>NC_132913.1:51288235-51888235 GCF_047675955.1 Chlorocebus sabaeus | reverse complement strand
ATAGAAGATTGATGTGGAAGAGTATTTCTAACTGCCAATTTATCTATTTAACTGTTGTTTTGAGAGGAAAGCTCAAATACACAGACAGAATTTCTGTGCATAATCTCCAATCAGCTTTTATATTAGAACTGAAAACAGTTTATTAGTGCTAATAGACATTCATTAGACCAAATAATTTTGCTGTGTTAACAAACTGTATAATCAATTTAGGATTATAGCCAGGTATTAGCATGTTATTACACATGTGACTTAGCTGTTTTCAAAATAAATCAAGTGGCAGCTTTGCAAACATGGTTTAGAATAGTGGGACCAGTGCAGTTGTATATTTAGAGCATTTTAATATAAAAATAATGGAGTTAATATTTTCTATTCAAACAATGAAGAAAATGATTGTGTCTTATTTGTGAAAATTTAAAAAGGTGGAACCACTTATACAAAGCATTATCAAACTGGTTTCAATCACAGGTTTAGATGACATAATAGTGTGGCAGAGACATGATTAGGCTTGTAGAGTTCCTCCAGTGTCAGGGTGCTATGTGCTGTATATAAAGAATAAACTGCATATCAGTTTGTGAAGGATTATAATCTGAATGATGGCTTCATTGTTTCCTTCCCCCAAACTATTGAACTTGCTTTATTTGAGTGTGGCTTAAGGTCATGCAATTTATTTGTTTATTTTACATCAGAATTGATACATCCACATAACTATGTTCTCATTCACAGTACTCTCTGGGAGATAACTTTAATCCTACTGTTATAGTTACTTCTCAGTAATTTTGGGACAACTAACTTTCTTTTCATTATTTATAACCATCTTTTAAGCATTCCCTTTGGTGACTGGTCTTAATTCCTTGACAGTATCTGCTTTTGAGAATGAGCAAAAAGACGTTTAGAGCCAATTCTGGGAAATGAAGTAAAACACTCAAACTAGAGAATATATGAAGAAAGTAATGAGGCTCTGAGTTTCTTATGTGACCTGGACACATTTGTTCCCTAGGAAAAATACGAAAATTACTTATGGAGGGGTATGGTGTGGACTGAATGCATGGTTCCCGCTGCCTGCAAATTAATATGTGGAAATTAACCTATGTGATGGTATTAGGATGTGGGGTCTTTGGAGTTAAGGAAGGTGGAGCCTTCATGAATGGGCTTAATGCCCCTATAAAAGGGACCTGAGGACTAGCTAGCTCTCATTCACCACATAAAGACACAGTGAGAAGTTGGCTGTCTGTATCCCAGATGAGGTGTCTCACCAGAAGTCGACAATGCTGGCACCCTGATTTCGGACTTCAAGCCTTCAGAACTGTGAAAAAGAAACTTTTGTTGCTTATAAGCCACCCAGTCTATAGTGCTTTGTTATAGTGGTCCAACTGAAGTAAGACAAGGATATTATTGGAATAAGAGTTCTGTAGTTAGGATCTTTGACCCCTCCAAACCTCGTGTTGAAATTTGATCCCCATTGGTGGAGATGGGGCCTACTTGTGTTTGGGCCATGGGAGTGAAGTCCTCATGAATAGATTAATGCCCCTCTTGGGTGGGAGGCAAATTAGTTGTCTCTCCATGAGCTCTGGACAGAGCCCTTGTAAAAAGAGCCTGACACCTCCTTTCTCTCTCTTACTTCTCTCTTGCCATGTAATCTGTGCACACGCTGGCTCCCCTTTGCCTTCTACCATGAGTGGAAGCAGCCTGGGGCTTTCACCAGATGCCTAATCTTCCAGCCAGCAGAACTGTGAGTCAAACAAACCACTTTTCCTTGTAAATTACTCAGTCTTGGGTATTCCTTTATAACAAAATTAAATGGACTAAGACAAAGGATACAGGATATGAAAACTTTTTCTCTGACCTTGCCTGTGAAACTGTAAAGTAGAGCATTTTAACTAGGATAGGATTTTTTAAAAGGATGAATAAAGTATTATTGTAGTTGTAATTTAAATGCATCCACATAGGACAGTTTCTTGAAAGCAAAAATATAATAATTATAAACCTTTGTCAATAAGAGTTGAATACTAATTTTATATTTTAACTTTTCTAAAATGTCTGTAAATGTGCACATTGACTACAAGAGAGACCTCTATGTACTGTGATATGTACATTCAATCTACAAAAAATACAATCCTACCTCATCAATGTTGACTTGCAACTAATATGCTGGATTTATAACCATAACTACCATTAAATGAATGTTATCCAAAAGCAATTTTTGGAATTATTTCTCTGAATTGGGAATTTTAATAAAGGTATCTTGAAGGTTTAAACAGAAGTCATCTTTTTCTCAAAATAGACTTCCCTGCAGCAAGCTGAGTATTTGAAACTATTGCATTGATTTTAGAACCATGTTACTTAAAATAGATTGCAGCTTCTTCCTATTTATGCCAGAAAATAATGGTCTCCCTTTTGTTAATAAACTGTCAAATAGATACAGGTGGCTAAAAATGAAAATACAGGCTGATTTTAAACAATTTAGAATGAAGCTCCACATAAGGAGGTCTACCTGAATAACTTCTGAGGCAATCACTTTTGAAGATTTCACTCATTTGATGCATATATATGTCCCGGCATATTAGTTAAATAAGTATAATTATTGCATAGTTACACATCATAAATATTTGAACTTGAGGTAAAAAAATGCATATTCTCCTATAATTACGGTTAAGAGTACTTTTCTCTCTCCACCTACATATGACTCTATAATGATGTCCACATTTGCTTTCTCGATGTTTCTGCTGTGACCACTGGCAGAAACAGCATAGCAGACCAGATGGTCTGTCGATTTAAGTAGAGAAATTCTTTGGCCCTTATTTAATTCAGTTGTTCTACTCAATCTGCTCAGGAGAGTCTAATGAGAGAACATAAGGCTGCTGCTGTTAAGATGAGGTACATTGGCAACATTTCTGTATTTCTTGCCCACCCTTGGCTGGGCATTATTGTTAGTTTTCTTATCTTTATAAAACCATCAAATGAATCATTTAAATAATAAAAATGGTTTTTCATGTGACATAATATTTTAAAGAGGAGTTCTAGGTTAAATCCTGTTACCTATAGAGAGTTTTAGGAGGTTGGAAGCACATTTATCTGTTAACAGTTGACAAGAAGTTGATTATCTCATTTACCTTGAGAAATACTTTGATGACAATGTGGAAAGATAGGAAAGAGTAGTTGGGAAGTCCTGAAGGAATGCAGTCCTTTAGAACTGCATGTTTATTTCAGAAATATTCATGGCAAACACTGCCTTTGAAAAGATCCTTCCAGTGCTTACTCCTTTTGGTGTAGACCACAGTGACGCCATTTCACTCCCTCTTTCATGTGGTGTTTTACTTCTGTGAGAAAAGCTTTGTGTCCAGTGCAGTTTTCCCTCCCATTGGTTTTGATATCAATAATGAAAAATTTATTCGGAAGATAATCCTCAATGTTAGTTTCCGATCAGTAAGCCTAGCAGACCTTGCATTGGGAAAAATAAAAATGGGTGAAGATCTTTGCCTTGAATTGTTTATTGAAGTTTAAACTAATTGACGGACTGACTCCCTCCTTCCTTCCTTTCCTTTACTGGCAGTAAAATTATCTGTTAGCATGTAGTATGAAAATTGGCAGATATAAGCAATATGACATTATTGTGTCAGTTTCTATATTAAAGACAATTCCTGTATTAAAGACAATGACTGTAGCGACATGGGGGTTCCACATGTTTGGGGGATACATTGTTCCAATAAACTGAATTTTAAAACAAATTATTAACTGAAAGACAACTTTCTTAGGCAGAGGAACTATCTTGAACAAAGTAATTCACCTGAGATAATGAACATCCAGCACAGTGCCTGAGACATAAAGGATGTTCATTACTAAGGGGCTCTGTATTTAAGGATGTCTTCACTTGACCCCTACTCTTGTTTAATCACTTGCCTGGGTATAGAATTCTAAAGCCAACTTTAAAGATACTGATCCATTGTTATCTGTCATCCAGTTTTGCAGATAAAAGTTTTTTTGCCAATCTGATTTCTTATTATTTAAATAAGACTTTTTGTTTTGATTTATTGTTGGTTTTTAACTTTCTCTCTGGAAACTGTGCAGTTTTTCTCTTATTGTTGCTATTATGATAGTTCATTAAAATATGTTTAAAATTGCCTCTAAAAAATAACTATTTCTGCTCTGCACTTGGTAGGCTTATTTAATCTCATGCCTATGGTCTTTTATTCAGCAAAGAGAAAATTATGTGTTTCATTATTTTCTTTCTTCTGTTTTCTCCTTCTGGGTCCAGATTTTGCCAAGCATTATGTCAGCCTTGTGGTTTTGAGCAAGTTAACTTCTAACATCTTTGATCATCAATTGCATTATTACAAAGTAGAAATTATAATCCCCAGGAGGCCAGGTCCCAATATGGTAATTATTCTTTCTCCTTCAGATGTCTTGCTTCTCTAAGCTTATCATTTTGATCAAGGGATTTGAATCTAAATATAGACTTCTGGCTCTTAAAGTGATGTCTAGGCTGTTTTTAGCATGAAGGTTATTGGGCATGACTCTGGTCTTCCTCAAGGTAGCACTGGCTTATTTCCGAAAGCTTCGACACTGTAGCCTGTGTTGTGTTGCAAATGCAGAGATCAGCACATAGAAATGAGTCAAAGCATATATGGAAAGGAGAGGTAAAATGTCATATAACAAGGAAACTCTTAGAGTTTGTTTTAAGGTAGAAGTCTATAAAAGACCACAGTGGGATCTATAATATTTTTATGTGGGTTCATCTGATGAATGGCTGCCACATTTATCTTTCCAGAAGAATGGCTCTCATCACGTCACATTCTTTGTTAAAAATCTTAACTGGATCCCCACTGCCTACAAAATTAACATCAGATTCCTCAGCTTAATTTTTGAATTGTCCGAAAGATTGACTCCAGTGTAACTTCCTAGTATTGTATCCCACTATTCTCTACATATTCCTTCACTCAAATCCAAATATGTTAATCTGTGCTTCCCAGATCTATCCCATGCTCTTTCCTTTGACTCCTTCCCTTCCTCCCATTTATACCAGGACATTCTTCTCTTTTAAGGTCCAACTTCACGACCTCTTCCTTTAAAAAATCTTTGCCCATCTCTGTAACTCCAGGTTCTATTTCTGTGTATGCCCCAAAGCACATGCTGTGTGCATCTCTTATGTATAACATACTGCATGAAGTGACTTAAGGCATAATCTATGTCACACTCATCTGTGATCTACTAAGGTCTAACAGTACTTCACTTATAATCTGTGCTCAGTAAATACGGTTGACTAAGTGACTGAATGCATTGTATTCATGCTGCATTGTAATGTTTTACATTGAGAAAATAAATTTGGAGGTTGTTTTGTTTTTGTTTTTAAAAGGAGCTGACTGGTGACCAAAACTGTGCTTTGTTGACTGTATTGACTTTACAGGTTTTTATATTATCTATATGATCACTTCTTAATATTTATTTTTTCCAGCTTTGTTGAGGTATAATTGACAAATAGAAATATCATATATTTAAGGCATACAATGTAATATTTTGATATATGTATATATTGTGACATGATTAAGCTAATCCCATTATATACTTACCATTTTTTTGGTATGGTCAGAATCCTTAAAATCTACTTTTCTTAGCAAATTTCAAGTATGGGTTTCCACAAATAGTGATAAACACTTGCTAATGACACAGGAGTACTGTCAGATATTTGGGAAATAGTTATTCAGCTTTCAGTCTATTTCCTGTCAGAAGTTTATATAAAGAAAAATGAAAATCAAATATAATACTGCTTGTAACTGAAAACGTTGTGCATTTAAATGAAGTTGTTTGTACCATTATCTTGTTTTGCTCTTGAACATTATTTGAAAATAAACCAACTTGTTACTTGGGATTGATGGTAGTAAGTGTGCTGAGTGTTGAGATTTATTTCAAAATGCGTGGCCAGGTGCGATGGTTCACGCCTGTAATCCCAGTACTTTGGGAGTCCAAGGTGGGCAGATCACCTAAGGTCAGGAGTTTGAGACCAGCCTGGCCAACATGGCAAAACCCCATTTCTACTAAAAATACACACACACACACACACACACACACACACACACACACAAGTCAGACATGGTGGTATGCACCTGTAATACTGGCTACTCAAGGGGCTGAGGCAGAAGAATCACTTGAACCCAAAAGAAGGAGGTTGTAGTGAGTCAAGACCACACCACTGCACTCTAGCGTGGGTAACAGAGTGAGACTGCATCTCAAAAAAACCACAAAAACCAAAACAAAAACATAAAAAACAACCCCAAATGCATTCTCTCTTCTAGTTCTTTTCCACTAATGAAATCAAAGATACTGAACAATTCAATCTTTAAATTGGAGAATTCCTTGTAAGGAAATGTGTAACTTTTATAAAGGTACTAGCAGTTTCTTGATAAATATAAGAAAGAGTAGAACAAGACATTGTATGGCGGTTTGTTATGTGTGATTTATACTATTTGGGGAAGAGCAGCCATAATTTTGTGTCTTCAGTCAGTAGAATGACATTGATTTGTGGCAAGTCAATATATTCCTTTGTATTTTTGCAATGGTGATAATATTTAGGAGAACAGTGCTTAAGCCTCCTGAAAAGTTTTTTTGTTGTTGTTGTTGTACATTGTAGGAACTTATTCTTAGCCACCCATCTCCTAAATATTTAAATATTTTAGTTTTGTTCAGGAAATGAATATGTTTTCAAGTGTATATTAATGGTTTTTTTCTTCTTATAAATGGAAAAGAACTTAAAGATAATTTCGTTTAAAAACCTCATTTTACAGATAAGGAGATAAAACTGAATTTTATTGGGCTGAATACAAATTTTCATTTAAAATAAATATAGGATAGAAATTGAAATTGGGTTAAACTGTAGCCAATAAATTGAATTAAATGCAATGCTGGCCAGGTGCGGTGGCTCATGCCTTTAATCCTAGCACTTTGGGAGGCCGAGGCAGGTGGATTACCTGAACTCAGGAGTTCAAGACCAGCCTAGCTAACATGGTGAAACCCTGTCTCTACTAAAATACAAATAATAATAATAATAATAATAATAATAATAATAATAATAACCAGGCTCGTGGTGGAGGCCTGTAGTCCCAGCTACTTGGAAGACTGAGGCAGGAGAATTGCTTGAACCTGAGGGGTAGAAGTTGCAGTGAGCCGAGATCGAGCCACTGCACTCCAGCCTGGGTGACAGAGCAAGACTCTGTCTCCAAAAAAAAAAAGCAATGCATTCTAAATTTTGCGTAGTAATATAGAATTTTATTATAATGCCTAACTAAGTCTATATGAGGTCACCTAATTGTGTCAAGAAGACGAAATAAGTATTTTCAGCACCAGCAAAGGAGACTCCCTCAAGTAAGAAAAGTCCAATTTCACGAACTTTTCCACAATGTTTACAGTCAGAAAATCTATGAAGAAATGATTTCTATTTTAATGTAAGAATGAGTATGATGTTTTATAATTTCAAATGTTTTATCTTATATTCTTTTACTATTAGTCCCACCAGTTTTATGTTCCTCATTTTTTCTTTCTTGCCTTTTTTTGACTAATCAAGTATTTAAAAATTATTTTATGATTTTACTCTATTACCTTGTGGTTATACTCGATTTTACTGGTTTTTTTGGTGGCTACTCTAGATATTGTAACGTGCATCCTTGATTCCTTTAAATGATATTGTTAACACTACTTAAATCTGTTCATTTGCTTTCCACCGTTAATGTTAATATTGTCATGTATTTTAATTCTACATGGATCTTCTACTTCACAAGACATTAATATGTCCACTCAATATTCACTTTGAATTAGCAGTATGTTTACATTTTTCACTGCTCTACCTCCCCACTAACTTCTTTTCACAACTGTTGATTCTCTCTACCTTTTACTCTCCTTTCTTTTTTTCTTTCTCTGAGGTCAATTTTCTTCTACCTGAATATTTCTCTTTAATGTTTATTTTAGTGCTATTCTGCTAGTGACAAATTATCTCCAGTTTTCTTTGTCTGGAAATGGTTTTAATGTTAAGAGGGCCATAGGGAGAACAGTGATATTTAGTGATAAACAGGGTTAAGTTAGAATGAAGGGAAAGTTGAGAGAAGAGGTTGAATTTTGTGAGATTTTGTTCCTGATTAACTGTGAGATTCAGAAGCATAGTAAAAGAGTTTTAGTAGCTGGGGAGGTGTGGATGGTGAAGTAAAATAAGCCAATGGACTGCTCTTCAGTAGAGAGTCTGGGGTCTGAGAATGGATGACCTGGGCGTTCTCAACCTGTGGTGATTGACATAAATGGGGAAGGGGGAGGGCATAAAGAAACGTTTGTGTTGACGGACTCAAGACAATCATAGGGAAACTCTAAAGAGGAAAGTGTTTCTACCACCATACTAACTTCTGTGTTCTCCTGTTAGCTATTTCCATGGCAGTGTGGAGGCCAGGGGAGGTATTAGGTTATGGAGACCTGAGGGTTCCACTGCATTCCTAGAGAGTGAATTATAAGAGCTGAAAATGGGCCGGGCGTGGTGGCTCATGCCTGTAATCCCAGTACTTTGGGAGGCTGAGGTGGGTGGATCACGCAGTCAGGA
The DNA here is from genome assembly GCF_047675955.1 of Chlorocebus sabaeus. Classification (NCBI taxonomy): domain Eukaryota; kingdom Metazoa; phylum Chordata; class Mammalia; order Primates; family Cercopithecidae; genus Chlorocebus; species Chlorocebus sabaeus. The sequence goes on along the minus strand of NC_132913.1, from coordinate 51,879,666 downwards.
GTTCAGGACCAGCCTGGTTAAGATGGTGAAACTCTGTCTCTACTAAAAATATGAAAATTAGCTGGGTATGGTGGCAGGCGCCTATAATCCCAGCTACTTGGGAGGCTGAGGCAGAGAATTGCTTGAACCTGAGAGGCGGAGGCTGGAGTGAGCCAAGATTGCATCACTGCAATCCAGACTGGGCAACAGAGCGAGACTCCTTCTCAAAAAAAAAAAAAAAAAAAAAAAAAAAAGCTGAAAATAAATGGATCGATTTGGGAGATGCTTAGCAAGTAAAATTAGCAGAACTTTGTGGTAGAGTGGATAGGATATGGGATGTGAATAGAGGGAAATGTCAAAAATGACTCCCTGGTTTATGTAACTTGATGTGTGTGGTGGCCATTCACTGAACTAGAAATGCTGGATGGAGGAGGACTAGGTTTGGGTGGCAAATAGTGACACCATCAGTTTGGCTTAGACTTTTTAAGTTTGAATTGCATGTGAGTCATCCAAATGGGGATATCAAATAGCCAATGAAACATATGAGTGTATTGTTGTGCAGGGATATCTGGGCAGAAGATAAAAATTTGGGAACCTCTTTCTATAAATTGTTAATTAAAGTCTTGGGTCTGAATAAGCTGGACAAAAGAGAGTCAACAGAGAGAGGCCAGTCAAGAATGCCAGTATGACTCTGAAGGACAAATAGAATGAAGAATAAAAGATGCTCATTTTACTTAGCTTTGAGGAGATCATTGGTGAAAGGGTTGGATTAAGATTACCTTTACAGTAGAGGCCTTAGATTGAGAAGTTTATTGGTAAAAGAGAGATAATTTAGCTGGAGGGAAGTTTTAGTATCTTTTGTCTTTAAATCAAGGGGCTTGAATATGTGTAAAAGCCAGTGAGAGAAATCTAGTTGAGAAAAGTTGACTATCCAGGAAAGAGAAGAGATCATAATATAGAACTTCTAAGAGGCTGGGAAGGAAACAGGGATATATTATTTGCCTCTTGCTGCTGTAACAAAATGCAACAAATTTGGTGACTTAAAACAACACATATTTATCTTAGAGTTTTGGAGGACAGAAATTTGAAGCCAGTTCACTGGGCTGAAATCCAGGTCTCAGCGGGGCTTCATTTGTTCTGGTGGGTTTGGGTGGCAGGGCAGGTGTGGAGATCCGTTTTCTTTTCTTTTCCAGCATCTAGAAGCTGCCTGCATTTGTTGGCTCTTGGTCCTGAATCACTTTGACTCCTGGTATGGTTTTTGCCTTTCCTTTTCTCTCTCTGTATTCACTGAAATATTGCCTTCTCTCACTCTGACCCTCCTCTTTCTCTCTCTTTTAAGGACCCTTGCGACTAGGTTGGAACCCCCTGTATAATTCAAGGTAATCTTCTCTGATCAGGACCATTAACATAATCACATGTGCAAAATCCCTTTTACGATGTAAGATTACATATTCACAGCTTCCAGGAATTAGGACATTGACATGGGGTGATGGGGGAATTATTCAGCCTCCTACAAAGACCAAGCACAGTTAGAGGGGCAGCCCCTAAAAGAAAGAAGGGAACATTTCCTAATTTAATTGAAGAGAAGGAAGGTAGAAAACATAAGTATGGGTGGTTTGTATATGTGATAGTGGAAATAGAATGTATTTCCTTTTTCACTAAAGTAGAGATTGTTTCACTTGTTTGAAGGAAGAGGCACTGGTAGTAGATCCATAGAAGAAAGTATCATCCTAACAACTAGCACATGTTTTCACTTCACTAATAGAACAGCCTGCTGTGTGCAGGAGCCCAATGCGTAGAGGGAAATAAAGATATCCAACACAGGATGATTATTACCTTTCTGTCACTGGGAGTTTTCAAAGCATGTTAAATATACATTTCATTGGAAAAGTTTAGTAAGTATTCCTGGGTGCTCAGTTACAAAAGATGACTTCATTGACAGTTCTAATATTTTCTGATTGTGTAAGTGATGCATACTTTCTAAAGAGAATATACTTTTTTTTTTCCTGAGATGGAGTCTTGTTCTGTCGCCCAGGCTGGAGTGCAGTGTCACAATCTTGGCTTACTGCAACCTCCACTTCCTGGATTCAAGCAAGTCTCCTGCCTCAACCTCCCTAGTAATTGGGATTACAGGCACGCACCACCACACCTGGCTAATTTTGTATTTTTAGTAGAAGATGGGGTTTCACTACATTGGCCAGGCTGGTCTCGAACTCCTGACCTCAAGTGATCCACCCGCCTCAGTCTCCCTAAGTGCTGGGATTACAGGTGTGAGCCACTGTGCCGAGACTAGAATACACTTTAAAGAAATGTAACATAACGCTGGGCATGGTGGCTCATGCCTGTGATCACAGCACTTCGGGAAGCTAAGGCAGGCAGATCACCTGAGGTGAGGAGTTCGAGACCAGCCTGGCTAACATGGTGAAACCCTGTCTCTACTAAAATTGCAAAAATTAGCCCGGTGTGGTTGGTCACCTGTGATCCCAGCTAGTTGGGAGGCTGAGGCAGGAGAATCATTTGAATCTGGGAGGTAGAGTTTGCAGTGAGCCAAGATCACACCACTGCATTCCAGCCTAGGCAACAGAGCAAGACTGTCTCAAAAAAAAAAAAAAAAAAAGTGTCATAGAATGCTACTAGAAATAATTGATCAGAAGTAAAGAATATAGTAAGAATTCTTAAGAAGTTTTTTAGATATTTGTGTAGTCAGAGCTCATGGCACTCTATTAAGTACTTGCTCTTTAACTTGAGTAATCTGATAGCTTTTTAAAATTTAATTTTTCCACTGATAGTAAATGAATTATAAAAATTGTAAGAATGAAAATAGATACATTAAAAATAACCACTTTATGATCTCCTGTGTTCTCTTATTTTCCTTCCTAGAGATCAAGATTGTTACAAATTTGGCATAGATTCATGGAGGTCTTTTTCTATGGGCTTACCTATGCTCATGTGTATAGCTGGTCCTCCAATAAGGTCATTTTCTTCAACATCACTTTTTTTCTAACACGGTTGAGGAAAAAGAAATCTATTCCAGGATCAGTCCACTGTCTGTGTGAAGTGTGCACTTTCTCTGTATGTCTGTGTGGGTCCTCTCCAGAGACTCGTTTCCTCCCACTTCCCAAAGATGTGCAGGTCAGGTTCATTGTCATGTCTAAATGGTCTCAGTGTGAGTAAGTGTGTGTGTGTGTGTGTGTGTGTGCGCGCGCGCATGTGTGCCCTGCAATAAAATGAGGTGCTGGCCAGGGTAGGTTCCCACCTTGAGCCCTGAGCTGCCAGGATTGGCTCTGGCCACCTGTGACCCTGAACTGGAATAAGCAGATAAATCATTAAATCATTATCTCATTTGTTTTTACTCATCTTTCTTAAATGTATATATAGCTCACATTTATTTCAATGTTTAATATTAGAAGTGTTTTGGGTCTTTATTTAGAAGTTTGGTGATTTTTTTTTGACCAGAAATGTGCCATGGGAACTTAACTTATATATTTTATCATTCAGCCTATGGTAAAACTGTTTTCTTTATATGTCATTTGGCTTAAAGTCACAGTTTCTAAGAACTGATTGACAATGTTAAGTAAGTATTTACTGCATATATAGAAGTATAGGATATTTTATTGTTTTTACACAAATGGGGTCATACTAAGTAATATTGTATAATTTGGTTTTTTTAAAATTGGACACTGTGTTTTAACAATTTTCTTTGTTAGTCCATACTTTAGTTCTCTTAATTCCTACCTAATATTCTGTAGTCTGAATGTATTACGTTTTATTCATATGTGACCATTTCCAGTATATATGGTGTTTCCACATTTTCTCTTGTAAACAGTGATGCAGTGAACTCTTCCAGATACTTTTCTAATCACTTATGCTCCTTACTTTATAGAGAACCAGAAAAGGAGTGCCTATGTCAAGGGCATGGCTTCTGAAGATTTTTACAGGTGCTGCCAAATTTCCTTCTGTAACATCTGTTCCCATGTATATGCTTTTTTTCAGTATTAGAGAATACCACTCTCTCACTTGGCACTTGTACCAGCCTTTGGCTTTATTAGTCATTTACATTTTTGTCCAAGTCATGAAGATGCCTTATGTTAATGTATGTTTCTCTTATTACTGACGAGATTATCTTTTTAAGTGTTTATGTTCAGTGGTATGTTTTGTGTGTGTGTGTGTGTGTGTGTAATGTCTTTTCATAGCTGTTTTTTGTTCATTTTTCTTTTGGGTTTTTTAAAACTTTTCATTTTTAAAGAATGCTTTATGTATTTTATGTATTTGGATTATTAGTTCATTCTTAAATATATTGTATATATACTTACTCAATATGTGTTTTGTATTTGAATTTTATTTGTGGAGTCTTCTATAGCATTAAAATATTTATAAGTCAAAATTGTTTTTGTAATTCCTTTTAGGTCTTACCTTGGAAGACTTTTCATATTACAAGATTATTAAAGCATTCTTTTTTTTTTTTTTTTTTGACAGAGTCTTGTTCTGTTGCCCAGGCTGGAGTGCAGTGGCATGATCTTGGCTCACTACAACCTCTGCCTCCCAGGTTCAACCAATTCTCCTGCCTCAGCCTCCTGGGTATCTGGAACCACAGGCACACACCACTAAGCCCGGCTCATTTTTGTATTTTTAGTAGAGATGGAGTTTCACCATGTTGGTCAAGCTAGTCTCAAACTCCTGACCTCGTGATCCACCCGCCTCAGCCTCCAAAAGTGCTGGGATTACAGGCGTGAGCCACCGTGCCCGGCCATTAAAGCATTCTTGAGTTATTTCTTCTAACATATTTATAAACTAATTAATATTTTAGAATTTCTTTTTAGTTGTCTGATGTTACAGTCTATTTTAGAGTATGGTGTTAGGTTAAAAAAAATGTATATTTTATTTACTCAGATGGGTATAGTTAGTCTTTTTAGAAAGTCTTATTCTTTATTGATTTTCAGTGGCATCTGTTACATACATGTACACACAAACACGCATAAGTCTGTCAGCACCTTTTTAAAAATTGGCTAACTACAGTTTCATTATATATTAGTGTATTAGTCCATTCTCACACTGCTATAAAGAACTACCAGAGACTGGGTAATTTGTAAAGAAAAGAGGTTTAGTTGACTCACAGTTCCACTGGCTGTACAGGAGGCATGGCTGAGGAGGCTTCAGGAAACTTACAATCACGGCAGAAGGGTGAAGGGGAGGCAAGCACGTCTTCACACGATGGCAGGAGAGAGAGAGCTGAAGGGGAAGTGCTACACACTTTCAAACAACCAGATCTCATGAGAACTCACTATCACAAGAACAGCAAGGGGGAAATCTGCCCACTTCATACCAGGTCCCTCCCCAACCATTGGATATTACAATTCAACATGAGAGTTGTGTGGGGACATAGAGCCAAACCTATGAAGACCCCCCTCATTGATCTTGTTTGTCTGCCTTTCTTGGCTACAATTGTACATTTTCTTAACTTTGAAATAGTTTTACTAGCACTGAAATGATCTGTTCCTTAAAGGTTACATAGAGTTTTTTTTGTAAATCAAACCATCTAGGATTTGGCCACAGTTTTTGGGAGTATCTCTTTTGTTGTGGGAAGTCAGGGACCCCGAACAGAGGGACCGGCTGGAGCCGCAGTAAATGAACATAAATTGTGAAGTTTTCATGGACATTTATCACTTCCCTAATAATACTTTCATAATTTCTTACACCTGTCTTTGTTTTAATCTCTTAATCCTGTTATCTTCATAAGCGAGGATGTACGTCACCTCAGGACCACTGTGATGATTGTGTTAACTGTACAAATTGATTGTAAAATGTGTGTTTGAACAGTATGAATTCAGTCCACCTTGAAAAAGAACAGAATAACAGCAATTTTAGGGAACAAGGGAAGACTACCGTAAGGTCTGACTGCCTGCGAGGTTGGGCAGAATAGAGCCATATTTTTCTTCTTGCAGAGAGCCTATAAACTGACGTACAAGTAGGGAAGATATCACTGAATTCTTTTCCTAGCAAGGAATATTAATAATTAAGACCCTGGGAAAGGAATGCATTCCTGGGGAAAGGTCTATAAATGGCCACTCTGGGAGTGTCTGTCCTATGCGGTTGAGATATGGACTGAAAGATGCCCTGGTCTCCTGCAGTACTCTTAGGCTTATTAGGGTGGGGAAGAAACCCCACCGTGGTAAATTTGAGGTCAGACCAGTTCTCTCCTCTTGAACCCTGTTTTTTGTTGTTTAAGATATTTATCAAGGCAATATATGCACAACTGAACATAGACCCTTATCAGGAGTTTTTTATTTTGCCCTCTGCCTTGTGACCTTTGCTTTGCCCTTTGCCTTGTGATCTTTATTGACCTCAGAAGCATGTAATCTTTGCTCTCCTTTTTGCCCTTTGAAGCGTGTGATTTTTGTGACTTAATTCCTGTTCTTACACCCCCTCCCCTTTTGAAATCCTTAATAAAAACCTGCTGGTTTTGTGACTCAGGTGGGCATCATGGTCCTACCGATCAATATGTGATGTCACCCCCAGAGGCCCAGCTGTAAAATTCCTCTCTTTATACTCTTTCTCTTTATTTCTCAGCTGGCTGACACTTATGAAAAATAGAAAGAACCTACATTGAAATATTGGGGGTGGGTTCCCCTGATACTCTTTGACAACTGTCTTTCTTCTATGGCAATTAGTTTCTTTGAATTTTATGGAGTCAATTTGTATAAATTATATTGTCCAGAGAATAGTCTATTTCATTATGTTTTATTTGCATAAAATTGGAGGAAGTAGTCTCTTGTGATTCTTATCATTTCTCTGATATTATTTCTTACTTTGTATATTGATACTTTCTCCCTTTTTCCCCCCTAGACTTGTTTCACTCTTTATCTATTTTATTGTTTTCCCTAAAGACAAGATTCAGAACTTATTAGTTTTATTATTTTACCTTTTTTTCAAGTTTTAATTCTACTCTTATATTTATTAGTTTATACCTTCTGATTTCCTCAGGTTTAATTTAATTATTTTTTAAAATTTTGGGATGTTAATTAATTTATTTTTGTTTACTATACATGTATTTAAGCTTATGAATTGGAGTCTGAGAATTGTTTTAGTAGTATGAGATATTATATATGGTGTTTATTATATTTATTATTATTACATAGACATTTTACACTTTCAATTTTCATTGTTTTCCTTGCCAGAACAGTTATTTGAAGAGTCTTAAAATTTTCAGATGCTAGGAGCTTCTTAACCCAAGATTTATTAGTGATTTTTCCTTTTACTGTGTTGTGATTAGAAACTATTATCTGTATTCCAGAATTTACTGGAGTTTTATCTTTGATGTCAAATGTGATCAAGTTTTTCTTTTTTAAACCAATTTCTTAAAGAGAAGGGATATTCTTTGATTTCACCTTAAATATATGGCAATGAACTCTATGTTATTATGTTATCCTATTTATATATTTTATATTTATATCTACTTTTTAATTCTCTTGTTATTCAGGCTTTGAGAAGGTTGGATAATAGTCAATTAATAGTGTGTTTCCATCTGATTATCTTTATACCTATTTTAGAGTTTGCTTTACAAATGTGTACTATATGACACCTAGACATTCATAATCGTTTTATTTTTATTGTGAATTACACCATTCAGCATTATAGTGTTTTCTTCCTTGCTCCTTCCTTCCTTTTTATTTTTATTTGTCCTGTGTGCTTTTGCCTGTTCTTTTGAATAGGCAACTTGATGAAGCACTTGGTTATAGGGGGTTCTCTTTCCCATAGAATAGAGCAGAATCTGTTTTATGATTCAACTGAAAGATTTTCTTTCAATAGGTGAGTTTAGCTCTGCAACATCTCTGAGATAACATAAAAGTGTGGCATTAGTACTGTTATTTTATGTTTTCCAATTTATAGATTTTTGAAAAAAATTCACAAGATGTTCTGCTTTCTTAGCTTTGTGTTTGCTTTCTTTTTATTTGAAAAGTTTATATTTCTGGTGTAAGTGTAAGTGTAGGAAAGTTCTTGATCCTCTTATTTCCTTAAAAATGATCTATTATTCCTTTCTTCAGAGTAATAATAAAAGTGATATGTTCCCTCTTCATTCTCCCTTTTCTACCAGCTGATTTTAGCATTATAAAATAAATTACTTAAAATTCTCCTAAGATTTATCAGTTTAAAATATCTTTTGATCTTAGTTAGCAAAGCAGTCAGCTTATGTAGTGTATGCTACATACTTTGTCCTGCTCCTTCAGCTTTCATCTTTTTGAAAAGTTTTTTTATTCATATTTTCATATTGAAATTTCATAACAATTCTTATATTGTTATGGCTCATATTACTTATGTTTTATTATAGCAACATAATCACATACATGATTGGAATTTAGTACCATGATTGATTTCAGTGTTTATTTCAGTTATTTCACTCTTTTTTTACAATCACTTGGATGACTAAAATTTATCTTCTAGTAAATTCCTCAAGGAGATCCCATGAAAACAAAATTTTATATATTTGTAATATGTTCAAAATTTTGAACATTGTCCGTTGCCTTTATAATTAATGAGTTTGGCTGAATTTTAAAATCTCATTTGTATTTTCTTTTTTCAAGGATTTCACGCACATTACTGCTTCCAGTGGAGTATCTAAAGGGCAGTGGTGTCCACTGAATCTGACTGTTGAATGTTGTTGTGGAGAAATTTGACAACAGACTCCCCCCTTAAAATAAGCTACTAGAAAACTTTTGCCTTGCTGTTCAAAAGGTTTCAGTAATTTTACTAGGAAGTATCTTAGTGTTGACTGTTTCTCTGGGGAACTATGTGACTTTCACTAAGTTTTTTTTTTTTTTTTCCTTCATTTTGAGACAGGGTGTCACTCTGTTGCCCAGGCTGGAGTTCAATGGAGTGCAGCCTCAAACTCCTGGGCTCAAGCAATCCTCCTGCCTCAGCCTCTTGAGTAGATGGAACTACAGGTCCTCACCACCACACCTGTACATATTTTTTTAATTTTTTGTAGAGATAGGGTCTTGCTCTGTTGTCCAGGCTGATCTCAAATTCCTTGACCTCAAGCCATCCTCCTGTCTCAGCCTCCCAAATGGCTGGGATTACAGGCATGAGCCACCATGCCTAATGATCAATAAGTTTTGACTACAAAAAATTCTTATATGTTATTTGATTTATTCTTTTCTGCTGTTTTGGTTTTGTTCTGCGAGTATTTCAGTTTCTGTCTAACGTTTTTTAAATTTAAGGTAATTGTTCTGTCGGGGCATGGTGACTCAAATCTGTAATCCCAGCAGTTTGGGAGGCCGAGGTGGGCATATCAGGAGGTTGAAAGATCAAGATCATCCTGACCAACATGGTGAACCCCATCTCTACTAAAAATACAAAAATTAGCCGGGTGTGGTGGTGCGCACCTGTAGTCCCAGCTACTCGGGAGGCTGAGGCAGGAGAATCGCTTGAGCCCAGGAGGCAGAGGTTGCAATGAGCCGAGATCACACCACTGCACTCCAGACTGGGTGACCGTGTGAGACTCCGTCTTAAAAATAAATAAATAAATAAATAAATAAATAAAAAAGTTAAATTTTCCTCTCACTTTGGTTACTTCACTGTTAGAGTGGAGGGGAGAAATTGGCTAGTGGTGGATCAGATCAGCTCATCAAATGTGAAGACTGACTCTATGTCATTTACTTAAGGAAGTGAAAATTCATAGTAGGGTATGATGAGCTGGTAAAACCAGAGTTTCTGAATTTACCTCTGAAGATCTAGGCTACATATTTATTGCTGCAACAGTCTATGTTAAGAATTTTCTGAGACTGGTGTTCTCAGAACAACATTTAGATTTAGTATTCACACTAGTGGTCACTAATAGAACTGTGTCAGATGGTGAAAGAATATCTAAATTTTCCTGTAAAGGAGACTTTGTGCTTCTGTTCAGAAAAAAATCATAAGGCTAACGATTGTTAAGATGAGAAAGGAGGCTTGTCCGCTATGTAACCCGAGTGACTAGTCTTTCCACATTGATTGTATGTGAACATAATGCCTACTGTGTACAAAGAACACTCTGCTAGGTATTCTGGGAGAAGCAGAGGAAATAAGAGACTCGGCCCTAACCTTAAGGATTATATTTGTGTTGAGTAGAAAATGTTGGCCTGTTGAAGGATTTATAAGTTATCAAAACAATGCATTAGTAAGTATCAGGCAAGACAGGAGAAATGGAAAAGTTTAAGTCCTTAAAAAAAATTACAAAACAGGGAATGATATGATTTATATGGAGGGATGACTTTTTGGTGGAATAAATTTTGATCTATGTCTTTGTGGGAGGTGATGAACCTAGCTAGGCAATGAGTTATCCCACGGGGACACAGCACAGTAGTGTGAGATACAGGGAAACATGAAAGGACAGTGCAAGTTGTATTTTGTGTGAGGCAGGAGATGGGTTGGATTAAAAAAGTATTTGTGAGACTTGATATTCAAAAGGCATCTACCTTATTGCTTTTTTTTTCTCTCTGTATAAAGCCACTGGGGGTAGATAGACACTGAGAGGTCAGAGAGAAGTTAGGCATGCCACTGCCCTCAAGGAACCTCCCTTCTAAATAATATAGAATGCATTCACATAGGAGACAGTAGCTGAAGTTTGAATAAACTGGTGTATGATAAAGAATAAAGTGGTAGTATTGAAAGGACAGGTAGGGTTTCAATCTGTAAAATGAGATGAAGTAATACCTACTTTGCAGGGCTGTTAGAATAAAATGAAATAACATATGCAAAGTGCTTAACACTTAATGGGCAATTGATATGTGTTTGTCATCTTTCCTTCCTTCCCCACCTCTCAATTCTGAGGTAACTTGTACTATAAAAAGGAGAGATCCTTGAAAGATGCACAGAAGTGAAATTTTCAGAAGAGGTGTGACTGGCCTTGGGCCTTCATTGTGGGGCTTAATGAACTGATGAATATTATGAACAAAGAGGTGGAAATACAGAACATGCTTTTGGGAGCTTTGTTGAAGCTGAGTGGGAGAAGAGATTTGAAGGTTGGACTTGAAACCTAGAGGTTGGATGGTACTTTTGTATTAGGTTGGTGCAAATGTAATTGCTGTTGTTGCCATTACCTTTTTTTTGCACCGATTTAATAGCTCCTTTTGCGCCCAGATTCCACCTTGTATACTATAATAACTGGTGGTTTATGTGTCACCCTGCATCAGCTCTTTTCGGTAAATCATGAGTTGATTAACTTTGAATTCTCCATAATAAACAGCATGGCACTTTACACATAGTAAGGTCTTCAATACATATTTATAAAGCAGGTTAATAAAACAAACAAATGCTTGGGAATGTCAAAAACAATGACTGTATGAATGTGACATTTTATGCTAATGTTGTATCAAGCTATGTATTTAATAATAAAATGTGGAAACACATGTTGTAGAGTGGAATTCTCCCTGGCTTAGTGGCTATGGACTTTGTGAACTTGAACAAGTTCTTTTGCAGTATGTGCTTAAACCCGAGACCATTTCTTAGCTGCCTGCTCTTCTGGACTTAATTTCCTCATCTATTCAATAGCTAGTACCTTATAGAGTTGTGAGCATTAAGTGAAAACTAGCTCAGTGCCTGGCACATAATGGATGCTCACATGAATATTATTAATAATCACAATAATAGTTATTTTTATTTGTCCTAATTGAAATATTGATATGAAAATACCTTAAGTGACATTTACTCTTGTTCTATCCAATTATCGAACAAAATTCTGAATAATATATAGTGCTATTCTGTAATATTATATTGTTGACTCTGTTGTGTTGGAAACATCTTGTAATGTTAAAGTTTCATTTTTGGAGATAAAAGACCAATTCTCTGCAGTGGGAGTTTAAGGAGTGTTTTGTTAATATCTGCCTTGGGCTCTTCCAGGCCTTCTACAAACTTGATTTCCTTTGATCCTCACAGCAGTTCTGAAAGTGTTGGTCATAGTTTTTTATCCTCATTTTGCAGCTGAAGAAAATTAAGGCTCAGGTGACAAGGTTAGTGAGTGGCAAAGTCATTTATAATAATTAATGAGAAAAAAGAATAGACTGAAGTTAAATTTGGAATCAGTGTCTGAAATAACTAGGAAGTAAGATAAAGCACAGTCAATGTGAGCACCTGCAAAGGATTACAGACACATGAGATTCCACCTGTCTTAAGTATGCAGCGTGCTATCTTGTTCAGTCTGCTGAGTATGAAAAGTATCGGTAAGCCTCATTTTTCAAAGACAGTTGCCTTTTTGTTAACAGTCACAAAATGCCAAATTTTGCTCTTCATCATTTTCTCTGACAAATTAGAAACTTAGTTTTCCAGTGTTCTGAAGGGATGACCTGTCACACACATGTAAGCAGCTAGTCATCTAGTAAGTGTGTTTTTTTTTTTTTTTTTTTTTTTTTTTTAGACAGAGTCTGGCTCTGGCCCAGGCTGGAGTGCAGTGGTGCCATCTTGGCTCACTGCAAGCTCCGTCTCCCGGGTTCACACCATTCTCCTGCCTCAGCTTCCCGAGTAGCTGGGACTACAGGCACCCGCCACCACGCCTAGCTAGTTTTTTTTTTTTTTTTTTTTTGTATTTTTAGTAGAGATGGGGTTTCACTGTGTTAGCCAGGATGGTCTCGATCTCCTGACCTCGTGATCCGCCCATCTCGGCCTCCCAAAGTGCTGAGATTACAGGCGTGAGCCACCGCGCCCGGCCTATTAAGTGTTTTTAAGCCCTTATAGGGCATGTATATATTGCACTGTAATCTGTACAAGACCTGGATACTGTTTTGACTTGAAGCATTCATTTTATAAATAGTGTTTAACAGGCTCTATGGTGTGATACAAAACAGCATTTCTAACTTCCCCATCATCTACACTTCAAACCTCAGAGTAAACTTTGAGACCTTGACCCTGTGTTCACATCAGTTTTCAAGTTCTGCATATTCTTCCCCTCTATTCACTTTTCAAAGCAAATGCCGTTTCCTCCTTGAAGCCTGCTCAGATCTCACCCCTACTATGCAGTTGCTTCTACCTCTGTGCACTCTTGATGCTTAGCATTTAATCACTATTAGTCTTAGCTTACTACTGAATGGGATATTTTAACTTAAAAATTAATATCTCTATTCCACTATGAGACAGTGACCTTAACTGTCTTAACAATAGTGTGTTCCTACTGCCTGATACAGGGCTTGGCAAATAGTACTTTGCTTGATAATTTAGTGAAATGAATTGCTTTCATTATGATGGAACCCAATAAAATTTATGAGACCAGAGACAACACTTTTTTTTTTTTTTTTTTGAGATGGAGTCTTGTCCTGTTGCCCCGGCTGGAGTGCAGTGGCGCGATCTCGGCTCACTGCAAGCTCCGCCTCCCGAGTTCAAGCAATTCTCCTGCCTCAGCCTGCCGAGTAGCTGGGACTACAGGCACGTGCCACCACGCCCGGCTAATTTTTTGTATTTTTAGTAGAGGCGGGGTTTCACAGTGTTAGCCAGGGTGCAGAGATAACACTTTGTAATATTTGAAGGCTAAATTGAGAAAAGAAGATAGATAAGGCCAAATATTATGGATGATATTCTTGGAATTGTTAGTTACCATGGTCTTTGTTATTGTTGGCTTGCTGAAAAGTAGCTCAAGGTTAGAACAGAATCTTTTGCTTCACAAATGCTAACCCCCCATCGCTGTATTAGTCAATATTTTCTTTCCTGGTAATTTTCTTTTAAAAGATCATGATAAACCTAACTGGATAAGGATCAAATTAATTAATTCTTCCAAACTAGATCTGTGACTTTTTATATTCAGCACATTACTGCCACTCCCAACTACCATTCTGAGGGAGTTTTGGTTTTGAAATTCAAAGCAGGGAACCTTGGAGTTGTAGTGTCTCTCTTTTTCTTTTGAGGAATATGAGCTCACCATGCATATTAAACCCACTTATGTGTAAAGCAGTAAAGTGAACCCTGCCTAGTAGCAGTCAAGATAATGCAATGGAAAGTTTGTGTCTGTGTTGCTGAGAATCTTGCGTTTTGCATTGTTACTACAACAATCACATTGTAATCTAGAAATTACGAGTTCTTCTCCTGCTGAAGGCAGTGGGTCAGGATTGAAGAGCATTGAGCAGTTCAGTAAAGCTTGTCCAGATGTCAGTCCAGAAGAGATTTTACATTTGTAAAAGCTCAGATTAGTTTTAACATTGCAATCCTTTTTGTCATTTTTGCGTGTTTCTTTCATTTTTTATTTAGACTTCATTGAAATTTTTCTTGTTAGTTATGGATATTTTCCGTTGTAAACCTCCTCCAGCCACCCTCCCCTAGAAACAGTAGAATAAAACTTTCAGTTTTTATGAGAAGAAATGCAAAATGGTCATTAAAATTTTGAGAAAGCTTTGGCAGTGGTTATTTTTTAAATGCTTTTAATGGAATGAAATATGCTACATCACACACATTTGTGCTTTTTTAAAACATAAGTATTCGAGATTGATATATTGTAGTTTAATTCCCTCTTTGTATTTAACACTATTATTTAAGTTTATTGTTAAAATAGTATTTAACAGCGTGTGATATCAAGGATAGCTGGAAGGTTTATAATACAAAAATTTTAGTGTTTAGGAAATGAAAGATATTAACATATATTAAAACTATTTTATTAAAATACAGAAATTAACACTTTGTGCCAATTCTAACCTCAGGATTATTTTTTGTGCCTCGGGTATGTTCCAATTGATCTCTTCATCAATTTTATGAATAGCATAAGTAAATTTAGTTCATTAATGTATTTATATACTTTAAATAGACCAATGTAAACAGCTTCTTATCTGCCATATGTTGAAATGCTTTAGTAAAGACATAACTGCCTGGTCAACAAAGATGGCATTGAATTGCACTGTTTTGGAAAAAAAGTTGAGCGAACTAGATGCCTGTTAATCTGGTTCTTTAAATATCATAAACAAAAGTATCAGAATCTGTTTCCAAGGACAAAGGCGGGGTTTTCCGGGCTTTGATTGGTTGCTGCCTTGTCCTGTCCCACGGCCATCCTTAATTGGCTTTGGGTAGATTGGAATCACATAAGCAGGGTGACATTTATTACTTTCCTAGTTGTTTCATTGCACTGAGCCCTGAGATTCCCATAGAAGATTTCTTTTATTTTGTCCATGACCTACAAGAGAGGATCATTCTAAGAAGAGCAGGCATGAGTTTGAGTGCAAGAAGAGTCACTCTGCCTGCAATAACGCCAATAATTCTACAGAAAAGGGTATGTGACTTCTTTTTCCTTTTTTTTCTTTAATTTTTCTTGCTGCTTTTTTTCCCCTGTTACTGTGTGTTTATTAATACATAGGAAGCTTTACTTACATACCCTTGAAAGAGCCTGTAATTCATTAAAGTTGTAGGTAAAATTAAAGGACATATTATTGGAATTGAACTAGGAAAAGTAATACTGCGCTAGAACATCACTATAGTTAAAGACTTTCATCTGAAAGAAGTTTGATCTCGATTTCAGGTCATTGGGATTTAGAGACTGTATTGAAACTTTTTCTTTTTTGTCTTTCTACTGTAACTTCAAGCCTCTTTAAGTTCAGTAGGAAATCTGCTATTATGTCTTATATTTGTTCACTAAGGAATAGTTTCTTTGTTTCACCATAATTCATAATATATCAATCTCTTCATTGTTGAATAGACTATACAATTATTTTACTGTTTAAACATGTGTTACCAGTTTATTCTCAAGTTTCTACCCATTTCTATTGAGCTTCTGCGTATTTGCTTAAGAAAAACTTTCCATTAAATTCCCCTGTTAAAGGGCTTTCTGTTAATTATTAATGCAGTCAATCCTGTGTATGAAAATATTTTATTTATTAGTTTTTTGTAAAGATTATTTTTATGTCTCATTTACGGCATTGCATTTTACAAGGTTGTATATGCAACCATGTCATGTAGCCGTAGTAAACTTCTCTTTGTAAATCTCCAAAATAAGAACATTGCGTTGGACTTCTCAAAGAATCAAATCTGTCTCACTGAGAAGGAAAGCACTAAAACTCAGTTTTGGCAATATGCTTTCCAAATGGTTTTGGTGACACTAGAAACCGTAGTGTTTATTTTTGAACTCAACTTTTAATAGTTAACTTTTAACTATCAGTGCATTCCATTAAGTCAAAGGTCATATTGCAATTTATTTGAAACATGGCAAATCTAACAGTTGAAGTGGCTATATTTTTTAAAAAGGAAGTGTCTCTTTACTATTTTTAATTTTTAGATTTTCAGCTTATTTTCTTATCCAGTCAACCATTTATTTACTGAGAATATTTTCTTTGGCATTGGAACAGCTATATGATAATTTTGCCAACATGAGTTCTTTATCTTTCTTGAGGCCTTTTGCTAATTGTAAGCAAATTTGATTAAAAATATTTTGCTTTGGGCTTTAACTTTTCGTTTGAATTGGACTTAGCAGTGCATTAATAATGACAATATAGGTTTGTGGACTCACCGAGGATGTGAAAAGGCATATTAACATTTATCAAGTCTATGTTCTCATGTTTGAGTTCTTCTTTATCCGGTTAATATTGCAGTTTACATTGACTAAGAAACTTCTATCATATGGTTTGTTTTTGATGACATGTTGATATGATGGAAAGTGTACTATTCGGACTCTCCATTTACTAGCCCTGTGACTTTGGGCAAATCCAGTAAACTCTTGGAGTCCTTACTTCCTCATCTGTATAACAAGCTGAGGAGTTTTCAGTAGATAATATCTTCAGTCTTATTTCTGTCTATAATTCTGTGAACCAAATATTTTATATTTTCATGGTTATAGTAAAGTATGTACATTATTTTTATTATTTTAGAGAGATTATAAAACATTAGGAGAGAATGCTATAATGTTCAAGGAGTTTGAACAATTAGCCTAGGAGAAATTGGTTATGGCAAAACTTGGCTAGAAAAATAACTTTGAGCACTGTCTGATAAGTAGGAAAACAAGATTACTCTGGAAAGCTGTGGTTATTATTGATATTACATCTGAGCTGCCAATGGTCACATCATTGTGATTTATCATGGTATTTTAATAATAAGCTTCTTGTCAAGTTTCTATTATAATATTTATAAAAGTCAAAATTCCCTAGACTCAAATCTATGCTATTTTTTTCAGTAAGTGCACATATTTAGGTGTTTACATAATTTAGCACACCATTATTTGCTTCTCCTGATATTTTAGGTCCCAAAGGACCTATTTTTGTCTATTTGATTGTTCTGAAAATCTTAATATCTTTTATGTTAGGAATCGGGTATTTTCTGATTTAAAAATCATCCATCTGCTCTGGTCACACCATGATTAATTTTTTCTTCCAATATAAGAAGTTATTTCATACTTGTAATTAACTTATTTTCCATATATGCCATAATTTTAAATGATCTTATAAATCAGCACAAGCATTTCTCAGAGAACTTGGGGAGCAACTTCTCATTTTCCCATGAAGGCAGGTGCTTTTTCCACAGGTTCGGTGTAAAGTTTGCTCATCCTGAATGAGTGGCCCTTGACAAATAATTTATCAAATGGAATCCTAATCATTTAAAAGGCTGAGAGCATTTCTGAAAATGCTCCATAGCAATAGGGAGTAATTTTCGTATCATCTAGTGTGTCTGATCCAAGTGGCTGTAAGAGTCTCTGGTAGTGATTAGGAACTTGAATTTTAAACGTGGCCCTTCATGTGGTATAGATCTATTTTGTAGCAGAGAAAGCATGCCTTGATCTTTCAGAAAAAAAAGGTATTTTGGTAGATTCTCTATCAAGTAAATTGGAAAGAAAATTTTCACTTCCAAATTCTATTAGGATCTGATTTCTCTGATTTAAGTGAATTAAGGTTCTGGTGAAGAAGGCTTCCTCATGTGCCTCAGAAACAATCACATCCTCAGCAAACCTTGTGAATGAGTATGTTACCGCATCGCATTTTTCTCAGATCAGCACTAGGTTGTAGCTTTTTATTTTTTCAAATGAGAAGACTGAGTCTCTTGGGTGTTGAGTGACTTATGCAAGGTCACCCAGAAGGTCAGTAGCAGAGCTAGAAATAGAATCTAGATCTTGTGACTTCCAGTATGCTTCTCCTAGATACGTGTTACCTCCTGAAATTAATATGGTAATGAAATTGCCTTATGGTGGGTATAATTGCCATTCAAGTCTGGAATTAGCTTAGGCAAATCCTTTCATCTTCCTCTGCACCTCCACCAACTCCCTTATGCTCTAGCATAGAAAACATTTTATTCAGAAAGCAATTGTAAGCAGCCAAGTGTGTATGTGTGTGAGTGTGTGACAGAAAGTTTATACCTGGAACTCCAGATTGGCACATTACATAAAGAAAACATTTTAAGGTCCCAGAGAGTTAACATAAGGCTCAAGTATTGTAAAGTACAAACTAAGTATAATATAAAATTCACATTCTTTTATAGAAATATTACCAGGTCAGAAAACCTTATGTCCATATCCTGGTTCGCTGGGTTAGGCATATTTCATGTCTCTATCAGGTTAATATTTTTTGTTTGTTTGATTTTTTTTTGTTTTTTGAGATTGAGTCTCGCTCTGTCACCCAGGCTGGAGTGCAGTGGCACCATCTTGGCTCACTGCACCCTCTATCTCCTGGATTCAAGCGATTCTCCTGCCTTAGCCTCCTGAATAGCTGGGACTACAGGCGTGTGCCACCACACTTAGCTAAATTTTTGTATTTTTAGTAGAGAAGGGGCTTCGCCATGTTGGCCAGGATGGTCTCCATCTCCTGACCTCGTGATCTGCCTACCTCGGCCTCCCAAAGTACTGGGATTACAGGTGTGAGCCACCGCGCCCAGCCAACATTGTTTTTAAGTTATGTTTGCAAGCATTTTTGCATTCTTCATCCATGCTACAATTACAGGAGATGTTCATAAGCACACAAGATCCTGAAGTATCTTCTGAAATCTCAGAGAAAAAAAAGGGATACTTTTAATGATATATATTTTTAAAGATTCAAATCCTTTTGAAAATTGTAAATTCATGAGAGTAATATGGAGCAATGCCATTTATGAGATCTAATTCCCCATTCATATAAGAGAATAGTTCATGTTATAGTCATTTCTTTCCTCATTCAATTAGAGTCATTGCTATGATTTTCTAAAAGTGATTTAGTGGAGGAAAGAACACATATCATCACATCACTATTTTTCTCAGAATCTTTTAAACATGTACAAAATCAGTCCAAACTTCCTTAGCATTTGCCGTGCTCCAGGGCCTGCCTGGACCTCAGCCTGCCTAGCTTCCCTTGAAGCCTTCACTGCAGCATGTCGTTTGCCTCCTTGTGCTTCAAACAGCTTTTTTTTTTTTTTTTTTTTTTTTTTTTTTTTTTTTTTTTTTTAGTGTGGATTCATTGTTTTATTTACTTATTTTTTAAAAATTATTATTATACTTTAAGTTCTAGGGTACATGTGCATAATGTGCAGGTTTGTTACATATGTATACTTGTGCCGTGTTGGTGTGCTGCAGCCATCAACTCGTCAGCACCCATCAACTCGTCATTTACATCAGGTATAACTCCCAGTGCCATCCCTCCCCCTTCCCCACTCCCCGTGATAGGCACCGGTGTGTGATGTTCACTTGGACTCAGGAAAAGGAACATCAAACAGTTTTAACATCTGTATCTCTGCACTTCTGCTCCCAGGATTGTGCTCTGCAGCCTATAGACAACTCCAGGCTCGTTTGCTTTTCCAAATGCTGTGTATTGTCTAAGTGTCAGCTCAGGCTGTGGTCTCATCCTAAAGCCTTCTAAGACTCTTTTGCTTCACATTTACTTTCATGGTGCCTTGATTTAGTATCACTGGACACACCTTTGTCACTCATTTGTTAATTCCACCACTACAGCTCTGTAACATCAATTTTATTATTACTTCATATGGCTGTCCGTAGGTGTGTACAATATGACTTTCAATTGCTCTATCTTGTTTATTTTTGTATATCTTGGACCACCATTTGGTTTCCAAAAGTTGTCTTTTGAGTTTTGGTCTTACAACGAGATCTTAGTATTTTAAGGGAAGAAATTTTTAAATAAAATGTTTTGTCAGTTATGGGCAGAATGTAATTTCATGTAACCAAAAAACACAAAGGACTGTGGATTAAGGAGGAAAAGAGATTTATTTTTCTTTCACTTTACAAGGATCGGTCCAAAGCTAATGTTGCAGCCCCACAATGTCCTCAGGCAACTGACCTCCTTCTTGCTATTATTTCTTCTCTAGTGTGGGACCTTTTTCCTTTTACGGAAAGATAAATGTAGATTTCCAGTCATCCTGTTTACAGTCTTTGCACAGAGAATGTGAAGGACCAAGAACAGGCTCATGAGTTTTATACCAGTTAACATGCCATTGTGGAGTAACCAGGAGTTTCTGCTTACATCTTATTGGCCAACTCTGGATACAAGGAAAATCAGGAAATGCGGGCCAGGAGTGTAGCACACTGCCCTCCTCACCAGAGTCAGGATTCATCAGGAAGGAAGAGAGGAAGCGTGGATATTGGTGGGTAACTTGCCAGCTCCTCTACAAGTGCCTTGGACATATTAGACATTTAGTAAATATTTGTCTGGGATTTTTATTATTCTGGTGCCAGATATGAAATGTGGCTATGCTTTTTAAGCAAACAATATTCTATTACTTGGATAGGGATTGAAGGTATGGTAATAAGTGGGGAGGGAGCAGATTTCCTGAGCAGAAGAGGTTGTGGAAGGCCACGGATGGTGGTCTAAGTTTAGATGGTGGACTTGCTTGGAAGGTGATAGTGAAGTGGTAGTGGGCATTGTTACTGCTTTTTATCCAGAGTTCTCATTCTTGCTAAACCTTGATATTTCTCCTGCCCTTTTTACTTTTGTACAGAGTAACTTAGCTGTACACTCAACCAGGAAGGGGGTCACACAGATGAATGGTATTCGCATTTTCATAAAATGTTTCTTTTCCTGAGCAGTGAGTTTTTAGGAAGTGTGATGTAGCAGATTATTTATATGCTTTAGAGACGGGAAGCCCAGAGTTTGAGCTCAGCTTTATCACTCACCAGTGCCCTAGCTTTTGGAGCATTCTTTCCAAACCCTCTGAGAATCAGTTTCTCTGTCTTGGGGATGAGAATGCTTCCTCGCAGAACAGTTGTGAGGATTCAACAGGATAAATATTTAGAAGCATTTCACACACAGTAGAAGTCTAATGAACATGGATTTCCCTTTTTACCCACCTGTGAAATGGCATGTTTTACTAGTTTCATAAAGAGTTTAAATTTCCCTATGACTGAGAATTTAAATTTTATGTGCCCTATTCTCCTAAAGTGGTTATCCAAAGATTTTATAGTAGAAAACAAGTCAAATAAAAAATGTTTTTTCTTTATAGATTGCAGGCAGGGAGAGAAAGACAATATATCTTTCAAATGCTTGCTCCCACTGTTTTCCTTTCTGTAACTTTAGAAGGACTCTAATTTGAATTTAAAAAAATGAATCCAACTATATATGCTGATGAATACTTTGTTAAAATCTTTGGGAACATAGATTTAAATACAAGATAGGTGGTTAATTACTCCTCCTTTCAATGTCCTAGGGAGTATTAGACAGGGACTTCTGAGTTGTATATTTGAAAGGGATAAAAGTAGGTCTAGTATTAAGACGTTGTTTCAGTAGGCAAGTGGTGTTACTATTAATAGAATCTTAGCTGTATGATGGTGAGAACTTGTTACTTTTGGTCCTCATTGGACCTCAATGCGCAGCACATAGAAGGCACAAAGTTGGTATCTAATTACCAATTAGTTGGATAAAAAAATTTGTGTAAAGTCAAGATTGAGCTCTTTAGATACTGACCTACTATTTCCTTCCTAATATTTGTCTCTCTGTTGCTTTTCCTTCATTTTTGCCAAGTTTCTCATCTTTGGGGATGAAAAGCTATCATACTCAGGCCTTTTCATTACCTTTATCTAGCTCCAACTTGCTGCAGTGGGCAATTTGGTATACCCTTCACACAGAGTATTGCCCTTCACACAGCACAATAAAAAATAGCAGCTACAACATGTTCAGCTTTTATTACACATTCACTTAAACCCTCATAAGAACCCTAAATGCTTGGTGGCCAGACCCATTTTTGGATGAGGAAAATTGGCTTGGAGAGTTAAGTGTCTTTGCCAAAGCACCTTGCCCATCAATGACAGAGGTGGGACTGAGGTCCAGGCAGAGGCTCCACCTAGCACAGGAGGCTGCCTCTCAGAATTGCCTGGGCACGTGCACTCCGTAGCCACTCATCACCGTGTAGCTGCAGTCATTTTTCCTTTCACCTGTAGTCTTTTCATGGGTCGAATCTCACCTTTTCTGCCAATCAGCCGTTTGCTCTCCTGGTTTTTCCTTGCTGTGCACTCAGTTTTGCCTCAAAGACATAGTGATTCAACCATCAGTTCAGAGTTTCTTAGAATTCAACAGGACGGTAGGGTCTCTTGGGACTTATTCAGAAATGCCTTATTTTGCTTTCAAAAATTTATAATAATAATTGCTAACATTCGTTGAGTGCTATCAGTTTGCCAGCATTTTGCGCATTTTACAGTATGAGGAATCTAAAACTCATGACTAATGCTAAGTTTGGGGTCTAAGATCTGATCACAGCAGATTCCAGGGTCCCCTGTCCACTGTGAGCACCTGGGCTGAACCTCCCTGAGTACAGGTGCCGGGCAGCATGATTTCGCGCACTGTAATGCATAGTCCACATTTGGCAGTGAAGGCTGATTAAAAATAGCTGGGCTAATGAACGGTCTCAGACTATTGCTTGGGGCGGTCTGTAGGGCTGGCTCTCCTGGCTGTGCCCCAGAACTCTAAGCCAAATATTGAAAATAATAATCTCTTTTTGGCAGAAAAAAAAGAAGCAAGACTTTTGGTAATTTCAGATTCTAAACCTCTAGAAAGGATAAAGATTTTCTACCCCTGTAGGATATTAAAAATGCTTGCCATTATGAGAATTCTCAAAGAGGAATTCAACATTTGTTTTGGCAAGAACGGCATTGTCAGAAAGCCTCCTAATCAGACATGCATATTTGAACGTATACATTCAGGCTTTGTTTGGGAAAATACCAGGAATTATTATTTTGCAGTTTCAAAACTGAAATTTGCTTGGGTAGTTTTATCAATATTTGAAGAAAAAATTTGATATTACTGTTTGAAATCCTGGCAAAAACTTCAAGTTTGAGTTCCAAGAAAGGTTCCTAGTGGGGTGACACATACGTATATATGTATACTTATGCCCCCACAATTCTTCTTATTAATGTTTAATATGTAGAAATCGTTTATCTTAAAAATTCAAATATTTAATAATTATAAAAAAATAGATATTAACTTTGTCACAAGCTTGTGATTATATCAAACAGAAACTCCATAGGTTTAACAAGGTTGCAGTTTTCGAAACATGGTCTTTTCTCTGTTTGCACAAACTGAGAAATAAAGACTCCCTCTGCTGGCTATTTCAGTATTTGCAATTATTCTAGCGAGAAGCTGTGAAAAGTGAAAAAACAAAACAAAACAAAGGAAAACAGCCTTTTTTGACACTCAAAAAGCTAGGTGCTTTGGGATATATGTATGTATACATCTATTTATGCTCTAGTGTTTATTTTTCTAATACTTTTGTCCAAGATGTCATGTAGAAGCAGCAGCTTAAAGCAGCCTAAATACTGGGCGAACAGAATGGAAAGAATACAGCATCAGGCGGGAGCCAGAAATGGGGATCTGTGGCTGGCTTGGCCAGTGACCATTTGGAGGTCTCTGAGCAGGTCATGACTCCAGCTTCAGCTTTGTCATTTGTGAAATGGGAGGATTTCAGTAGATGTTCTCCAGGAACCCTTCTAACCTTTAGTATTTTATGATTCTAACAGTATAGATTCCATTTCTTTTGCAAGACTATACATGCTCTACACATGTCTTTCACTGATATAAAATATGCTCTATACATGTCTTTCACTGGTATAAAATAAATATTCATGACTATATATGCTCCATACATGTCTTTCACTGATATAAAATAAATATTCAGAAAAATGTAAGCTAGTGCAACCACCTTGGAAAACAGTATGGAGATTCCTTAAAAAACTAAAAGTAGAACTACCATTTACCCAGCAATCCCACTTCTGGGTATCTACCCAGAGGAAAAGAAGTTGTTATACAAAAAGATACTTGCACATTCATGTTTATAGCAGCACAATCCGCAATGGCAAAATCGTGTAACCAACCCAAATGCCCATCAATCAACAGGTAGATAAACAAGCTGGTACATTTATACAATGGAATACTACTCAGCCATAAAAAGGAATGAATTAATGGCATTAGCAGCAACCTGGATGAGATTGGAGACTATTATTCTAAGTGAAGTAACTTGGGAATAAAAAAATCAAACATCGTATGTTCTCACTCATATGTGGAAGCTAAGCTATGAAGATGCAAAGGCATAAGAATGATACGATGACTTTGGGGACTTGGGGGGAAGAGAGGGAGCAGGTGAGGGATAAAAGACCACAAATGGTGCAGTATATGCTGCTCAGGTGATAGGTGCACCAAAATCTCACAAATCACCACTAAGGAACTTACTGATGTAACCAAATACCACCTTTATCCCAATAATTCATGGAAAAATAAAATAAAATAAGAAAAGTAAATAAATATTTAGAAAAAGGAAGGAAAAGTAAAATTACAAAGTGGGTATAAATCTGTTGTTCTCAGTGTTGTTACTGCATGGGAATGTTAGGATCTAGAAAGTTTGTACATTATTATAAGTTTATGAAATAATACCCCCAAATGTCCAGGAAGGTTGAACATAGCATATTTTATTGATTGTGTGGCACTTTAAGTTGTAAGAAGCATCATTATTTTATATACCTCCAATAAAACTATAACATGCCATTAAGGGTAAGTTACATCCAGGTTTCAGAGAAGTTAAATGTGAAAAAAATGTGCTTTTAAAAATCAATGAAATAGGCCGGGCGCGGTGGCTCAAGCCTGTAATCCCAGCACTTTGGGAGGCCGAGGCGGGCGGATCACGAGGTCAGGAGATCGAGACCATCCTGGCTAACACCGTAAAACCCCGTCTCTACTAAAAATACAAAAAACTAGCCGGGCGTGGTGGCGGGCGCCTGTAGTCCCAGCTACTCGGAGGCTGAGGCAGGAGAATGGCGTAAAACCCGGGAGGCGGAGCTTGCAGTGAGCCGAGATCGCGCCACTGCACTCCAGCCTGGGTGACACAGCGAGACTCTGTCTCAAAAAAAAAAAAAAAAAAAAAAAAATCAATGAAATAAGGTAGTTCCTAAAAGGGCTTCAATTGATGCCAGACAACTCAATAATTGCAATAAAGTCTGATGTGTCTTGGGCTCTAGTAAACAGTATCTTTCTTCTCCTCACATTTTCCCTTTCTTCTAAACACTTATTCCACCCCTCCCCTACTTGTTCTTCTTTCTCACTGTGTGAACCAATTTTTAACTTTTTCACTTAGACATGTCTTATGGCTGTTCAGGGAATAAACTATTGCTTAAAAACTGAAATGAGATACTGAAATAAGATTGTGTCCAACATAAGCATGGCCAGTGGTGTTCTGCTTCAAATATGAATGAGCATTAGCATTTGCAGAAGTTTTCTCGTTTCAAAGATGAATTAGCGCTGGCATCTTAGCAGGAATTGCATGAGTATTAAAAACACTGAAACTTCAGAGAACACAGCTTTGATGAAATCATCGGAAACTTTAGTGTGGGATTTGTGATTTGAATGTCTCTTTATTATTCATATTGGATTTAGGTCTTAAAATAACATGTCCGTGTGTGTGTGTCTGTATGTGATAGCTTAGGATATTTTCTAACTTAGTTGTTAATGTTTGCCTTCTTTTTTAATGAAATTGGAGCAGTTTCTTTTGCCCTTTTTTCCTGCCACATAATAGAGCAAACTGAAAGGGCTTGAATTTCTCTCTTTGTCAAATGGAACCCCCACTTGAGTTGGAGTCCTTCTTTCTGCCTCGTAGGAAGAAAGGAGGCCCAAAGAAAGAGTACTCTTCATGGCTCTTGGCCTGAGACAAGGAGAGCAGAAAAGGTAAATAATAGAGTAGGAGGATAAAGGTGAATGGAGGGGCTTTAAGGAGGTGTCCTGAGTCTCTTCTTGCTTGCAGGCTTTTTTTTCTCTTGGTTGGAAGCCTAGATGCGGCATGCTGCTGCAGTGTCACTGCCCCAGGCTATCTAGTGTGACAGTGCTAACTTCCCTTCTGTGCCAAGTGTAGGGCATTTCCAGTAGTGAGACCACACTGGGCCTCTTTAGCCTGTTGCTGGATGGAAAATTAACGCATCATTAAACCCCATCAGGCCGGACACGGTGGCTCACACCTGTAATCCCAGCACTTTGGGAGGCCTAGGCGGGTGGATGACGAGGTCAGGAGATCGGGACCATCCTGGCTGACATGGTGAAACCCTGTCTCTACTAAAAATACAAAAAATTAGCCGGGCATGGTGGCGGGTGCCTGTAGTCCCAGCTACTTGGGAGGCTGAGGCAGGAGAATGGCGTGAACCTGGAAGGTGGCGGAGCTTGTAGTGAGCAGAGATCGCGCCACTGCACTCCAGCCTGGGTGACAGAGCGAGACTCCGTCTGAGAAAAAAACAAAACACAAAACAAAACAAAACAAAAAAACCCAAAAAACCTCTTCTATGCATTTTGAATTCATATGCAGGACTCCTGAAAGCTCTCTGTGGATCCCCAGGAACACAGATTCTCTAATTCTGAATCTCTTTATCCAGGCATGACCCTAAAATTTACTGCAGAAAAGTAATATCATGCAAATCTATAGCAGGACTGAGTTTTTACAGAGGTGGCGTGGAGATGATCCATCTTGTGACCTTAATGATAAGAGCCGTACCTCAAAGATTGTGAAAGGACAGAAAGAGCCTTGATCAGGAGTGACTTGATGGAACTGCCTCACCAAACCCTGAGCTGCCTGCCCTGGTTTTGAATGTGAGAAGGAGATCAACCTCAATTTGGCTAGCCCATTGTAGGTAGAAGTGACTTTCTGTTATTGTAGCTGAATCCTTTCCTAAGTGATTAAGTCACCATGTGGTTATTTATCCTGATTCTCTTACCACTTTGTAATCATATTCTTGTAAAATGGTCATTTTTCTTATTAAATAACATTTAATTTTTAAGAATTATTTCTACATTGCCAACTTTTTAAAAAGCTACCCATCACTTGTGTATCTTTAAAAGTATTTCCTATTGTGGTGGCCCCTGGCTAGTTTGCACTGATGGAAACCGGTGTCCCACAGTACCAGGTGAAGGCACCCCATCCTCAGGCCGCCGGGCACCCATACTTCCTCCCTGTCCTCATAACTTAAGCCCTTCTGATCTCCATTTAGTGTGGTCTGGTTACTGTTTCCTGAGCATTTTTTCTCCTTTCTTCCTCAGTGTGTTTGCTCATGTTTGTCCCACACAGGTGTTTTCTTACCTTCTTTCCTTATTCTTTCAGAATCCCAGACATAACGTGGCTCTCAGCAGTCACCTAAGTCACCTTTGTTCAGTCCGTAAGTTTCATGAAAATTTGCCTAAATTTTCTCTTTGGTTCACGTGTGTCTTTTCTCCCATAGAGGTTTTCAAACTCCGTGAGGTTTCAACACTACCGTTTTGGAATTCACTAATATTGTCTCATGCAGGGCTGTGCATGATGTTTTCATTCATTACTGAAGGAATTGTTTTGATCGTCGCTGTGTGCCCCACATTGTGCTCACTGCTGGGGATATAAAGAGGAGAAAACAGTGGTCCCTGATGTCATACATCATTCTCATGGTGAAGGGCAATGCGTAGTAATTATAGTTGCACACATGCATGCATACAAAAAGGGCCTGGACCTAAGCTGGAGGTCTTTGGAAGCTTCCTCCCAGAAATAATGGTTTATCCTAAGATATGAGGGAGCAGAAAAAGTAGAGGGTAAGGAAACCATGTTCTAAGCACAAGCAGTAGCATGTGCAGGGGCCTGTGTTGAGAAGGAGCACGACTTTTTCAAGAAGCAGAAAAAAATGTAGGATTGGAGTCAGAGGACAGGATTGTAGGGAATAAAGTTGAAAGGGGGTACAAGGATGTGGAATAAACCTGTTTGTGTCAATCAATTCTTGTAATTCTAATATTAGTGACAGTATCTGTTTTAAGTAATGTCTTATAACTAGTTTAACACGTACTGTTCATGTTCAAGGAAAATGTGTTTTTGACTATCCCTCACAAGTGGAGAGGATCGGAGGCTTTTCTTGCAACATGATTTCTCAAAACTATATGCTTGTAAATATTTGACAGCTAGCAAAATAATACAGGATAGCAATAAGAAAGCAATAAATATTCTTGAGCTGTTAGGGTCTTTAGGAGCAGTCTTTGTTTTTAAAATGCAAAATTTTAAAAACACAATTAAAGATTTGGAATAAGTAATAATGACTACATTGCTTCCCATTCTTTTCATTTCAAGGGAACTACTGAGTTGCTTAATTCAAGATATCTAAAAATGTCTCCTGTTATCTTAGGACACTGTGTTTCTTATTTAGAAGAATGTAAAAATTCAGGGCTACTCTGACCCTGATATAAAAATATTTTGCATGACTCAAGTACATTGCTTATCTATTAAAAATAATAAAGAAAAAATATTGAAACATTATAAGTTATTTTATAATTTTACTGTGGTTAGATGATAAACTTTCAAAGAGCTGTAGAAATAAGCTTAGCTTTAGGACATAGTTCAGAGCAGATTCCTGTGAGCCTTGTTTCTTAGTTTTATTTTGTATTAACTATATGTTAACTATACATATATAATTAAT
This sequence comes from Chlorocebus sabaeus, assembly GCF_047675955.1. Lineage (NCBI taxonomy): Eukaryota > Metazoa > Chordata > Mammalia > Primates > Cercopithecidae > Chlorocebus > Chlorocebus sabaeus. The sequence goes on along the minus strand of NC_132913.1, from coordinate 51,850,901 downwards.
AGATATAATACATAAATTAATGAATTTATATTTCTGTTTAAAAAATACATATGTCTCATCATGCTAAGGCCATATTTAAATGTGATATTTAAAATTTAAAATTTAAAATAAATATCATGTTTAAATTATTTTAAATCGATGGCTAATTAATTAATAGTAATTTAGTTGGGTTTAACTATTGAATTTGAATTTTCCTAAAATAGAAACTTTGACACAGAAGATAACCATAGATAACTATGCCCAAATATCTTTTTCTTTCATTTTGCTCTTTCAGTTTTTTCTTTCTCTTGCTTCATTGTATGGATTCTTACTCATGGTTTTATACTTAATCCATGCTCATTATTTTACCTGCCGAATGATGATTCCCCTTCTCTCTTTCTTTGAAGAAACAAAGGATAAGCGAGGCAAACCTATGGCATAATTAATGACTTCCCAGTCATGACAGATCCAAAGCCCTCTTTTGTTCTATGACATTCTCAAATGACCAGTTGACAATGCCAAGTTCATTTCAAATATTCTAGAATGAATTCACATTGAAAAGGATCTGGCTATCCCATGCTATCCCATTCCTTGAAGTCAGCAAGGAGGAGGAGAAAGGCTGACTGCTTAGCCTTTGCTCACTTTTTTCCTTAGTTAGAGCTTTCCAAATATGTTCTTAGAATTTCAGGTGATGCAGAGAAATACTAAGTATGCTTTGGGGGCAAGGTAATACATACTGACTTGACTTTGTTTTGTTTATTTATTTATTTTTAGTTTCATTTTAAATATTTTGTCTCTTTTAGTCTAGAGGCTTTAAAGGCCTCAAACTTCTTTTTCTGAAAAGTTACCATTTCTTCTTGTACTTTAACATTGTTGTGTCTAGTATTCTAAAAATGGGTTGTGTTAGTTCATTTAATCTCTTTCTTCCACTTACTTTTTATGAGGAGCAGTCTAGGGGAGGAGTTGATGTGTAAAGTGTACAAACATGCCTTGATAGAATGTCAGCCAAAACAGAGATTTGCTTCACGCACATTCCAGCATGTCTTTGCAAGGGCTGTAGTGACTACATATTAAATTTGCATTGCTAGGTGCCATGTGCTCCTAGGGCAGTTTTTGAAGCTGTAAACTACTCCAAAGGCCAAGGTTGTTGTGATTGTCAGGATTAGAGTGGCACAGAAGGGCTTTCCAACACAGGCAGTGTGTACACTCTTGACCTTCCTTGGACGCTCTATCTGTTTATGCTGGTGGGTTGTTGTAGATAAACCTTATCAGTACCATGTTTCTCTTGCTAGTCAACTTTCAATCCTTGGATGGAACAAAATTTCTTCTTATTCTTCTTTAGGGTCCAGGAAGAATTTTTTCCTATTGGTATCCAATTTCAAATGATCTTATAGATAAATTGATATAAATAATATACTGCTCACTCTAAAGCAAGCTGGGAATTTGGGCCACTGCACTGGAAATGTATAATAGCCCTTTATTAAAGAAATGTATAATATCCCTTTATTAAATAGCATGATTATATAATGTTTAATTTTTTTTTACCTTTGAGTATGTATAAGAAATAGAATACTAATATTTTGCTTCAGTGGTTCTTAAGAACAGCTCTGCTATTTGTTTTTTACATGATCACAAAAGTATTTAACTTTAACTTAGTTTTAACTCATGTAGTCATGCAGTTTTTGTGATGAGTTGAATTCTTCTTAAATAGGAAAGTTTAGTGTAGTAATTCTTTGGGCAAGAGGCATGTTCAACTCTACTAGAGAGTTAAGTCTTCACTTGTCTTTTCCTTTTTCATACATACACACACACACACACACACACACACACATATATTCTTTATTGAGTCAGAGTATCGCTCTTATTGCCCAGGCTGGAGTGCAGTGGCGCGATCTTGGCTCACCACAACCTCCACCTCCTGGCTTCAAGCGATTCTCCTGCCTCAGCCTCCTGAGTAGCTGGGATTACAGGGATGTGCCACCACTCCCGGCTAATTTTGTATTTTTAGTAGAAATGAGGTTTCTCCATGTTGGTCAGGCTGGTCTCAAACTCCTGACCTCAGGTGATCCTCCCACCTTGGCCTCCCAAAGTGCTGGGATTACAGGTGTGAGCCACCACACCTGACCCTTTCATTTATTTTAAGGAGGAACAAATAGAAATATAATGAGACTTTTTAACAAAGGCATCCCATTCACAGTTTAAGGAATTTTCATAAATACAGAATATATCTAAGAGATGACAGAGATTTACTGCTGTGGAATATCAACCTAAATATAATTTCATTATTCATAGATGAATGTGTATTTTGGATAAGTTTGAGCATTAAATAGGATTTTTAAAAAATAAGGGCTTGAAATGGATTTCAAACAAAAATATTAAGTTTTTCTCTCAGCAGGTTTTATTCATTCTAACAATGAAATATATGCAGTTATTCCAGAAACTCAAGTTGGCCTAAGCCCCTCTAAGTTTGTGCATCTCAGTTCTTGTCAACTTATGTCTAAATTTGCAGTGACATAATCTGAAGAAAATAGTGGCATATCCTGATTATTTAGTCACCTTTCTTATTTTATCCAAATTTACCTCTTGCTCTTTTCTAGCCCTTTTCTAAAAAAATTGGTTTAGCCTTCAGAAGATCTCTAGTTTTTCATTTTCTTAGCTTCTCTGAAATAAGAGATAGAACATGCAAAATAAGAGGCGTACTTCTGTTGCCCCAGGTCAGGAGAGTTTACTGTAGGAAAACATGTGGGGGTAGTCAGGAGGTGCAGAGAACGTTCTCAGCAACCCCTAGATCATTCTTCAGTCCCCTCATTTCCTGGCATGGAATGTGCAGCAGGGAACAGAAACAGACGACAGAGAAAGCAAGAGGGAGGGGAGGGAGGTGTAGGATGCTTTTTAACAAACAGATCTCTTGGGAACTAAGAGTGAGAACTCACTCAATCCCATGAGGATGGCACCAGGACATTGTGAGGAATCTGCCCCCATGACCCAAACACCTCCTGCTAAGCTCCACCTCCAACACTGGGGATTACATTTCAACATGAGATCTGGAGAAGACAAATATCCAAACTAGATCACTCTCCTAGCAAAAACTCTTTTAAGAAAAGTCTCTCTTTATTCATAATTTATCATTGTATTACATGGTGATACATGACTCTGTCACCCAGGCTGGAGTGCAGTGGCACAATCCTGGCTCACTGCAACCTCCACCTCCCAGGTTCAAGTGGTTCTTGTGCCTCAGCCTCCCAAGTAGCTGGAATTACAAGCATGGGCCACCATGCCCAGCTAATTTTTTATATTTTTAGTGGAGATGGGATTTTGCCATGTTGGCCAGGCTGGTCTTGAACTCCTGACCTCATGTGATCTGCCTGCCTAAACCTCCCAAAGTGTTGAGATTATAGACGTGAGCCACTGTGCCCCGTTATAATATTGATAAGAGATACATAGCTTTTTCAGAGACCAAAGTGGTAGGTAAGTAATATAAATAGTTATTGAATGACCTTTAGTTTAGACAATGAAGATAATGGAAGTTGTTGGACAAAGTAGCTTTGACACATAAACAAGTCTTGGATAGGTAACATTCATTCAATGTATAAGACAATTAAATGTAGAAGACACTGTATAAGGAATTATAACTGACTAATGTTTACTGATTTACTAGAATGATGTTTTAATAAAATATTTTAATAAAAAGTCTACCTATGGATTGGGAAAAAGTATTTGCAAACCATATGTAATTATAAGGGTTAATATCCAAAATTTATGAATAACTTATACAACTCAATATCAGAAAAACAAATAACCCAATTAAAAATTAGCAAAGGACTGAGTGCGGTGGCTCCTACCTGTAACCCCAGCACTTTGGGAGGCTAAGGCAGGCAGATCACCTGAGGTCAAGTGTTCGAGACCAGCCTGACCAACATGGTGAAAGCCCGTTTCTACTAAAAAAAAAAAAAATACAAAATTAGCCGAGCGTGGTGGCGCATGCGTGTAATCCCAGCTACTCAGGAGGCTGAAAGAGTAGAATCATTTGAATCTGGGAGGCAGAGGCTGCAGTGAGCCAAAATTGCACCATTGAGCTCCAGCCTGGGCAACATGAGTGAAAGAATTAAACTCCTTCTAAAAAAATTTAAAAAGTAAAGCAGCAAAGGGCCTGAATAGACATTTTTCCAAAGAAGACATAAAAATGGCTAACAGGTATATGAAAAGGTGGTCAACATCACCAATCATCAGGTAAATGCAAATCAAACCATTATGAGATATCACTTCATACCCATTAGGATGGCTGTTATCAGAAAGACAAGAGGTAACAAGTATTAGTGAAAGTGTAGAAAAAAGAGAACGCTAGTACACTGTTGGTGAGAATGTGTATTGGTACAGTCATTCTGAAAAACAGTATGGATATTTGTAAAGAAATTAAAAATAGAACTGCCATATATGACACAGCAGTCCCTCTCGGCTATACAGCCAAAGGACTTTAAGTCAGCATGTCACAGAGATGCCTGCACTCCCATGTTCATTGCAGCATTATTCACAATAGCTAAGATATGGAAACAACTTAAGTACCATGTCCCATTGATGGGTGTATGTTTGAGCTTATGTACATAATTTATTGTATATTTGCATTACACACACATACACATGCAGATACACACAAGGGAATACTATTCAGCCTTAAAAAATAATATGCTGCCATTTGCTACAACATGGATGAACCCGGAGGACATTATGCTTAGTGAAATAAGTCCTTTTTTCTTTTCTAACAGAAAGAAAAATATTGCATGATCTCAGATGTGTAGTCTAAAAATAAATCAAATATGCAGAGAGAGAGAACAAAACAGTGGTTACCAAGGGCAGTGGTGGGGTGGAGGGAAATGAGGAGATGTAGATCAAGGATACAAAGTAGCAGATGTGTGGGATGAACACATCTAGAGCTCTAATGTACAGCATGAGAACTATAATTCATAATAATGTATTGACTTTGGAATTTTGAGAAATGAGTAGATTTTAGCTGCTCTTGCCACACTTGCAAGAAAATGGGTAACTATGTGAGGTGATAGACATGTTAATTTGTTTTACTATGTAACCAGTTTGCTATTTATTTTTATATATATATCTCATAACATCATGTTGTATACTTTAAATATACACAATACAAATTTTTAAAAACACAAACAGGAATATTTAAGCTCTTTTTCTTGTTTCTACCTACACAGGTGATTAAAGTATACAGTGAAGATGAAACCAGCAGGGCTTTAGATGTACCCAGTGACATAACGGCTCGAGATGTTTGTCAGCTGTTGATCCTGAAGAATCATTACATTGATGACCACAGCTGGACCCTTTTTGAGCACCTGCCTCACATAGGTGTAGGTAAGGATACAGAGTTACTGTCTCACATCATTGCTTTTCTATTTCTCGTTCAGCTCCCTCTTGAACACCAATAATTCTTAGATTTGGTCTTTTGAGGTAATTTTCTATATCTTATAGGTGATCTCAGTTCCTTTTCATTCTTTTTTCTTTTTTTCCTTCTGATCATGTATTTTCAGATAGCCAACTCATTGATGTTTTCCTCTGCTTGATCCATTCTGCTACTGAGAGCCTCGAATGGATTTTTCAGATCAGAGAATATATTTCTCAGGTTCATAATTTGTTGTAATTTCAAAAAAATCAATCTCATTGTTAAATTTATCTTATAAATATCTGAATTGATTTTATCAATTTTATCCTGGCAATCACTGAATTTCCTTAAAGTTGCTATTTTAAATTCTTGATCAGAGCTCACATATTGCTATCTTGCTAGGATCATTTACTGGTTCCTTGTGTCTGTTTGGAGAGATCGTGGTTCCCTGTTTGCTGCTGTTTTTGTGGATGCATGTCTATATCTTTGCACTGAAGGATTAGTTATTTATTCAAGCCTTCTTTGCCTGGCTTCTTTTGTTTTTTTCATTGGATATATTCCTTAGAGGTTTTTACCGATAGGTCATTGCCTTCTTTTTGGCTCTTGATGGCCCCTTAAGCCTGGGTTTGCCTTGGCTCTAGTAAAGGTCAGAGCACCGCACTTTCCAAATGGGAGAGGTTCCCAAAGGGGATATCCCAACACTGTGGGACAGCTGGCTAGGGGCCCATGGCCAGGGGACCTGTGGGATGAACTTCCTGCCATGTGGTGCTGCTAAACAGCCACTCTGATTTGGTGTCTCCTTTGGCTGGGTTGCAGAGCAGAGTTTCTGGGGCTGGGAATGGTCATCTTGCCTCCTTTTTTTGTCTCTGCCTGTCCTCAGGGATATTTCTCCCATCAGGCAATCACAATGCTTCCTATGATTAAGACAGAGACAGATCTGCTGCCAGGGAACCCAAGATAGTGGGGTAGGAGGTTGTCCACCTAAATCTCACTTTTTCTGGTGTAAACACAGTGAGTTGGGGGAAAGTTTTTCACAAGTTTGTGGGAGGGGCATCGTGGTGGATGCTGAAGTTTGATTCTCTTACCGTCTGGAGTTTTTCTTCACTTTTCTGTTGCCCATGGAACTGTCTCATCTTCATATTTGAGTTCTGGGATACTTCTGGGGAAAATCTCAATGCTGTTTATTTGGTTTTGGTTTTCTGTTGGGGAGAATGAAGCCAGTGACTTCTTTGCCATTATTTTTCAGAAAGTCCTGCTTTTCTGTTTATTTTAGTATAGATCCTATGGTGAAGATTTTCTTCAGAGGTACAACAATAGAAAACAATTATGAATAGTAATTTCTTTATTCTTTTTATTTTTTGTTGTTTGTAGTCACAAGAGAAAGAAAGTAGCACAAAGTGGAAACAAGGATAGAAATTTTTATAATTTACACACCCCTCTACATTTAAAGAATGATCTATGGGAATTTCAGAGCTAAAACAGATCCAATTGATGGAAGAATACATTTCATAATAATTTTTATTAGCACAATGCAAAGTGTTTGAGATGTTAAAAAAAAAAATAATAAGCTGTCATTTGGACCATGATTTGAGTCAATTGTAGCACAGACAGGTACAAGTATCCATAGCAGTTGTTCTCTTTATGGGAGTGTAGACCCTAAACTTTTCTTGAAGAAATAAGTAAGTCCTTCACATTTTAAAGACATAAACCCAAGGAGTAGACTTTTAAAAATGTTTTATTTGGAAATGCATCTCTATTATGAAGTGTGAAGGGTTTAAAAAAATTCTTTTAATATTGTAAAGAATTTGTTCTACTAGAGTAAGACAGGATTTGGCAACAGTTTTATCCCCTGATTTTTTATTTTTATAGATTTGTTTTCAAAACATGTTTACATATAAGTAGATGAGTACTACTTACATATAAGTAGATGCCATTTGATTCTCTGAACTCTTTATTAAATAGTTTCCTGTGGTTGCTGTTCCAAATTACCACAAACTCAGCTTAAAGCAACAGAAATTTATTCTCACAGTTTTGGAGGCCAGAAGACTGAAATCCATATCACTGGTTTGAAATCAAGGTGTTGTCAGGGATGTGTGTCCCCTGGAAGCCCTAATTTCTTACCTCTTCCAGCCCTGGTGGCTGCCAGCATTTGTTTGCTTGTGGCTGCATCACCTAATCTCTGCCACTGTGGTCACATTGCTTTCTGCTCTTCTGTCTGTGTCAAGTCTCTCTCTTTCTTATAAAGGCAGTAACATTTCGGGCCCACCCAGATAATTCAGGATGATCTCCATTTCAAGATCCTTAATTTAATACTGTCTGCAAAATTTTTTTTTTCCATGTGACATTCACAGGTTCTAGGAATTAAGATGTGGTTTTCTTTTGGGGGCTATAGTTCAGCCTGCCACAAACTTCGTTGCATTATGTGTTTAACAACTTTTAGTAAGAAATCATCAAAATCATTTTAAATAATTTATCAGTGACTGCTCCATTAATTGCTTCAATTTGTTCAGACTTGTGAAAGAATTTTGTACGTAGTCATTGGAGTCATTTACTTTCTAGCATAGCTGCCAATATATAGTCATCCCCTTGTTTGATGCATTCGAGTTTATGCCTCAGAGCAATGTGCCAATGTAAGGTTCTGTTCAAATGAACAGCCTTTCTCTTATGAAATGGAATTAAAAATGATTTTGGCAGGAAAGTTGTGTTCTTAGAAGGATTCATTTTTTAAAGATTTGGGAAGTGGTTTTTCTGAACACTATCTACATTCCCTGAACCACTTAGAAAATGTTTGTACTTCTGATTTGACAACGGGCATCCTGGGACATGCCAGAACCTCATGAAGGGGACAGAGTGAGGCCTGTGGAGAGGAAGCTAGAATTGTTCCGCAGTCTCTTCAGTTGATAGCTGATGAGCTACAATAGTGCAACTGATTTTGACAGCTCAGCCTAGATAGTTATCAACCTGCCAAGGACGCTTGCTTCTAAAGGTATGTCATACTGGCCAATACGACTTGTTGCCTCATCTTCTAGGACAGAAAAGGCTCACCATATATTTTCTTCATGGACGTTTGTGACTAGTTTAACTTCTATTCATGATAATTAATCTCCTAGAAGTATGGGATTAATTCTCAATAGATATCTGCCCTATTCCAAGCTATTTCATTTAGCTCCTAATTAGCATTATATATTATTACAGTATTTTATATTCTTAAGTTTTTCTTTCGGGGGGACTTAAAATTTTTTTTGTTATAGTTATTACCATTTATCTCTAACAAATAGCTTTGGAGTTCAGTAATAAAAATCTGCTCTGTAAATCAAGAAGTGTTTTTCACTGAAAACACTGTAAATTATTTATATTAAGGAATAAAATGTACAGGTCTTTTAATGCAAAAGCTTAAAATGGAACATTGGAAATTAATTTGATCCACATATTAAATTTAAACTTTTAGGCATCAAGTAGTAATAGAAGTTTATTTCTTTATTACTGTATTTTCTGGAAACTGCTGAAATAAAATCAAAGATAATGAGCATATTCTCATGACTTCATCAACCATGCATTAGACCAAAGCTCATGAGAAAGAATTTTATTTCCAGAGCCTTCTTGTGTTTTTTTTTCCTTTGGTTTTTCACTCATATTATATATTTAAACAGAGCAATTGAAAATATTAATTCTACTCCAATACTAACATGTATTAGATTTAATAGCTTCCAGTTCTTTACCGATGTAACAGGAGAGTAACCACTACTGAGGTAGTGTCATCTTCTTCAGTGCAAAATATAAACAGATTTGTCTTTAAAATGTTTTTTGTTTTAGTTTTGCCTTTTTGCATAGTGTATTATAATCTTGCAATATCTATTCAGTCTAATAGTGGTAGGAAGTAAAATGTTCAATTTAATTTGCATATTTAAATGAATGGAAAGAACTACAGTGGTTTTTTCCTCCTTAAATGTGATATGCAGCTGCAGATGCTCTTTGCAGACAGAATAAACCACTGATGTCTTTACTGCAAGTCTTCTGTGAGTGCTACTGATGTGAAGAACCAAAGGATGAACTATTTTCCAGAACTTTAGTGATCAGCCAGTCGGCTCTGCGTATTGTTTAAGAAACATTCTTACACTCTTTTTGTCCAAAATGATGAATTTTCAATAAAATTCAATTTGGTTTTCTGTTCCTGTGTTAACTTGCTTAGGGTAATGCCCTTATTGAATAGGGAGTCCAGCATCAATGATGGCTATAGGAGTGTGGCTTTATTTCTTTTTATGCAGGACATGACTTCATTCTTTTTTTTAATGGCTTCATAGTATTCCATGATTTATATGTACTCTTTTTTTTTTTTTTTTTTTTTCTGAGACAGAGTCTCGCTCTGTCACCCAGGCTGGAGTACAGTGGTGTGATCTTAGCTCACTGCAACCTCCATCTCCCGGGCTCAAGCTATTCTTGTGCATCAACCTCCAGAGTAGCTGGGATTGCAGGCACATGACACCACACCCAGCATTTTTCTTTTTTTTAGTAGAGATGGGGTTTCACCATGTTAACCACGTTTGTCTTCAACTCCTGAGGTCAGGTGATCCACCCACCTTGACCTCCCAAAGTGCTAGGATTACAAGTGTGAGCCACCATGCCTGGCCTGTATGTACTGCATTTTCTTTATCCAGTCCACTGTTAGTGATTCTGTGTCTTTGCTATTGTGAATAGTGCTGCAATGAACATACGAGTGCAGGTGTCTTTTTATTTATTTTGGATATATGCCCAGTAATGGGATCGCTGGGTTGGATGATAGTTCTTTTTTAAATTTTTGAGAAATCTCCAAACTGCTTTCCACAGTGGCTGAACTAATTTACATTCCACCAGCAGTATATAAGCATTCCCTTTTCTCTGCAGCCTTGCCAGTATCTGCTGTTTTTTAACTTTTTGATAATAACCATTCTGACTGGTGGGAGATAGTATCTCATTGTAGTTTTGATTTGCATTCCTCTGATGATTAGTGATGTGGAGGAATTTTTCACGTTTGTTGGCTACTTGTATGTCTTGTTTTAAGAAGTATCTATTCATGTCCTTCACCACTTTATAATGGGGTTGTTTTTTGTTTGTTGAATTGTGTAAGTTCCTTATAGATTCTAGACATTAGACCTTTGTCAGATGCATAGTTTGCAAATATTTTCTCCCATTCTGTAGGTTGTCTGTTTAATCTGTTGATAGTTTCCTTTACTGTGCGGAAGCTCTTTAGTTTAATTAGGTTCCACTTGTCTATTTTTGTTTTTGTTGCAATTGCTTTCGAGGACATAGTCATAAATTCTTCCTCAAGGCTGATGTCCGGAATGGTGCTTCCTAGGTTTTCTTCCAGGATTCTTATAGGTTGAGGTTTTTAATCTTTTAAATCTTTAATTCATCTTGAGTTAATTTTTGTATGTGGTGCAAGGTAGGGGTCCACTTTCCTTCTTCTGTATGTGGCTAGCTAGTTTTCCCAACACCATTTATTAAATAGGGAGTCCCCTCCTTGTTGCTTATTTTTGTCAACTTTGTCAAAGATCAGATGGCTGTAGGAGTATGGCTTTATTTCTGGGTTCTCTGTTCTGTTGCGTTGGTCAATATGTCTGTTTTTATACGGTATCATGCTGTTTTGATTACTGTAGAATTATAATACAGTTTGAAGTGGGGTAATGTGACCCTTCCAGCTTTGTTCCTTTGCTCAGGATTACTTTGGCTACTTGGTCTCTTTTTGGGTTCCGTATTAAGTGGGAGCTAAACATGATACTCATGGACATAGAGGTGGCAACAATAGACAGTGGGGTCTAATAGAGGAGGAAGAGGTGGGAGGAAGGGTTGAAAAACTAACAGTCAAGTACTGTGCTCACTTTCTGGATGACAGGTTCGATTGTATCCAAACCTCAGCATCACACAGTATACCCATGTTAAAAACCTGCATATGTATATATGTATTTCTTGAATTTAAATAAAAGTTGAAATTTTAAAAAATAAATAAATAGAATTGTAAAGAGAAGGGCATAGTATCTATTTATTTACATTTAAATTCATTATTATTATTTTTTTTTTAGAGACAGGATCTCACTGTTTTGCCTGAGGTGGAGTGCACTGGTGGAGTCATGGCTCACTGCAGCCTCAGATTCCTGGACTCAAATAATCCTCCAGCCTCAGCCTCTATTATTATTATTATTATTATTATTATTATTATTATTATTATTTTGAGATGGAGTTTCACTCTTGACACCCAGGCTGGAGTGCAATGGCGCAATCTTGGTTCACTGTACCCTTTGCCTCCCAAGTTCAAGTGATTCTCCTGCCTCAGCCTCCCAAGGAGCTGGGATTACAGGCACCCACCACCATGCCCAGCTAATTTTTATATTTTTTAAACAAGAGTCAGGGTTTCACCATGTTAGCCAGGCTGGTTGCGAACTCCTGACCTAAGGTGAACCACCCCGCCTCGGTCTCCCAAAGTACTGGGATTAGAGGCGTGAGCCACTACACCCGGCCTATTATTTAAAAAAATATTTTAAATACAAAAATAACCTAGCTCATTGTAAATAACTGAAAAAAAGATATCATGAAGTAAACAAAATTATTCATAATTTCAACACTGAGCTAACTAATGTTAACATTTTTTAAAGCTCTTTAATCAGTTTCTCTACTTTAACATAGTTGCTATATGTATTAACTCTTATAGACTACCTTCTTTTTTTTCTTTTGTGCACTTAAAATATATCTTGAGTATTTGTAGTTTTTTACTTGTCATTTTACAGATTCCACAAAAATCAGTAATTCGTCTTGCCTTCTCTGGCTATGTTCCCCAAATAATTTAGCAAATATTTATTGACAATTTTGTACCAAGCCTATATTTTGTTGTAGATTCTGGGGATGCAATATGAGCAAAACAGACAAAAAGTATTGCCCTTGTGAGTTTGCATTTTCATGGGGAGAGAGAGAGGAAACAAGGCCTAATATTTGTTATCCCATAGGAGATGATAAGCTCTGGGGAGGGAGGGCAGGAGGAAAGGGGGAGAGTGAGTGCTAGAGCAGAAGGGAGATGTACCTTATTTTTTATTTATTTATTTTGAGACGGAGTCTCATTCCATTGCCCAGGCTGGAGTGCAGTGGCACAATCTTGGCTCACTGAAACCTCCACCCCCTGGGTTCAAGCGATTCTCCTGCCTCAGCCTCCCAAGTAGCTGAGATTACAGGTGCCCACTACCTCGCCCAGCTAATTTTTGTATTTTTAGTAGAGATGGAGTTTCACCATCTTGGCCAGGCTTGGTCTTGAACTCCTGACCTCATGATCCACCCGCCTCGGCCTCCCAAAGTCATGGGATTACAGATATGAGCCACTGCACCTGGCTGGGAGATGCACTTTAAAGAGGCATCAGGGAAAGCCTCCCTGACTGGGAATGTTTGAGTAGAGAAATGAAGCACACAGCAGGCAGGCTGTGCAACTAAATGGAAGATTATTCTGGACAAAGGGAATAGCAGGTGGAAAGGCCTGGACGTGGCCCTGTGCTTGTGTTCAGGAAGCAGCCTCGGGGCCATTGCACCTGGAGTGGAGTCACTAAAGTGGAAGGTAATGGGAGAGAACTTCATAGAGCTGCCCTAGGACCAGATCGTGTAGGGTCTCATAGGCCAGGAAGTGGGCCTGGCATTTACACTGAGTGAGAAAAAAGCAAGGGGAGGTCTCTGAGTCAGAGAAGAATATGATGTGATTTAGTTTTAAAAGTATACTACTAAGGAGGCCAGAATGCAAGATCTGACCTTTCATTTTGCTTTTCCATCAGACTCCCTGTGGCTCCCTGGAATGATCCCCACCTATCTGTCATTTCTACTAGCTGTACATGCCCCCATTGTATCATCTTCACATGTGGTCTGCGTGTCTATGAGATTTAGTGTTTGTGAGATCCTGAGGCCTCATAGGTAAGGATATTTTGACTTATAGGATAGATGATAGTTGAGGGTTTTCTGTACTTTAGCTCACTTTTAGTGAACAAGATAAGCTTAGGCCAGTTTCAGAGACATTCCGAGTTGTTAATACATATGCTACTATAATTGCTTCTCATCTGTCTAAACCATATCACAAACTACTAAAAGCAGAAGGGGGAATACTTAACATTCAAAATGTGGTATGTTCCTGAACCTGAAGTCTTAATTTCAGAGTTACGCTTTCTGTGGCAAAGGAAACTTTAATCTTATTAATTTTTCTCCTCTTTTTCCCGAGATAGAGTCTCCCTCTGTCACCCAGGCTGGAGTGCAGTGTGTAATCTTGGCTTATTGCCACTTCCGCCTCCCAGCTTCAGGTGTTTCTTGTGCCACAGACTCCTGAGTAGCTGGGATTACAGGCGTGCACCATCATGCCTGGCTAATTTTTGTATTTTTAGTAGAGATGGGGTTTCACTATGTTGGCCAGGTTGGTCTCGAACTCCTGACCTCAAGTGATCCATCTGCCTTGGCCTCCCAAAGTGCTGGGATTACAGGTGTGAGCCACTGCGCCTGGCCATTATTAGTATTTCTAATATAAATGCATATGTGTGATAGCTACTACTAGTGTGCATAGAGTATGTATTTTCATATCTATTTACATACAGGAATACAAAGATCTAGATTCTGTCAGATTCTGTAATCTGCATTTTCCCACTGAAGCAAGTTGGTTTCTTCCCACCACAGTATTTCAAGCAAATGTTCCTGAGATTCTGTGGTCGGTTTGCCTCTGTCTCACTCTACATCTCTCTCAGGAATGCTGTAATTTAAATTGTGAACCACCAAGAAAACTTTCGTATAAATGTTCCTAACCCAGGTAGTAATGAAATTACTGAGATTGAACCGAGCCAACCGAGTTCACTTTATAGGAGAGCCAGATATTTATTTTGGCTAAGCAAGAGAATCATGCTAAAAATTACCTGTTTTTGAATTTGTTCAAAACATGAATTGTATAATAATATTATGTTTGGAACTTTGAATGCAATGTCCATGTTTCATATCCTCCACCTGTAATTATTAATATATGCTGCTGAGAATTTTAATAGGCAGAGTCAATCATTGAAAACAACTAAATATCTTGATTTTGTTATGAATCTCTGAATGTCCTTATTTTGGATCATATTATTATATGGTTCTACTTGTACACACACTTTAATAGACATTGAATTTAAAATATCAGCTTGTCAACAAATATTTCTCTTTTCGTGATATAGTAAACCAGGTTTTGCAACTGGTGTGGTTCGCTTCACAGCCACTGGATGTCACTATAGTTCCCCAGATGGAGTCCTCTCTGCTGTCATAATCAGTGTAAGAGTAGGGTGGGGGAAAAACTTCAGCTTCAAGTCCTCTGAAACTTAATGGGATCCGTGTTTGTCTTGCTCCCATTTTGATTCCTAATTGAAGCCATGGTATGAAACAGTGGCAATTAACACAATACCTCAAGCGCATACCTACAGACTCCTCGGGAAGAGGAATTAATTGTATTTTAGTATCTTTGCTAGGGACAGCTGAGATTTCCATTGTGAATATCATTGTGGAGTGGCTTTAATAAGCAAAATGAATGACTGGAGGCTCTTAATGAAACCAGTTTAATGTGTGCAGCTATGCCCATGTGATCGCCTTAAGACAGAAGCAATGCACAGTGACAGTGAGGGAATGGTTCACAGCCTCCTGCTTGGAAGCTGCTTCTTCACTCTTTTTTCTTTTTAACAAAGGAAGTACAAGTATTTTTCCTGTTCTGGAGCTGATATGTAGTTGGACTTTCTGTGCAGTTTATAACATACCAGCCATCAGAGTTGTGACCACCCTCGTCACAGCAGAAATCATTGTGAAGCCTTTGGGACATGTGGCACTGTGCTTCTTTCCATAAAGAGAATCATGTGCCCTGACCCCCTGGGCTTTGAGGAGACATGGTGTCCTGGTAGCACGCACAGACCGGAAATGGGCAATATTTAACTAGCAAAGATGGGAAGTGCCTATAACTAAATCTGCTTCTGATTCAGCTGATTTTTCCTTCTACATATTCTCAAAGCCTCAGCCACATGAATTTAGGTCCTGGCATCTCTCCCCTCAGTTATTATGTTAGCCTCACAACGGGTTCTCCTGCCTCTGGTAGTGCTAACGTTATCCATCTGAATGCAGACCTGATTCTTTTTGCATTTGGGTCCAAGGTCCTCTGTGGGGCTTGTAGCATCTTGTGACCTGTCTACCCTTCATAGCTGCAGCCTTAATGTCCCACCCTTCCCTCCTTTTAGTTTATATGTTAGAGAACTGCCTGCAGATGCCTGCATACACTACAGTTTCTACTCAGTTTTCTTGTTTATGCTGTTAAGAGTCACAGGAAACCCTTTCCTGCCCATCTTTACTTGGCTAACTGCTGTTCATCTTCCTGGGCTTAGTTATTTTAGTTAAAAATGGAAGGAAAGTAAAATGTCAGCCTTTTCTTAAAAATGCTTATGACAATAAAGATGAAAACTCTCAGCTGTCCAAGCTGACTGATAGGTAACCTAGTGCCACAGTCCTGGGAGAGTGGGGAAAGAAAAGCAGTTGGAGGCATCCCATGCTCAGCCTTGTGAAGTAGAGTCACCCTTTCCATCTGACAGCAGGCCGGGAGACACATCCGCCTCTTACACATGCCTGGCTGCTAGGCGCAAACTGCTGCCGCTGCTCCAGGGCTGTTCCTTGAGATGATCAGGATGCTTGCTGCCACCACCCGTACTCATACATCCCTGGGGAAATTGCAAATCCTGAAAACAACAGAGAGCTGCAGGAGGCACTAAGAGTGTTAGTGATGAATTGTGTCCTGGGAGATGATGTTTCCACAGGACATACTATATAGGTAGGTGTGAGAAACAAGCAGTGTGGACAAGATTTAGATACAAGGTTGTTCAAAGTAGATTGTTTACAATACCAATTAACTAGACGAGTTAAAACCTAACAGTATAAAAGGAGAATACTATAAATGACAGTACATCCAAGGATGTAATGTTATGCAGCTTTTGATCATGCTTTTATTCTTCCTTTGAAGACTGATGTGGGTAAATGTAACATTGTGGTGATGATTGAATAAAATCAGTGTATAAATATATGTTTTCTAATATTATAAAAAGCATATACACATACACTCATATAGAGCAAGAGAAAAAGACAAGAAGGGAATATATTGAAAGGTTAGGTGCTTATTCCTGATTGACAGGTTCAAAGATGTATTGTGATTGTAAGTTATCTGTATTTGCAAAATTTTCTTTAATGGAATGTATTATTTTAATACTCAGAAAAAAAGAAATAAACACAATTTTTAAAACTTTGAAAGAGATTTTTAAAGCCTTAGCTCAGACATCTTTCTGAAGCCCCAAGTTGGACAAAATATACATCTTCTTTGTTGCTGTAACATTTTCTACAACTATTTTAATGGTGATCCTATTATTAAAATTAGACAGTAATTCCATGGAGCCGGGACTCTCTGTACATATGCATCTTTGTAACCCAGGATCTGAGACAAATAAACATGGTTTGAACTAAGTCATACTAAACTGTAAGGCATTTATATCAAAAAATTAAAAGGATGGATTACAAAGTACATAGAAGGAATAGGCTTGGAAAAGAAGCCAAAGAAATCACATGCCGTGCTCAGATAGAATTTACTCTGAGTCCTTAAAGAATGCTGTGAGAACCTTCAGATTAATGGAAACTGTCTGTAAGCTCTTCAGATATTTACCCAGTCAACTCGAGATCATATATATGCAGGCATTTTGTGGAAAAATAAGGCTGTCTCTGAATATAAGTTGCAATGGTTGGGTCTGAGTTAATTGGAGACTATTTCCCCTTGCAGAAGAATGAACTGCAGGGCCTTTATAGCCATCAAGCTGAAGTGTCACAATTTTCCTATTATTGCACTTGGGGAGTTGAATGTGTCTGATGGCAATTTTCTGGGGGATCCTGCTGGTATTAAGTAGTATTCTTAGGTTAAGGAACCTTTTAGAAAGTGAGCTGCGTTTTATTCTTTGCTTCTCCAGTTTTTGTTTTGCTTGGCCAGAGACTGTTCATTTTTATCTGAAAATAAGATTGACAAAATGTATGTAGTTTCTACCCAGCATAGAGAAGTACAAGGACCATTTGTCTCCTGGAGTTTCCTGTAAAAAAGGTATTCAAAAAATTGTTTTCTGAGCGAATTAGAGGTAAAAGCCACTTTTGTTTCTTCTCTTATCAAGTGAGAGAAGAGTAGGGACTCAGGTTTCTATTTGAGCTCCACGCTGTACTTGGCAGTAGATTCAGCAAAGAAATCCAGGCAGAAGGTCACAGGTGAGCACTTTCCATTCTTGGAGGATTGAGGTTTTTAAAAAGACTTTGATGTTAAATCAACAGTTTCAGAAGAAACTTCTTGCTTTCTTCTTCTTTTTTCTTTTCTTTTTCTTTTTTTAAAGAAAGAGTTTCTGAAAATTTGAAAACAGAATTACATGTAGTTATCATTATTTGGTAATATTTATTTTTATTACCATAAGACCTCACTGACCATTGGAAACAAAAAATACAACTTAAGGCAATATGAAATTTTTGTTTCTGTTTTGAAAAAGCTTTTAAAAATGCTTTTGAAGCTTTTCTTTGTTTTTCCTTCTTCGTGATTGCTATGTTGAAGTAATTTAAGAGGGCTTCCCTCCTATTTTTCTACCTACGTGTGAGTGGTAGTTGACAATCGTAATTTACTTTCCAGTCCCCAAAAAATAAGTCAGAAAGTTTTATTTTCAATAGATTTGTATCTGTGATGTTTTAATAACATGTTTTATTATAGTTCTTTGGATGGATTTTATGAAGTTTTAAAAATAAAGTATTTAAAATAATAATTTAGAATTCATGTGATTCCTACCTGTGGTCATTTCTCAAATGGTAACTCAAAAAGTACCTGAGTTCCTTCTGGGTTTTGAACATTGCAGCAAAGAACCCCTAGTTGTAGAATTAATATTGTTCCTTTTGATATTTGAAATATATGATAAATAACTTAGTAGGATTACTTAGTTGGTTAAAATTTGCTTGGTAGGAGAAAGGTCCATAGAAAGTTTAATAAGGCCTTTCGGTTTAGTGTTTTATTTTGTTTGCCCTTTTCTTAGGTCTTGGTAATGACGTTTTTTGGCTAGACCAAGGCAAATGAAAGTTGGTTTTCAGCAACATTTCACCTCCTTTGGCAGCATTTTAATTTTCTTCTCGGAGTAATCCATCTAGTCATCTTGCATCTGCCTGTTGAATTTTCTGTCTACTAGGGCCTGTATTTAGTCAGATATCTGCACTGAAAAAAGAAATGCCAATTTTATGTGAGATGCGGTTAACTGATATTCAATTATGCCTCCCGGGGTTATATGGATTATTGTAACATTAATCCTTTAACATAATGAGATTGGTTGGGGGAAGGTACAATGCATCCAAACTGGGATGGTGATATATACATTTAAAAAGAATATGTAATATAATCTCTAAAAATCAGATTCTATAATAAGAAAATTATGTCTTCATTACCAGGCTAGTATATAAGGTAAAAAAACTATAGCTGCATTCAATCCTCTTGACTTTTATTAGCTTCCTTAATATGTTATCTGAATTTTTGATAGAACAGTACTAGAAATCTTTTTTGAAGGAATGGAATGTATGTCTTTGGCTTTCTCACATACTCTGTTTCTTGATGGCTTTTTAAAAGACGTATTTTCTTAAGATTACCAGATTAGTTTCCTAGTGCTAGTAATTGCATTATGTAAATACTTGGTTTTATAGTTCTGTGACATTTTCTGCAAATCTTTTATCCTTTATTTTATTTTTTCAAGATTGGTATTCTGGTTTTTATTTGCATGTGGTCAGCAAAACCCCTGACTAGACTCCACTTCTCAGTAACCGTACATGTTACACTAGTTCTTTTTTTATATTCAGCTTCCTGAGTAGCTGGGATTACGGGCATGAGCCACTGAACCTGCTTAGTTCTTTAGTTACACGTTTGTCATAGCTGTTCAAATGCAGTTTGATTTTTCAACCTTTTTTGTTTTATTTTCTTTTTTGATGCAGTCCAAATTCAAATGATTTGTACTTTCATGGAAAGTGAAGATTGACATAATTTGAAATCTTGCCCATTGCTGTTTTGTCCCGTACACTTAGAATGTGATTTACTCTCAGTTAATTAGCAAATATTTATTGAATTCCTTTCAAAATAAAAGAATTGGAAGCAACTAAGGTAGAGAATGGCAGAAGCATGAAAGAGCAATTTTAGTTGATATAGACAGAATGTGCAGGATATAAATAGATCCAGCAAAGGTGATAGGGAATGTCCCTTGGGTGAGAACTTCCATGAAGTTGAAGCCATGTGTGCAGGGAAAAGAACATCAACTTGGGCTCAGACATGTGGTTGTCATTCACCCTGGGCACTTGGGATCTATAAATGGGGGCACTTGGGACCTACAAATGGGGGCACTTGGGACCTACACCATCCAGTTACCATCTAGCTCCCTCACAGTCTCCACTCCACCAGTTTCCTTCAATAACTCTTTAACTCTGCCTCCTTTCCCAGAGGGCAGAGGGTGGGTCCATATGCTATTCTGAACCTGTTTCTATCTGTAAAAATGGAACTATAACTTGCTTATTAGATTCTTATATTGATTTCCTAAGGCTTCTGTAACAAATTACAAATTTGGTGGCTTAAAAAATAGAAATGTATTCTTTCATAGTTCTGGAGGGTCACATTCTTTGCAAGAACCTTAGGGAGATTCCATCCCTTGCCCGCTACAGCTTCTCTTGGCTACTAGCTTTCCTTGGCTTGTGATGATTTCACTTCAACCTCTGCTTCCCTGATCACATTGCTTTTCCTCTTCTGTCTGTGCTAAATCTCCTGCCTCTCTCTTACAAGGATATTTGTGATTGGATTTAGGATCCACCTTAATTTAGGTTATTTTCACCATTTCAATATCGTTAATTTAATGACATCTGCAAAGGCTTTACCATATAAGGCAACATTTACAGGTTCTAGAGATTAGGACCTGATATCTTTAGGGCCATTACTTAGCTTACTACAGGTATTATAAGAATTAAATACAATAATGAAACAGCTTTCAGACTCAGACATGCAGAAATGTAACTTCATTACAATATTTTGAATTAGTTTCTAATACTGAGTCACCTGGCTTAAGAACAGACCGTTTATTCTTCTATTATTTGTTTGTTCTCTGGATTGTTCTTAGTCTTCTTGAGGAAAATAATCAATGCAACTTTTATCAATGAGTTCCATACACATTTAAAATGTGTTCAGTTGAAGGTTGAGACCTACCTTCACTCCTCCAGCACTCTGTTGGGACATTTAAATCCCCAGAGGGATATCTGTCTAACTTTTATCCAACTGTTGTCTTCATGTTGTAGCAACTCCTGCTTTTTAAGCTTATTGCATAATCATGATGACCCTTAGGTTCACGGTCTTCCTTTAGTCCTTCCATATTTCTTCTTGGGAACTTGGTACTACAATACTCTTGCCCCGTACTGGGATGCTATGGACTTGACATTATTCTTAGCTATTGTTTCTCTGTCATGCTTGGAGGGCTTTTATTTAAGGCTGGAGTATAGACTTTATAAGTCTATACTCTGATTTGAGCCACATACCACTGTTAAACCTATCTGGAATCTTACAACTCTTAGAGGGTTCTATTCAGGAAGGAGGCAGGATGTGTGAAGGGGTGGCCTGCCCCTCCACACCTGTGGGCATTTCTCGTTAGGTGGAACAAAAGACTTGAGGAAAGAAATGAGACTCAGAGACAAAGTATAGAGAAAGAAAAAGTGGGCCCAGGGGACTGGCACTCAGCATACAGTGGACCCATGCTGGCACTGTCTCTGAGTTCCCTCAGTATTTATTGATCATTATCTTTACCATCTTAGAAAAAGGGAAGTGGCAGGATAATAGGATCATTGTAGAGAGAAGATCAGCAGTAAGACATAGGAATAAAGATCTCTGTGACATGAATAAGTTTAAGGAAAAGTGCTGTGCCTTGATATGCATATACAAACATCTACATAAACCTTTTTAATGCATAAAGAGCAGAATTGCTGCTAGCATGTCCCACCTTCAGCCCTAAGGCGGCTTTCTCCTTTCTCAGTAAACAGAACATACAATCGGGTTTTACACCGAGATGTTCCATTGCCCAGGGACGGGCAGGAGACAGATGCTTTTCTCTCTCTCAACTGCCAAGAGGCTTTCTTTCCTCTTATATTAATCCTCCTTAGCGCAGACCCTCCACGGGTGTCAGACTGGGGGACGATCAGGTCTTTCCCTTCCCACGAGGCCATATTTCAGACTATCACATGGGGAGAAACCTTGGACAATACCTGGCTTTCCTAGGCAGAGGTCCCTGTGACCTTTGGCAGTGTACATGTCCCTGGGGACTTGAGATTAAGAGAATGGTGATGACTTTTCACAAGCATACTGCCTTCAGGCACTTGTTTAACAAAGCATACCCTGCACAGCCCAAAATCCATTAAACCTTGAGTCACCACAGCACATGTCTCTTGCAAGGACAGGGTTGGGGGTAGAGTCACAGATTAACAGCATCTCAAATACAGAACAAAATGGAGTCTCTTATGTCTCCTTCTTTCTATATAGACACAGTAACAGTCTGATCTCTCTTTTCCCCACATCTCCCCCTTTTCAACAAAACCACCATTGTCATCATGGTTTGTTCTCGATGGTCACTGTCTCTTTGGAACTGTTGGGTATACCTGCAGACTGACAGCAGACAGAGCAGGCACACAAGGATTAATATGAAATTTACAATAGTAGTACTTCAGATAGTCTTAACCAAAGTGACAGGGTTAAGATTTGCAAGGCCATCAGCAACTACTGCAATTGCCTCAGTTTCACAGTCTGATCTCTCTTTTCCCCACAATGCGGGGTCACTTGGGACCTACACCATCCGGTTACCATCTAGCTGCCTCACAGTCTTCACTCCACCAGTTTCCTTCAATCACTCTTTAACTCTGCCTCCTTTCTCAGAGGGCAGAGGGTGGGTCCCCACAAGTGACAATGGAGGATTGGCTAGGCATGCTTCTTCCTAAACAATTATATTTGTCAAAAATTGATAAAGTCTACTGCGAAGCTCAAAAAAAAACCAACAAAATGCCTCTCTGCTATTTTTTCCTTTCTTTATAGTGTAGTATGAGGGCAGAATTCACAGTGTTTTCTTAGAGGTAGAGAAAGGTAATGGGTCCAAGGAAACATAGGTTGACAAAGCAAATAAACAAGCATCTTTATTGATATCTTGAAATTGTCTTCCACTGCAGTTGCAAAGAATACAGATACAGTGCTTAGCACATAGTGCATTTAATAATATGTACCTGTGTTTCATAATCTTGAAATACCAGCTGAGTTTACATGAGAAGTAAACAGAAGTAGGACAGATTTTTTTTTTTTTTTTTAATACTTTAAGTTCTAGGGTACATATACACAACAGACAGATTTTTAAGAATGCAACTTCCCACTTGGTAGCTCAGTGATCACTGGATGTCCCTCCACTTTGATTGTCTTGCAGTTTTTCTAGCTTATTGCTGGTAACACAGTCCTTCCAAGTGCTAAGGCTGAGAACCTTGACGTCTTCCTCAAGTACTTACTTTTTCACTCCATATCCAATTTGTCAGCAAATTCTGTTGGCCCTACCTTCAAAATAGATCAAGATTCTGTGTATTTTTTTTTAACTACATCAACTGCTACCATGCTAATCTAAGCTGCATCATCTCTCCTGGGGTTAGTTCCAATAGCCTACCAAATGGTCTTTGTGCTTTCAGCCTTTTAAAATCAGTTTCTACTCCACAGTGTGATCCTATTGAAACTTGTTAGTTCATGTTATTCCTGTGTTCAAAATGATTTCCCATCTAACACAGAGGAAAAGCCAAATCCTTACTATATAGACTGCAGGGCTTTCTACAACTCATCATCTCATCACCATTATTTCCTTAACCTCTTTTCCTGGGATAACCCCTTTTCCTCATTCAACATTAGCCACACTAACCTCCTGGCTGTATTTCAAACATACCAGCCTTTCTCTCACCTCAAGGGCTTTTTTTCTTAGTCCTCTTCTTTATCTGCTTGGCGCCTGTCCTCTTCTCCTTTAGGTCTCTGTTTAAACACTATCTTCTCAATGAGGCCTTCTTGACAAGCTGTTGGAAATGGGTTCCTATCCCCTGTGTCCTCAGCACTTTCTCTCTCTTCCTTGCTCTATTTTTCCCTGTAAGGTTTGTCACCACTATTATGGCTTAAATATTTGCCCCTCCAAATTTCCTGTTGAAATGAGGTTCCCCAGTGTTGGAGGTAGGTCTAGTGGGAGGTGTTTGGGTCATGAAGGCAGATCCCTCGTGAATGACTTGGTGCCATCCTTGTGGTAATGAGTGAGTTCTCCCTCTATTTGTTCACACAAAAGCTGGTTGTTCAAGAGCCTGGCATGTCTATTGCTGTCTCTTGCCATGTGACACACCTGCTCCCCCTTCACCTTCCCGCAT
Source organism: Chlorocebus sabaeus (assembly GCF_047675955.1). NCBI lineage: Eukaryota > Metazoa > Chordata > Mammalia > Primates > Cercopithecidae > Chlorocebus > Chlorocebus sabaeus. The sequence goes on along the minus strand of NC_132913.1, from coordinate 51,827,041 downwards.
GATTGTAAGCTTCCTGAGTCCTCACCAGAAGCAAGTGCTGCTACCATGCTTCCTGTATAGCCATGAGCCAAATAAACCCCTTTTCTGTATAAATCACCCAACCTCGATATTTCTTGATAGCAACAAAAAATGGACTAAGACCACCACTTTTTATGATTCACATTTTATTATCCACATATTCCCATTAGAATGAAAGCTTCGTGAGGACAATTATTTTGTTACTGTCTTCTCCACTACAAAATTTTTCACCCTAAGATGAGTGTTTGACATACTGTGGACCTTCAGCAAATATTTGTCAAATGGATGAACAAATGACTAAATTATAACTAACTGCCAGACTATATGAATTTATCTATAACAAGCAGAAGCAGACAACCTTTTTGGGCAGGGTTCACATTCATACACATGTTTTAGGAAGTTTGCTATGCTATCAGTGTCCATGTTGGATTAGAAGAATGAGAAAGTAGAGGTTTGAAGATTAGTTAGGCTGAACAAGAAAAGGCAAAGGTCTAAATTGAAATAGGACCTGGTGTGGGGGTTGTTAGTTGTGTGAGAGACACCCAGAGGAAGAATCCCTGCTATCTGAGAATTTCGTGAGTAGAAGATATTGGAGTAGAGGTAGAGAAAGTTGCAAAGGTGAGCTGTAGTTCTACTTTTTTTGAGAGAGTGTGGTAAAAATGACAGTAATGGAGATAGGATAATTTAGGAAGAAAAAGCCATTTGAAAGGGAAAAATGTAGATGACTTTGTTTCATTTTTAAATTTAAAAAGTTTTTTGGTACCATTTAAAATTTTGTATATGTACAGTTCAGTGGCATTATATGAATTCACATTGTTGAATATTGTTGTGCAACCATCATGACTGGCCATCAATCTCTAAAATATTTTAATTTTCTCATACTGGAACTCTACATCAATTAAATGATAACTGCTCATTCCCTACTCTCTCCAGCCCCTGGCAACTCCCATTCTACTTTCTGTCTCTATGAATTTCACTATTCTAGGTACCTTGTATAAGTGGAATCATACAGCACTTGTTCTTTTGTATTTGTCTTATTTCTCTTAGCAGAATAGCTTCAAGGTTCATCTATGTTGTAGCATGTGTCAGAGTTACATTCCTTTTTAAAGCTGAATATTCCATTGTATGTACTGCATATACCGCATTTGTTATCTATTCATTGTTCATGGACATGGACTTTAGGTTTTCACCTTTTGGCTATTGCGAATGATGCTGCTATGAACATTGGTATACAAATTTCTGTTCGAGTCCCTGCTTTCACTTCTTTTGAGTAAATAGCCAGAAGTGGAATTGCTGGATCCTATGGTAATTTTATGTGTCATATTTTGACTTTGGTTTTAGACACACTGTATTTGAGGTGGTGGACCGTATAGCAGTTAGGACAGGAGCATGGGTGAGAACAATTATAGCCAGAGATTTCACTTCAGAAAACCTGACGAATGAGATGATTGAAGAGGTGAGAATGGATTAGTTTATAGGGGGAGAAAGAAAGGAGTTGAACCAGGGACTGAGATGTAGGAGGAAAGGAGCTAGTGGAGCCAGTCAATGGGATAGAAAAGGAGCAATCAGAGTTAGTAATAGAACCCCAAGTGTTGATATACACTTAGCTAAAACTCATGCATATTCATTGAACACTCTTAGGAGAAGTTCCTTTTGGATGCATAAATGTCTATTTAAGAATGATATTACTTTCAAGAGTTTGGGTGTTGTAGGTCACAAATCACTACTGAATGTTGAATTTCTGAGGCATAAATGCTTTTTAAAAACATCCTAGAAACAGTAAAACAGCAGAGAATTTCCATATTCCTTATTTGGTTGTTCTCCATTTCCTGTTTTGCATTAGTAATTTCCAGTTTCTTTTCTTTTCTCCACCTTTTATTGAAGTATGGCATACATTAAGAAAAGTGTACAAACCAAGTGTGCACAACTCAGTGAACTCTCAGATATTGCATATACCAGAGTAACCAACCCCAAGATCAAGAAACAGTGTTATACTCACCCCAGTGATTCCCTTCATGCCCCCCACTTACTTAATATCTCCAAAACCCTTTCTAGCACTACAGATTAATTTTGCTGTTTTGAACTTTATGTAAGTAGAATCATGCAGTATGCGTTATCTGTGTCTGGATTATTAATTAAATATTGTGTTCAGGAAATGCAATATGTATCTATACTGTTGTGGGTTGTTGTAGTATATTTTCACTGTGTGCTTTTACACAATTTACTTATTCATTCTCATAGAAGTGGGCATTCGGGTAGTTTCAAGTTTGGGGCTATTATGCATAATACTACTGTCAACATCCTCACAGTTTCTTATAAAAATAGGAATTTTGCATGCTATGTTCACCTCTTTACAATTGCCTTTGCTTACTTCATTTAAGTGCCTTTTCTGCCAAGTGCCTTCTCACCCTACTTAATTATTCATTGTTATTACAAAATATATTTTCCTGAGTATTAGCTTTGAAATAATAAAGTGCCCCAAGGAATTGGGCTTCTTAAAAAAAATACCTATATCTACTTGTATTAAAATTTTCCTTTTAAAGCATTTATTTTCATTTTTCTCAGCTATCCAGATTAGTCTGGACAGTCTTAAATGCACATGAACCTGTCAAAATTCTTCATCTCTTAATGAAGTGAATTGTTCAACCTTGAAATAAATATTTTAATTTTGGCACCATGGTAAGTTGGAGAAAAAAGTAGCTCCCATATACTTCATGCAGATTTGTTATCAAGCTTATATTATTTACACAGTAAGAAAAGGAAATTGAGATAACAAAGAGTACATTATGATATTTTATACATGTTTTCTTTTTAGACAACAGTCTGCTTTGGTATAAAAATGAACATTAGTAAATTGAATATCAATGAGAAATTTTATCAATCTGGCTATTTCATAATTAAGTTGAAATCTGCTATGTTTAATAAAGATGCGTAATACATTTTATATGTTTGCATGTGTCTATGTGTGTGTGTGTGTATATGTATATTTGTCTATCTGTCAACATACTCGTTGAAACATTCTTTACAGAAAGAACAATAGAAGACCATGAACTGGTGATTGAAGTGCTATCCAACTGGGGGATAGAAGAAGAAAATAAGCTATACTTCAGAAAAAATTATGCCAAATATGAGTTCTTTAAAAACCCAATGGTAAGTGAAATCCCCATTAATCGTTATGGAAAATAAATGAATCAGTTAAATTTTATGCAAAGGAGATAGTCACTATAAATAAAATACAGTCCTATTTGGTAAATTGTAGATGAAGACTCTGGTCCTTTAAAATTATACCCACATTTCTCATGCTAACAATGATTAGTGAACAATAATCACAGTAGTTCAGATACACAGTTGTAAAGCTTTTTGAAGCCCTATTGGTAAAGTCTGAATTGAGATGAATTTGGTTTATTTAATTTAAAAGTATTAGGAAACCTAATTTTGCCTTTTGTGAAAAGGAAACAATTATACATTTGATGTGGAAAATGAATTTTTATAGGTTCTCAAACAGATTAAGAACAAATGTTAAGCAAACTATTATACTTTATCACTTTCTACAGAATTTGGGAAATTTAAATAGACTTTCTAAAGTAAAAGCAGACTAATGATTGTTGAGAGTATTATAACTTAGCCAGAAATTAAGATTGACATGAATCTTGCTGTTCCAAATTATTTTGTTTCCAGTGCAGTAATTTTTTAACTAAGTAGAAAGGAGATAAAGACCAGTGCATTATCTAGTAAATACTACTTTCTTTGTAGTTCTCTTTAAAAGAAAATAAATGTATGTCACATTCTAATGAAGACTAGGGATCTAGAAAAGTCAGAATAGCCTCTGGGCTCATTATTTTAAATTGTTTTTGTCTCTGAAGCTGAAGCATATTTTTACACTAAGTTTTGGATGATAATTGGATTGAAACGATTCTTTATGAAAAATATATGATACACACCATAATAGAATATTTTCAAACCCTGAAAGACCTCTCACGTTCTCTTTATCTTAACCTATTAATAGAAACATAATGGGATGATCTTTGGCAAAGAAAATTAGTCATAATAAAAATTAAATAAATTCAAATGTGAAGGGAAAGTGTTTTCTTGTTGTGAGTCTTTATTAAAATCAAGAATTTAAAAAGATATATTTAAAGAAATACTGTTCAATGCTTGTTTTTTATTTTATTTTTTTATTTAAACAAGGCTGGACATTTGTTTTGTAGACTTATTGCAGTGGTTCTTAACTGGGGGGTGGTTTGACGATGTCCGGACACAGTTTTGGTTGCCACAACTGGTGGTGGGGAGGAGGACTGCTAGTGAGCAGAGGATAGGAATACTCTAAACATCTATAATATGCAGGAGAGCCCCCTCAACACAGAATTATTAGATCAAAATGTTAGTAGAACTGCTGTTGAAAAACCCTGTCCTAGAGGAAATATAGTAGAACATATTTTCCCAAACTTGTCTAATCATAAAATTTACCGAGGGGAGAGTGCTTATTAAAAACACAGAATCCAGGACTTGCCTGGACCTACTGAATCAGAAACTCCAGGAATGAGGCCTGGGAATTCCTATTTTAAACAACTGCCCTGGGTAAATTTTATGATTAAAAAGTTTGGAAAAATGGTAGGTAGCAAGAACTGGACTTTTAGCTCCCCAGCTCAGTTTAAGTCCTGACCTCCACTGTGTTGTGGGCTATGACCTTGGGCATACTCTCAACTCTGTACTTCTATGAGCCTTTTCTTTGTAAAATGGAATGGATAGTCCTTTTGTACCTGATAGACTGGTTGCAGGACTGAGGAAGAAGATGTGGGAGCAAGCACATTGTCGACTTCAGGACAGTGTTTTATAACTCTGCATACCTGAATCCATCCACATCTGCATTTTGTGGGGGCATTTGCTAATCTTTGCGCCCAACTCCAGACATTCTCATTAAGGTACCTAGGAGTACAGTCTAAGGATGGACCTTTTCAAAAGCACTTTGGGTGAATTTTAGTCACACCAGTTTAAAGAACTTTTGCTTTTGATTACTATATTGGTCATAATTGAATCTTTTCTAGCACGAATTTTGTGATGATTTAACTGTGTCTTTTTGACAGTATTTTTTTCCAGAGCATATGGTGTCTTTTGCAACTGAAACCAATGGTGAAATATCCCCCACACAGATTTTGCAGGTAAATATATTTTTATTAAAGTATATAAATAATAGCATAATGAAGGAAAACTTTAAAGTCCTTTTTTTATATGCCCAGATTTTGAAAAGTTATGCTTTGAATTATTATTAATATTTTTTGCTGGAGGTAAAACTAAAAATAATAGCACCCGGGTAAAGAATGCCCTAAGTCAATAAAGCTCTTTACCAACATTCTTCTTCCCAGTTTTAGCCAATTGTCAAAGGATTTTACATATTTAAAAATGTGTGTCTTAAAAGGAAACTTGCAATTTTGTTATGTGGTGTGTGTAAATATTATGTTAGTCTTTAGAAAAATCACAATTCTTTGTAAAATACAGATATTTTACCAGTAGATACTCAGTATTAGCTTTCATAATAAATTCCCGCAATCTTATTTATAATAAAATATTTAGCAAATAAATGAAAGGAGATAAAAGATACAGGATGCAAATGTATTCACTAGCATTTGTAATAGCTGTTATGCAAATCCTTGCATAGAATTGTGAAATATTCTTAGCTGAATTAAGAATACTAGTTATCTAATTAAAAATCTCCTTATTTTTGTTTCTATTGGACTCACTTCTTCCAAACTGGCGATGGCTCGAAATGGTTATTTTCGAAGACATTGTTGTTACAATAAATGAATAATTTCAGTTATTTTATTTTTTGATAGATTTGTAGATTTTACATCAGAAGCTCTACAGTTGTTTTTCACAGGTTAATGTTGAGCAATGTCTTTATAATGGTTGCTGTTTGAGCTCAGCCCCATGCATCCCCAAACCCACTCAGTATTCCCTGATCTTTAATGAAGACAACTTTTAATATTTCCAGTATTGTTTGACCTTAAAAATATTAGGTTGGCAGAGCTATCATGGATTTTTCTGTGGGCTTTTTAATAGGTTATATTTCATTTTTGTGCTTCAGAATATTTTTGAAACATGATTAGTCCCCAGAGATTTTTCTAAAAGCTGCTTCTGTGCTCCTGGGTTTTTACAGAGACACCCCGTCAAAATGTTAGGTAAATGGCAGCAGCAGCTGTGCCCCAGGACTTTCAGATCTCAGCCCTCTGAATGCTTCACCACTGTATTACAACACAGTGGTGGGATGGAGTTTTTATTCCACCTCCTTTTGCAAGTCTTCCTATAGCACAGTTATATTGCTTTAATGTTAAATTATAAAAACAAGAAAAATCATAGGCTTTGGAATCAGATAGTCCTGCATGTGCCCCTGACCTCTTCTCTCCACTGAGGCAATGTTTCCACTTTTTAAAAGGTTTCTTCTTTTTCTAGTGTGACCTCTATGCCTCTCTTTTTAAAATTTAATTGGTTTGGTTTAATAACTTGGAAAGCACTCAAACTAAAAAACCTACTTGCCTGTTTTGCATGTCAATTAATTAATATCTGTGGCTCATTAAATTAAATTTCTTTTAGTAATTTACTTTAAAAAACATAAATATCTACTATCAGCATTTCCTTGAGTAGCCTTTTAAAATGTGTTACGTTATTTTAGTTAATAAATTCCCTTATTTCAAATGTTTTCCATTTGTTTATTCAGAGGAATTTCTACTTTCTTTTTTTTTAATGAGACACTAATGCATTTCCACTGCCTTATTAAGGATGCTGAGCACAACCACTCAGTTGAGCTATTCCTTTTCATTGTCATTTTCTTGACCAACACATGCCCACTGTCTCAATTAATTATTACCAAGGAACAAACTATTCCAAGCCTTTGTGGTTTAAAGTACCCATTTACATTTTGCCAACAATTTGTGGGACAAGCATCTGGGAAGAGTCTAGCTGGGTGGGTCATCTCTGAGACACATTGACTCAGTGCTGGGGATTGAGGATCCCCTAGACAGTTTTTTGACTGCATGTCCTTTGACTCCTTGGTGTCTCTCTCTCTCTCCCATGTTTCCCCCCACTTTCTCTCTCTCTCTGTCTGTCTCATGGTGTCTCATCCTGCAGGGCTCTTCCAGTTGCATTGGGCTTCTTACCTGTGATGGTCTCAGGGTAGTCACATTTCTTATGTGACAGCTGGATTCCAAGGGCCAAGTCATGAAAAGCACCAGGCTAGTTAAGGACTACGCCTAGAACTGGCAAAGGGTCACTTCCACATGTTGTATGGGTCAAAGCAATGATAGGCTTGCTCACATTCAAGGGAGTGGAGAAAGACTCCACCTTTTTGTGATTCAGTGGCAAGATAACATTGCAGAAGAGCATGTGGGATGGAAGACATTGTTGCCGTCCTCTTTGGAAAACATGACCTACCACATTCACCCACAACTGAGAACCATAGATGACAAAGAAGACATAGTTTTATTTGCTTTATCCTCCTCAAGGAGGTGAACTTGGCTCAACTTCCTGCTTCCCAATTGAAGTCGGGATTGTGGTCTTAGTTATACTATAATGAAGTTAATAGGTAAACCTGTAATCTCAGGGAAAACCATGGAAAACAATGAAAAGTATATCAGGACTTAACGCTATAGATGACATCCAACTTTTTGAATGGACATTCAATTAGCTGATAATTTTGGTAGTTAGATAACTACATACTATCACTTAGAATGTATATTTTGTGAACTCATTTTCATTTGAAACATCTCAGGTTTTTAAAAGACTCTGATTTATTTTATGTGTGTGTATGTGTGTGTTACACAGAGGTAGAAAGAGAGAGAGAGAAGAAGAGAGAGAGACACCAAGGACTATCAAAACACACACACATAGTTAATTACCGTAATGTTACATGTTATGATCCTGTGTGATTTTTACATGTTTATATTAGAAATCTTAATATGATTAGTATAAGGTTACCATATCATTGATTTAATCATAGTTTGAAAATATATAAATTTTCTTTCAGATGTTTCTGAGTTCAAGCACATACCCTGAAATTCATGGTTTCTTACATGCAAAAGAACAGGGAAAGAAGTCTTGGAAAAAAATTTACTTTTTTCTAAGAAGATCTGGTTTATATTTTTCTACTAAAGGGACATCAAAGGTAAATTAAAGTATCCATGATGTGTTATGAATGACATATTAAGCTGTAAGTTAAAACATATTTACTTTGTTGTATTTATTATTTTATTACTTGATGTTAAAGGTTGGTCTTTGATTTTTTTATTTAAAACATTTGCCTTGATTATTTAAACACTAACTACTCAATTTTACTTCACACTGGTTTCAATGTAGTATCTTTGATGGAGTCTGGATACTCTTATTTCAGTACAACATATGTTACTCCTTTGTGCTCACTCTGAATTCACTCCTTTCTCCTCATCCTTGGCTGCAGAGTTTGAAGCCTGATGTAGTGTATACCTTTTCTTTTTACCCCAGGTCATACTGCTGATCTTTTCTACTTCTGACCTCTGTTGATCAACATCAACCGAACAGAACAGTTAATAATAGAACAGTTAATAAAATGTTTTATCTGAGTCATTTATTGCTCTTTTATTATTGATTGATGGATTTATTTCAAGAGGTTTGTAAGGAACAGGAAGTGTTTGATTACATGAGTAAGTTCTTTAGTGGTGATTTCTGAGAGTTTGTTGCACCCATCAACAGGCAGAGTACACTACTCATTGTACAGTCTTTTATCCTTCACCCCATGCCACCTTTTCCCCGAGTCCCCAAAGTCCATTGTATCATTCTTATTTCCTTTGCATTCTCATAGCTTAGCTCCCACTTATGGGTGAGAACATACGATTTTTGGTTTTACATTCCTGAGTTACTTCACGTGGAATAATGGTCTGCAGTTCCATCCAGGAAGCTGGGAATGCCACTATTTCGTTCCTTTTTATGTTTCCATGGTCTATCTGTCTGTCTGTCTGTCTATCTATCTATCTGTCTATCTATCTATCTATCTATCTATCTATCTATCTATCTATCTATCTCACAATTTCTTTATCCACTCGTTGATTGATGGGGATTTGGGCTGGTTCCGTATTTTTGCAATTGTGAATTGTGCTGCTATAAACATGCATGTGCAAGTATCTTTTTCATATAATGACTTCCTCTGGGAAGATATCCAGTAGTGGGATTGCTGGATCAAAAGGTAGTTCTACTTTTAGTTCTTTAAGGAATCTCCACACTGTTTTCCAAAGTGGTTGTACTAGTTTACATTCCCACCAACAGCATGAAAGCATTCCCTTTTCACTACGTCCACACCAACATCTACTGTTGTTTGGTTTTTTTGATTATGGCCATTCTTACAGGAGTAAGGTGGCATCACATTGTGATTTTGATTTGCATTCCCTTGATCATTAGTAATGTTGAGTATTTTTTTCATATGTTTGTTGACCATCTATATATCTTCTTTTGAGAGTTTTTATTGATGTCCCTAGCCTACTTTTTGATGGTATTATTTTTTTCTTGCTGATTTGTTTGAGTTCCTTATAGATTCTGGATATTTGTCCTTTGTTAGATTTAGAAATTGTAAATATTTTCTCCTGCTCTGTGAATTGTCTGTTTACTCTGTTGAGTGTTTCTTTTGCTGTGCAGAAGCTTTTCGTTTAATTAAGTCCTATCTATTTATCTTTGTTTTTGTTTCATTTGATTTTGGGTTCTTAGTCGGTAAGTCTTTCCCTAAGCCAGTATCTAGAAGGGTTTTTCTGATGTTATCTTCTAGAAACTTTTGTAGTTTCAGATCTTAGATTTAAGTCTTTGATCCATCTTGAGTTGATTTTTGTGTAAGGACAGAGATAAGGATCCACATTCATTCTTCTACATGTGACTTGCCAATTATCCCAGCACCATTTGTTGACTAGAGTGTCCTTTTTCCCACTTTTTTGTTTGTTTGTTTGTTTGCTTCATCAAAGACCACTTGGCTGTAAGTATCTCACTTTATTTCTGTGTTACCTATTCTGTTCCATTTGTCTATGTGCCTATTTTTATACCAGTATCTTGCTGTTTCAGTGCTATGGCCTTGTAGTATAGTTTGAAGTCGGGTAATGTGATGCTTCCAGGTTTGTTCTTTTTGCTTAGTCTTGTTTTGGCTTTGCAGGCTCTTTTTTGGTTCCATGTAAATTTTAGGATTTTTTTTTCTAGTTCTGTCAAGAATGATGATAGTATTTTGATAAGAATTGCATTGAATTTATAGATTGTTTTTGGCAGTATGGTCATTTTCAAAATATTGATTCTATCTATCCATGAGCATGGGATGTGTTTCCATTTGTTTGTGTCATCTGTGACTTCTTTCAGCAGTGTTTTGTAGTTTTCCTTGTAGAGTTCTTTCACCTTCTTGGTTAGGTATATCCTTAAGTATTTTATTTTATTTTTTACAGCTATTGCAAAGGGGGTTGAGTTCTTGATTTGATTCTCAGCTTGATCACTGTTGGTATATAACAGAGCTATTGATTTGTGTACATTAATTTTGTATCCTGAAGCTTTGCTTAATTCATTTATCAGTTCTAGGAGTTTTTTGGGGGAGTCTTTAGGGTTTTCTAGGTATATGATCATATAATCTGTAAATAATGACAGTTTGACTTCTTCTTTACCAGTTTAGATGCCCTTTATTTCTTTTTCTTGTCTGATTGCTCTGGCTAGGACTTCTAGTACTATGTTGAATAGAACTGGTGAGAGTGAGCATCCATTTCTTGTTCCAGTTGTCGGGGGAATGCTTTCAACATTTCCCCATTCATTATAATGTTGGCTGTGGGTTTGCCATAGATGACTTTTATTACTTTAAGGTATGTCCCTTCTATGCCAATTTTGCTTAAATTTTTAATCATAAAATGTTGCTGGATTTTGTCTAATGCATTTTCTGCATCTATTGAGATGATCATGTGATTTTTGTTCTAAATTCTGTTTATGTGGTGTATGACTTGCATTTGCTAAATTATCCCTCCATCTCTGATATATAACCCACTTCATCATGGTGGATTATCTTTTCAATATGCCATTGGATTCGGTTGGCTAGTATTTTGTTAAGGATTTTTACATCTATGTTCATCAGGGATATTGGTCTGTAGTTTTCTTTTCTTGTTATGTCCTTTCCTGGTTTTGGTATTAGGGTTATACTGGCTTCATAGAATGATATAGGGGTGATTCCCTCTTTCTTTGTCTTGTGCAATAGTGTCAATAGGATTGGTACCAATTCTTCTTTGAATGTCTGATAGAATTTAGCTGTGAATCTATCTGGTCCTGGACTTTTTTTGTTGGTAATTTCTTTTATTACCATTTCAATCTCACTGCTTGTTATTGATCTGTTCAGAGTTTCTATGTCTTCCTGGTTTAATCTAGGAGGGTTATCTTTCCAGAAATTTATCCATCTTCTCTAGGTTTTCTAGTTTATGTGCAAAAGGTGTTCATAGTATCCTTGAATGATCTTTTGTATTTCTTTGGTATTGGTTGTAATATCTCCTGTTTCATTTCTAATTGACCTTATTTGGATCTTCTCTCTTCTTTTCTTGGTTAATCTTGGTTAATGGTTTATCAATTTTACTTATCTTTACAAAGAAATAGCTTTTTATTTCATTTGTCTTTTGTATTGTTATATTTGTTTCAATTGTATTTAATTCTGCTCTGATCTTTGTTATTTCTTTTCTTCTGCTGAGTTTGGGTTTGGTTTGTTCTTGTTTCTCTAGTTCCTTGAGGTGTGATGTTAGGTTGCCTATTTGTGCTCTTGTAGACTTTTTGATGTAGGCATTTAAGGCTATGAACTTTCCTCTTAGTACTGCCTCTCCTGTATCCCAGATGTTTTGATAGGTTGTGTCACTATCATTGTTCAGTTGAAAGAATTTTTAAATTTCCATCTTGATTTCATTGTTGACCTAACAACCATTCAGGAGCAGGTTATTTCATTTCCATGTATTTGCATGATTTTGAGGTTTCCTTTTGGAGTGATTTCCAATTTATTACGCTGTGTTCTGAGAGAGTACTTGAAATAATTTCAATTTTAAAAAATTTATTGAGACTTGTTTGGTGGCATATCATATGGTCTATCTTGGAGAATGTTCTGTGTGCTGATGAATAGAATATAAATTCTATTCACGTGTTAGAATATATAGTTATTCTGTATATATAGAATATATATAGAATATATAGAATGTATATTCTATTCATATATTAGAATATATAGAATATAGTTGTTGGATAGAATGTTCAGTAAATATCTGTTAAGTTCATTTGTTTTAAGGTATGGTTTAATCCATTGTTTCTTTGTTGACCTTCTGTCTTAATGACCTGCTTAGTGCTGTTAGTAGAGTATAAAATTCCCCACTATTATTGTGTTGCTGTCTATCTCATTTCTTTATGTCTAATAGAAATTGTTTTATAGATTTGGGAGCTCCAGGATTAGGTGCATATATATATTTAGGATTGTGAATTTTTCCTACTGGACAATTCCCTTTATTATTATATAATGTAACTGCTGTTGCTTTAAAGTCTGTTTTGTCTGACATAGAATAGCTATTGCTGCTCTCTTTTGGTGTCCATTTGCATGGAATGTTTTTTCCACCCCTTTACCTTAAGTTTATGTGAGTCCTTATATGTTACGTGAGTCTCTTGAAGACAGCAGATACTTGGTTGGTGAATTCTTATTTATTCTTCCATTCTGTATCTTTTAAGTGGAACATTTAGGCCATTTACAGTCAATGTTAGTATTGAGATGTGAGGTACTGAGCTATTACTCTATTCATTGTGCTATTTGTTGCCTGAATACCTTGTTTCTTTTTTCATTGTGTTTTTGTTTTATAGGTCTTGTGAGCTGTGAGGTTTATTCTTTTTTTTGTAAGACGGTGATATGGTTTAGCTGTGTCCCCACCCAAATCTTGTCTTGAATTGTACTGTCATAATTCCCACGTGCTGTGTGTGGGACCCGGTGGGAGATAACTGAATCATGAGAGCAGGTCATTCCCATGCTATTCTCATGATAGTGAATAAGTCTCACAAGATCTGATGGTTTTATAAAGGGGAGTTTCCCTGCACAAGTTTTCTTGTCTACTGCCATGTGAGATGTGCCTTTCACCTTCTGCTGTGATTGTGAGGCCTCCCCAGCCATGAGGAACTGTGAGTCCATTAAACCTTTTTCTTTTATAAATTTCCCAGTCTCATGCTGATAAAGTATGTCTTTATCAGCAGCATGAAAACAGACTAATACAGATGGAGTCTTGCTCTGTCACCCAGGCTGGAGTATAGGAGCACCATCTTGGCTCACGCAACCTCCGTCTCCTGGGTTCAAGTGATTCTTCTGCGTCAGCCTCCCGAGTAGCTGGGATTACAGGCAAGGACCACCATGCCAGGCTAATTTATGTATTTTTAGTAGAGACAGGGTTTCACCACGTTAACCAGGCTGGTCTCGAAATTCTGCCCTCAAGTGATCCACCCACCTTGGCCTCCCAAAATACTGAGATTTATTCTTTAAAGAGGTTCTATTTTGGTGTATTTTGAGGATTTGTTTCAAGATTTAGAGCTCCTTTTAGCAGCTCTTGTAGTCCTGGCCTGGTAGTGGATAATTTTTTTCAGCATTTGTCTGGAAAAGACTGCTTAGTTTCACTGGGTACAAAATTTCTGGCTGATAATTATTTTGTTTAAGGAGACTAAAGATAGGGCCCCAATCCCTTCTAGCCTGTAGTATTTCTGCTGAGAAATCTGCTATTAATCTGGTAGGATTTCTTTTTTTTTTTCTTTTTCTTTGAGTCTCGCCCTGTTGCCAGGGCGTGATCTTGGCTCACTGCAACCGCCACCTCCCAGGTTCAAGTGATTCTCCTGCCTTAGCCTCTCAAGTAGCTGGGATTACAGGTGCACACCATCATAGTAGGTTTTCTTTTATAGGTTACCTGATGCTGTTGCCTCACAGCTCTTAAGATTTTTTTCCTTTGACTTGGCTTTGGATAACCTGATGACTATTTCCCTGGGTGATGATTTTTGTGATTAATTTCCCAGGTGTTCTTTGAGTTTCTTATATTTGGATGTCTAGATCTATAGCAGGCTGGGGAAGTTTTCTTTGATGATTCCCTCAAATATGTTTTCCAAACCAATTTCTTTTCTTCCTTGGGAATACCAGTTCTTAGGTTTGGTCATTTAACATAATCCCAAACTTCTTGGAGGCTTTGTTCATCTTTTAAATTCTTTTTTTTTTTTTTTTTTTTTTTTGTCTTTGTTGGACTAAGTTGAAAGCCTTGACTTTGAACTCTGAAGTTCTTTCTTCTACTCGTTTGATTCTGTTGTTGAGACTTTCCAGAGCATTTTGCATTTCTCTTAGTGTGTTCTTTATTTTGAAAAATTGTGATTGTTTTTCATTCATGCTATTTATTTCACTGAAGATTTTTCCCTTCATATCTTGTATCATTTTTTTTTTCACTAAGTTGAACTTCACCTTTCTCTGGTGCCTTCATGATGAGCTTAATAATCAATCTTCTAAATTCTTTTTCTGACAATTCAGAGGTTTCTTCTTGGTTTGGATCCATTGCTGGTGAGCTAGTGTGATCTTTTAGGGGTATGAAATAACCTTGTTTTGTCATATTACCAATATTGTTTTTCTGGTTCCTTATCATTTGTGTATGCTATGTCAGAAGGAAGATTTGGGGCTGAAGTGCTGCTGTTCAGATTCTTTTGTCCCATGGGGTGCTCCCTTAATGGGGTGCTCTCCCTCTTCCCCTAGGGATGTGGCTTCCTGAGAGCCAAACTGCAGTGATTGTTACTTCTCTTTTGGATCTAGCCACCCACTGGAGCTACCAGGCCTTGGGCTGGTACTGGAGTGTTTGCAGAGAGTTCTGTGATGTGAACACAGGTCTCTCAGCCATGGATACCAGCACTTGCTCCAGTGAAGGTGGCAGGGGAGTGAAGTGGACTCTCTGAGGGTCCTTAGTTGTAGTTTTGTTTATTGTGCTAGTTTTGTGTTGGTTGGCCTCCAACCCAGAGTTGGTGCTGTCAAGAGCACATCAGCTGCAGTAGTACAGGGAGGATCAGGTGGTGGATGGTGCCCTGGAGCTCCCAAAAGATTATGTCCTTTGTCTTTGGCTACCAGGGCAGGTAGAGAGAGACCATCAGGTGGGGCAGGGTTAGGCATGTCTGAGCTCAGACTCTCCTTGGGCAGGGCTTGCTGCAGCTGCTGTAGGGGATGGAGGTGCAGTTCTCAGGCCAATGGAGTTATGTTCCCAGGGGAATTATGGCTGCCTCTGCTGCATCATACAGTAGGTCACCAGAGAAGTGGTGGAAAACTGGCAGTTACAGGCCTCCCCCAGCTCCTGCGCAGCCCAGAAGTTCAGGTTAGCTCCCACCATGCCCCACCAACAGCACTGAGTATTTTTCCAGGCAGCGGGTGAACAGGGCTGAGAACTTGCTCCAGGCTACCAGCCTCCCAAGTGAGAAAGCAAGCAAGGCTATCAGGTTTTGCACCTCCTGGCCTGCCACGGCTTCTGTACTATGTTTGCACTCCTGATTCACCCCCTCCCCCAGGTTCTGTCTAGGAAACATTGAGTCAGTTGAAATTGTTACAAAGTTCAGCTTGAAGTTTCCTTCTTTCTGTGGTCTTTTCCAAGTTCCTCTGGCAGCCCTCCCCAGGGACCCCTGTGAGACAGTCAGAAAAGGCTTCCCCGGGGACCAAGAGTGCCCACAGGCTTTTCCTGCTGCTTTTTCTACCCTGTATTTCGCTCAACTCTAAATTTGTCTCAGCTGTAGGTAATGTCACATCCTTCTCCTGTGATCTGGACCTTCAGGTTCCCCAGTGAGGGTGTGTGTTCAGGGGTGGTTGATCCCCCTTTTCACAGTTTGGGTACTCACAGTTTTTTGGCTGTCTTCTGGGTGCCCTGCAGCAGCAATCCATTTCCTTCAAAGGGTCTGTGGATTCTCTTGGCTTTCCTTGTATGTTCCTGCAGTAGTTCTTGGAGCAAAAGTTCACAATGTGAGTCTCCTCATGCTGTTCTGCCCACCAGAGTGGGAGCTGCAAGTTAATCCTGCCTCCTGTTCCTTTACTTCTCTTTATTTTTTGTGTGTTATTTTTTCTCCTTACATATATTGTAAATTCCTAGAGGAAGTTATGATGCTGTCATCAGGGATGAATAGATAAATATATTTATCTACATACTTATATGTTTACCTATGTAATGGTTACATAGATGTACATGCGCAGAAGTTCATATGCACATACATTATCACTTAAACATACATATGTATTCTACAGTGCTGCCTGTTTTCTGTGTCTAGTCTATGTCCATCATATTATATAGTCTTTGGCATGTAAGTGTTGACATTTTATGCAATGCATTGATGTCTTTCAAGTAAAAATTCTTTTGAGAGTTTTTATGGGTGGTTATTGTTATTCTATTTTCATGCATCTATAGTTGTCAGTGAAAGCACCGTTGCTTCTTTATGGGTTAAACTGTCTTTTTTCTCTAGCAATTTTTCAAACATTCTTATAAACATTGGCATGCAGTAATTTCCCTGCTATATTACTAGGTGTGTTGAAATATAGTCTGCTAAATCTTGCTTTATTCTTAGCACACATATTCAATCTGAAAACTCATCTTTTTTTCATACTAGCAATGTACATCCATTATTTATTTGACTACTTCTTTTCCATTCTTGTTATATGATCGTTTGCATTTTTGTTAGGATTTTCTGTCTTGGCTAGTTATGACTTCAGATGCCCTATGGCTTGATGTATTCCAGTCTCTGCCTTTGTATTCACATGGCCTTCTCCCTTCCTCTTTGTATGTCTTTTATAACAACATATGTCATTGGATTTTGGGCCCACCTGGATAATCTAGAATAATCTCATCTCAACATCCTTAACTTAATTATATCTTCAGTGACCCTTTTTCTGAATTAAGGTTACATTTACAATTTCCTGGCATTAGGGCATGGGTATATTTTTTTGGGGGGTTACTATTGAACCCACTACAGAAAGCCATTGAAATGTTTGAAAAAGGGAGTGAAATTACCAAAAGAGTATCTTGAGATTAGTTTGGTCACAGGGAGCTTAAAAGATCAAGGAGAGCGAGATTGAAAGAGAGAAAAAGAGATTGAAGGGAAGAAGGCAAAGGAGGCAGAGAGGGAGGAGTGGAAGGGAAAGAGAGAGAGAGAAGTAGAGAGAGAGGGAATTGATTATAGACACAGATGCTAATTAGATGATCATTTCATTAATCCAGGTGGAAGCGATGGGGTCTAACCTAGGACGAGCAGTAGAGGGGGGAATAAAAGAATGGCCACAAGATTAAATGGCAAAAGGCCAGATTTGTGTGGCTGATTGATATCAAAGAAGAGGAAGCAGTTAAAAATGTTCTTAAAAGAAAATTAAGAAATAGAAAATAAAAATAAACAGGAATAGCATATTTGCTAGAAGGTAATCTCTTAGAAGACAAATAGCAATCTCAGTTCTGGATATATTTTATTGAGGATGAAGCCAATAAATGGCAATGCTCAAAACAGCTAATGATGGAGACCAGATGTTTGCGTAATGGTCTTAATAGGAGATATGGAGCTGGAAAATAGTTATACTTGACTTTTTCCCATATTTTCCCCCAACTGTTCTTGTATAGCTTCCTTCTTTCCCTCATACACAGTTTTCCTTTGTTGCTGTTCTTGCGTGTGGGTCTTATGTGTGTGCATGTATTTCCTTGTGGTATAATGCTTCATGAGCCACTACCTGGCTACCATCTATGTTTGCTCAAGGTCCTGGGTCTCTACAGTCAGCATGTAGTGAAGCCTGCCAGGCTTGTGTCCTTCTCTCAGGGCAGCAAGTTCCCCCAGTCCCTGGGTTGGTCTCAAGATGCCATCTGGGAGCCAGGGACTATAGCCAAAATCCTTGGAAATCAGCCAGGTGTGGTGGCTCACACCTGTAATCCCAGCACTTTGGGAGGCTGAGGTGGGTGGATTACCTGAGGTCAGGAGTTAGAGACCAGCCTGGCCAACATGGTGAATCCCCATCTCTACTAAAAATAAAAAATTAGCCAGGCATGGTGGCACAAGCCTGTAATCCCAGTTACTTGGGAGGCTGAGGCAGTAGAATCACTTAAACCTGGGAGGCGGAGGTTGCAGTGAGCCAAGATCACGCCATTGCCTTCCAGCCTGGGCAACAAGAGCAAAACTCTGTCTCAAAAAACAAAAACAAATAAACAAACAAACAAAAAGCCTTGGAAATCTACCTGTTCCATTCTATTGTGGCTTAGCTGGCACTCAAACCACGTGATGCAGTCCTTCCCACTCTTCCCCTCGCTTTTCACTGGCAGAGGAGCCTCACCCCATGGTCACTATTACTGCAAGTCCCCAGGGGGTACTGCTAGGGACTGCTGATGTTTATCTGAGGCCCAAGGGCTCTTCAGTCATCTTGTGGTGAATGCCACCAGGTCTGGGACTCACCCTTCATGGTAGTGGACTCCCCTCTGACTCAGAGCATGTCCAGAAATGTCATCCAAGAGCTGAGGCCCAGAACTGGGGAGCCCTCAGAACCATCCCGGTGCTCTACCTGTCTGTAGCCGAGCTGGAATCGAACATACAAGACAAAGCCTCCTTTACTTTTTCCTCTATTTTTCTCAAGCAGAAGGAATCTCTCACCATAGTCACCACAACTGGAAATGTGCTGGGTTTCACCTGAAGCCAGCATATCTTAGGATCTATCTTAGGGTCTCATCCAAGTCCCATGGATTACTACCTGGGTATCACTGCAGGTTATTCAGGGCCCAAGATCTCTTAGTCAGCAGGTGATAGATCCTGCCAGGACTAGGTTTTTCCCTTCAAGGCAGTGGGTTCCCTTCTGGCTCAGGGTGTGTCTAACAATGTCGTCTGGGAGCTACTTTCTGAATGGGGGCCTCACAACTCTGACTGGTACCCTGTCCTACTGTGGTTAAGCTGCTATCCAAGATGTAAGACAGAATCCTCTTTACTCTTCCCTCTCCTCTCAAGTGGAAGGAAGGGATCTCTTTTTGGAGCCACGAGCCGTGTTGCCTGGGGTTGTGGGAAGGGTAGTGCAAGGACTCCTGTAGCCACCCCAGCTGTTAGTCACTAGCTTGTGTGCCCTCCAAGTGCGTGGCTTCCAAGCCCAGCTCATCACTAGGACTTGCCTAGGAGTTGCAGTCCTTGCAGCCTAGACTGCCTTTCATGTCTATTTAGGGTCACAGAGTAGTTTAGTCCACAGTTGGGAGTCTTGCCAGAACTGGAATTCCAATTGCTGGGATGAGCAGTTCCCCTCAGGTTAGGGCTGGTCTAAATCCTCCCTCTATGGGTAGGTGTCAGCTGAGTTCAGTCCAGTTTTGCTTTCCACTGTGACAGGGCAGCACCGAGTTCAATGCAAAGTCTCACAGTTACTGAGCTCGCCCTCTCCCAAGTACACAGATTCTTTCTCCTGCTGAGGAACAGGAGAGGGGAGGTGCTGACAATTTAAGACAGTCTTTGCTACCTCCTTCAGTGCCTCTTTCAGTGATATGAAGGCCGCAGGGAGGACTGCAGGGGACTGCTGACGTTCACTTAGGGCCTAAGGGCTCTCCAGTCATCTTGGGTGAATGCACCAGGACTGAGCCTCAACCTTCATGGTAGTGGGCTCCCCTCTAAAACCAGGCTTATCTGATTTGGTTCTTAGGAAGGTGTTTTTTTCTTTTTTTTTTTTTTTTTGGTGTAGATGTTAAATTTGGTGTTCCTGCTGCGGGGAGGATAGATAGAGCCTTCTGTTCAGCCATCTTGCTCTCCCCCTCCTAATGTCATATATGGCATTTCTACCTGGCAAAGAGACCATTTCCTATCCTTTTCTCTGAGGAGGTCTTGATTGGTTCTAAATTTAGTTGACCACTGCTGCAAGCCTTAAAAATGTGGTCAGGGGCCGGGCGCGGTGGCTCAAGCCTGTAATCCCAGCACTTTGGGAGGCCGAGACGGGCGGATAATGAGGTCAGGAGATCGAGACCATCCTGGCTAACACGGTGAAACCCCGTCTCTACTAAAAAATACAAAAACTAGCCGGGCGAGGTGGCGGGCGCCTGTAGTCCCAGCTACTCGGGAGGCTGAGGCAGGAGAATGGCGTGAACCCGGGAGGCGGAGCTTGCAGTGAGCTGAGATCTGGCCACTGCACTCCAGCCCGGGCGACAGAGCGAGACTCCGTCTCAAAAAAAAAAAAAAAATGTGGTCAGGAATATATTTACAGAGAAATCTCTAAGTACCCTTCTCTCCACCTCCCCATGTCCGTACACATGGGGAGATGTACAAATGTACACATACTTATATTTTGCTAACCATGCCAATTTGACTTCATAGCCTTGTAGTGCCAGTAAGTCTTAGCATGTCTGCAGTGGTGGAACAAAAATCAATCAAGAGAAAAAACTCATCATAATCTTATTGCCTTCCAGTGTTTCTCGAGCTACCTTTTACTCTCCTTTGAATAACTGAACTATATTGACTTCTACAGCATCAGTGGACAGGGATGGTTTTATTCCATCTTTATAGATATCAAACATATTTACCAGCAAATTAGTTTCTATCAAGGAATAAGATTTTTAAAGCCATAGAAATAAGTGTACCTTTCTCCTTCCTCCTACCTTTTACCAAGGGTCCTATTCGGGGTCTTTTTAAAACAATTTTCTTTCCTATCTTATTCTCCAATGGTGTTAGAAACTACAGTCATTCATTAGATTAAAATACTTAAGAACACTAACGTTCAGAGCAACTCTTGGTCTCCCAGTTATCAGAGGTGGAGTAACATCGGTAAATGACAATGAAAGGTTCTTTTGGTTTTTGGATTTGAGTGGGGTTGCCTGTTTTGCTCAGTGTTCTTCTGTGGGGTGGTTTTTCTTTTTTCTTTTTTTTCACTGCTTCTCAAATTTTAGTGCTTATGAATCACCTGGGATCTTGTTAAAATGCAGATACTGATTCAGGAGGTCTGGGATGAGCCCTGAAAGTTTGCATTTCTAACAACCTCCCAGGTGATACTGATGCTGCTGGTCTGAGACCACACTACTAGCAGCAAGGTTTTAGAGAACAAATGCATTTTGGTCAGTTTTGATTATACATTCAACCTCAGAATTAAGCACTTCTCCAAGTTATTAACCTATCACAGAGTAATATGACCTAGTGATTTCCCATGACCAGTTTTAAATCTCATGGATTTCCCAGAGAAGAAATAGCTGTTCATGATTCCACTTTGTGTTGAAAATCAGAAACATTCCTTTGCCAGCTAATTTCCCTGAACTCATCTATCTGTGCAGACTTTCTTTCTCTCCTTTTGTAAAGTTAGAGATTTCTGCAGTCGCTGCTTCCTGTGGTGTGTTCCGCTGTACACAAATGTGAGGGATGACTGTGTGTGAATGAAGCAGGAATCATTGTCTTGTTCTCTTTTATCTTCTCTAATGGCTATGGAAGCTCAAACCAACCTTCTCTCCTTTGTTGAGCTACCATTATTTGAAAGCTGGATGAGGAATACATTTCCAAAAGCCAATCTTTGCTAACTTTTTTTCTCTCTTAGATTCCTTGAAATGGTGGTTAAAGAGAATCAGAAGTTTAAAACAGGACTTTATTTATATTATTGGAAGTTAAATTCTAAACAAAATTTTCACTTCTCAAATTAAATAAAATTGTATCCAGCTCCTGGTTAATTAAAGATATAGTAACTTAGATTTCTTTTTCTCCTTTTATTTTTGTGACATTATACTGAGCTTCTGTTGGTCATAAGTTTTGCCCAAGGTATCAATTATATAATATAAACAAACAAAAAAGATAATGCCAAAATATGTATCCATTTCAATACTTTTTTTTTTTTTTTTAAGGAACCGCGGCATTTGCAGTTTTTCAGCGAATTTGGCAATAGTGATATTTATGTGTCACTGGCAGGCAAAAAAAAGCATGGAGCACCGACTAACTATGGATTCTGCTTTAAGGTACAGGCTTAATATTTTGATAGATGAATAAAGCAAGCCTCAGCCTTTTAGGTAAGCTTGAGTTTCTTTTAATTTCTTTTGAAAAGAGACAGCTTTCTCTTATATATAGGAGAATTTTAGTGGCTTTTATTTCAACAGGTGTTACCTTCAAGATATGCATTAACGATAAACAATGTGCTGTGGCCTTCTAGCCTAACAAAGCGGGAGGGCCCCGAGACCTGAAAATGCTCTGTGCAGAAGAAGAGCAGAGTAGGACGTGCTGGGTGACTGCGATTAGATTGCTTAAGGTAATCTCGCTGGAGGCATGAATTTCTATTAAATGCTGTGAGTACCATAAAAGTTAGAAAATATCTGTAATTCAGAACATGAAGTCTCACTGGGTGGCTACATGAGAAAGAAGAAAAATAACCACCAAATGTGTATGTTTTTAAAATTCTAAATGATAAACATTTTGGAGTAGAATGGGATAACCTAATACATTTCTCTTTTGTGTGTGGAGTAAGTATTCCATTTCTAGAAATGTTGTGATTTTTACTTTTGTGAAGGTATTACATAGCCAGTATAATTAAATGAAATGTCTCCTATACAAGACTAAGTCTGCATTCTTAAAATGTTGCCAACAATCCAAGGTAAAGTGTATTTTAAAACATGCCCACCCTTGCGATATTTAAGGTAACTGTTTTGTGTTCGATTTGTGTTTTATGAATTGCTTTCTAGTTTAATAAGCATGACTCAAATTACTGTACAATTTTACTATGAATATATTTTTTAAACATCTACTCTTGTGCTAAGTGGAAATTACAACTTCCGTAAGCATAATTATTTGTTGCTGCTGAGCGATTTTGAAATGAGTAACAATATTCTAATGGTAGACGCTCATAGGAAATAAAAGCAGAACTGATTTCTTCCAGAATGTATAGAATGCACATTTATTTTCAAAAACTGTTTGCCAGTAAATTGAACAAAACTTAAAATGTATACTTATAACAATTATCAACTATTTCCTTTTAAAGATACTGATTTGGTAGTCACAGTTAGGGAGGAAATTACAAAATTTTGTTGTTGTTGTTGTTGTTGCTGAAAAGATACAATCCAAGCAATGTGCCTGTCCACATTAGTTAGTATTGCTGCTGCTGAAGCCAACAAAATACATAATTTATCGTTATTACTAAATTTTTGGTTTAAAATAAGAGCATTTAACATTTTCTAAGGTACTCTTTATGATTTATGCCTAGGCACTAATTTAATTTGCCAATATAATGATTATACATTTTACATGTGTATTATGTATATGTAATCCTTTTCTTACTATAGGAAGATTTAGATTATTAACAATGAGTGTACTAAAACTAGCTTTTCAATATAGTTAGAAATGAAAATCAGAGCAGCTGGAGCATTGTGAAGTCCTTAGGTTCCCCCATTTCACTTACCCTGAAGAAGGGGATGCAGTAAACTTTTCAATTGATTTGTAGTTTGTATATTTTCCAGGTGTACTTTTTTTCTTCTGCCTTTGCCATTTTTACCTCTTCTGCTCTCTGTTGACTTCTTCCTAGCATCCGACTTAAGAGAGATCAGGGTAAAGAAGGACAGAATAGTCATAATCAGAATTATTATCATACCAGGTTTAGAAGAAAGTTTTATTTTGTGTTCTTCCAATTTTTAAATTGAGGTAAAATTCACAAAATATAAAATTAATCCAACTATTGTTAATGTGAATAATTCATTGGCATTTAGTGCATTCAGTTCCAAAACATTTTAATCACCTCAAAAGCAAACTCCGTACCCATTAAGTATTACTCCCAGACCCTATCAATCACTAGTTTGCCTCTGTCTGTGTAGATTTACCTATTGTAGGTATTTCATATAAATGGAATCACACAGTATGTGACCTTCTGTTTCTGACTTTTACTTAGCATAATGTTTTGTGTTTCACCAACACTGAAGCATATGTTAATGCTTTATTCCTTTTTATGGCTGTGTACTATTCCATTGTATGTATAGCCCTCTATATCTATCTATATGTTGGATAAACACAGTCTATCCATTTTTTCACTGATGGATATTTAGGTTGTTTCTACCTTTGCCTATTGTGAATAGTGCTGCTATGAATATGTGTGTATGTATTTGTTTGAGTACAGGTTTTCAATTTTGGGGGAATACATGTAGTAATGAAATTGCTTATTATATGGTAATTCTATGTTTAGTTTTTTGAGAAATTGCCAAAATGTTTTTCCACAGTGGCTGAACCATTTTGCATTCCTACCAGTAATGCATGAGAGTTCCAATTTCTTCATATATTTGTCAATACTTGTTATTTACTTTTTCTGGTTCCTGTTCTTGTTAATTATGGTCATTCTAGTGGATGTGAAGTGATATTGGAAGAAAGTTTTAAAAAATGATTTAAATGAAGCTTTTTGTTTAACTGTGAAATTTACATTCTT
The DNA here is from genome assembly GCF_047675955.1 of Chlorocebus sabaeus. Classification (NCBI taxonomy): domain Eukaryota; kingdom Metazoa; phylum Chordata; class Mammalia; order Primates; family Cercopithecidae; genus Chlorocebus; species Chlorocebus sabaeus. The sequence continues at coordinate 51,802,632 of NC_132913.1, read as the reverse complement.
TTGCTGTTTTGGCAGATAGCCACTATGTTTACTTCTTTATGAGAGGTTTGCTTGTTTTTCAAATATTCTGCTGTTAAAATCACCTGAGAAGCTTTCTGAATTTACATGTGGTCCCCGCCCCATCCTTAGGGATTCTGAATAAGAACTACTAACTTTGTCCTGCCGTCCAATTTTACAGATAAAGAGGCTGGTACTCTTTGGAAGGCTCTACTCCATCAAGAGTTATGGTAGAGAAAATTACCTTGTGTTTTTTGGTTTTCTCTGTTTTCAAAACTGGAAATCAGGCTAGGCTGCAAGGGGATGTTCTTTAACCTTGTTAACCCATCTTCCTCTCTTCCTCCCTTGGGCTTAAAGTTTGACACCCAACACAGAAGCAGGTGGTAAGCCTACTTCATTTAATTAACATTTCACTTAATCTGAGAAGCTATTGGTTTTTACCAGGATACATCACTATTTTTATTAGCATTAGAAGGAAAAAAAAATGATGCCAAGAAAATGATGACATGATGCTTTCATATCACTTATAATTTTTGTTTTATTTATTGAGATAGTTATGTTAGGTTTATTTAAACCTAGATTTTGTAATTTAATCACTTTTGTTTGCACACACTCAGGTATATATATATATACACACACACACACACAGAGACATAAATGTATTTTACACATATATATGCGTTAAGTATATACACACATAAATATAAAATAAAATATATAAGTAGAATGCATTAATTGAGGTATCTTTAAAACTTCTTCATATTCTAAGCCTGGCTTTTCTGAATCATTTTCATCTCAGAGTCACAGATACCTGTATTTTCCACAGGATATGGCATGGGGCTGTGTTCCACTAATATTGCGTGTATAAGGTTTGATGCTGGTGATTTCTTAATCCCACCAAAGGTATCAGGCAATGACAAATCACTAGGTCCATAGTGAATATAAGATGTTATAGATTATAGGATGCAGTTAAATTTGTAGATGTTAAATTTTGAAATGCACATCTAAAAATGGATGAAATACACTAAAAACTTTCTTTAATTCTTCCATTTCCATGATGCTTAGTTCCTGGAAGAACATTTCCTTCTCACTATTTTTTCTCATCTTACTGTTCTTAAGGCATCTTTCAATCACAGATTCCCAGTTGAAAGATGCTTCATTGTGTTGGTTTTCTACGACTGCTGTAACAAATTACCACCAGGGTAGTGACTTAAAGCAACATAAATTTATTGTTCTTTAGTTCAGAAGCCTGAAATGAGTCTTACTGGATTATATCAAGGTGTTGGCAGAGCTGCATTTCTTACTGAAGGCTCTAGAGGAGAATCCAGTTACCTTGTTTTTTGGCAGCCTTTAAAATCCGCCCAGACTTCTTGTCTGGGGGCCCTTTCAATGTCTTCAAAGCCAACACTGTCACACCAAGTATTTCTCACACTGCCATCTCCCTGGTTCTGCCTCTTCTGCCTCTCCCTTCCACTTATTAAGGCCCCTTGTGATTACACTGGGCCCACATGGATAATCCAGGATCATCACCCCACCTCAGAATCAGCTGATTAACAACCTTAATTCCCTTTTTCCATGTAGCTTAACATAGGCTCTGGAAATTAGGATGTGGACATCTTTGGGGGACCATTATTCCACCTACCACATCCGTGTTTCCTGTTCATTTCAATAATGGCGAAGCTTTTCCAGATGAGACTGAAGAGGGAGGAGGCATCTGTGAGGCCCCTTATGTGGAATCTATGAGAACCCAACAGGAAAGAGATGATATGATCTCTTTTACACTATAAAATATCCAGATCACAGGAATCCAGGGCTTACTCCAGGTCTCACAACACAGACACACCTGTGGCATTCTAATGGTGGAGTGAGTTGGCTTCCCTGGCAATTTCTTGTCAGCAGGGCTTCTCCTGTTGGATCCGCCTGGCTGGTGCAGCTGGGCTCGCCGGATGGTAGAAGTGTCTCTAACACGTACTTTGTTTTCTTTTGTTGTCTACTGTGTTATTTCCAGAGTTTACCATTGTACTTAGTGGGATGAACAAGGAGATATTATCTTGGCTGAACTGGGAGTGCCCTCTTTTTTCATCACACACCACTTGTTAGATACAACCTCTCACCAAGAATTTGGCCACTTGTTTTATTCTTATGTCCTTTTCTTTTATATGTACATTAAGTCTTCATATGGATCAGATGGAGACTCTCGTTTTCTCTTTGGATAAATTCTAATTACACATAGAATTATAGAATATCTGAGACTTAGACAATGGGAGATTTTCTTATGTGTAATGTGCTAGTTACATGTTGTCTCTTTTCCTTCCCTTTCAATTAGAACTCTGCTAGGTCCTCCCTAACATATTTTGGTCCCCTATCTGCCCCGCCATAGGATGGGGAAATGTTAAGGTGACCCCCGCCCTACCTCTTGTCCAGAGTTAAATGCCTACTAAAGACCTCCAGCAGCACAGAGGCAACTACCTAACACTGCAGGTACCAGGGACAATACATCTTTGAAGAAAACAGACTTATTAGTAGGTAACAGGCTTTTCAATGCAGATAAATAAAAGGTGGCCAAGCAGCATGTTTCTTGTGAAAATGCTGGTTTGAGGTTATTATATATTCTCCAAAATGAATTTGACTAGGAATTAAGCTCCTCTGCCTTCTTTTTAAAGCTATTGTAGGCTTAGAGTTGATTTGAAATAAATTTCATTAGGTCCCATTAATGTCAATCAAACCTTAAATTAAAAAATAATTTTTAGAAGTTGGGAAATAATTGGATAAGAAGTCAACACAGAGAATTTTAAATGAGTGTGGTTTTGCCTTCATGTTAAAAGCAAAATCTTGAAAACAGTGACTCCTCTAGACCCCCTCTGATTTTCTTTTTTTTTTTTTTCCTAATTACCAAATATATCCATTGTGCTAAAATTGCTTTTAAGGAAATAGTCTTTAGTAGAAAAACAGCTCTGTTGGAATGTTTAAATAGAATTTATCCTTCGGGTAAGATCTGCTTCCGTGGTGTCTATTTAATCTCTTTCATATAAAACCTAACTTTTAAGTTCATTATGGCTCTATGAAATGGACAGAATTGTAGAATATAGGGGGAAAAAGGCTGTTTATTCCATTGTTTTCTGTTTCTTTTCTTTTTTTTCTTTTCTTTTCTTTTCTTTTTTTTTCCCACAAAATGACTTAAACCTAAAGGAGGTTAGCTTCCAAATTCAGATGTGGAAAACTCCAGGACAAGTTTGGTCTTGGCAGTTGGCATTCTTACTGTTTTTCAAACTAATAATCCAGTTATAATCCAGACCTGTTTTCCAATTCTGTCCTGCCAGCTCAGTCCATACGATGCTGCCTCCTGAAAGTGAAGACACTGAAATTCTTATCTTCTGCCACTTATATTGTACCAAACCTTTTGTTTGAAATCAGCTTGATTCCCCATTATTTTGGTTTCCCTGAATTTGAAGTAAAACATTAATAATGGTATTAATAGTTTTGAGATGAGGATGCTATATTGTTGATAATTTTCAACATAGGGCCATGTTTATGGATTTACCAAAGAGGGAAAGTAAATCATTAGTTGTTCATCAGAGAGGTACAATAAATTTTTCACAGTGTTGCTTAGCATGCGTGTGAACTTTTTGGAATCTTTGTACCGGAAAGCACATCACCCTTCCCCTACCTACTCCAAATAGTTGTGGTACAATTTGGTGCTAAGAATAATGAGTAGAAATCTCAGCTCCAGAACTCTGTACAGGTGAACTGGACTTTAAGTTGTAGTTCTAAGTAAAAGACTTCAATTGTCTTTTAAAATATATTATTGCAGGGCACTAAAAGTTTATCTTTCAACATTTTAGTTGCTTTACTTGTTTGCTTTAATTCTTTTTATATTTATATTGTATAATTGATGAAAGTGTTGATTTTCATAAATTATTAGATTAGTACAAGTGGTGGGAATGTGTTTTATTTATTTATTCTGCAGTATGGCATGCAGCTGTACCAGAATTATATGCATCCATATCAAGGTAGAAGTGGCTGCAGTTCACAGAGCATATCACCTATGGTAAGGACCAAGTTCTTGAGCCTGTATTTTATTTTACATTTACATTATGTTCGTTTAAATTATACTACATAACAGTATTTTATAATAATTTACATTACTCTTTGTTGGTTAAGTAATTCTTTGGCACCATTCTGGTATAATGTTACATTGAATTTTTTATTCTTGGATTTTATTTGCTTGCCACCTATGTGATAAAATCATATCATTATACATAAAGTATTTAATAAAACATATAATAGTATATGTTAAAGTTTTAAATATTTGAAAGAATTATGTGTCTTTCTCTGTCATTACAAGATTTGAAGATCTTAAAAATATAATTTACAGAACATATTCTTTGGCATTTTAGCTTATGTTTTGTTAATTATTGGTTTTGATTGTGGTTTCATTTTTTTATTTTGATACTGATTCTGGGATTGTCACAATCTAGTGTAAAGATGCCAGTGATTTGGAATTTTAAAAGCTACAGTATACACATGTGAGCTCTTTTGCATTTTGGCTTTCTAACAGTAATTTTTTTAAGTTCCAGGTCCTTTAAAAGCAGACTGCTTTCCAGGAAACCCAAAAACCGCAAGCCAAAATATAGGTCGTGTGTTACATTAACTCTAGCACTGCTTTTCAGACTTATACTAAATGTAACTTGGATATTTATTTGCAGACACACACAGGCACATCTTTTTCCTTCTTTAGGATCTAATTTTAATTTTGTGTGCATTAACATAAGAAATGTATTTCTGAACTTAAGATTTATGTTCTGCTATTTTTGCTGCACTCCTTAAGATAGAGTATATTAGGAATTCAGATGTATGCACATGTGTTACAAATCAGTTAATGTGCATTTTTTAAAAATCTACATTTTCACTTAGGTTAAAAATATGCTCTTCATGGATGTGACCAGGGAAGGTGCATTTACGCCACGTGTAATATAGTAGATGAAATGCTCAGTTCTAGGAATGAAGCATGAAATAATGTTGATTATGAAACCTGATAGGCTATATAGAAAAAGAACCCCAATTTTGTAGTTGCATCGCTTTAAGTTATGGAAGAATAACTTTTCATCTTTGTGTGGTATTACTTTTAAGTTCTAAAATAAGAAACTAAGGAACACAGTGAAGTTTTATAAAAGCAATCATGTTAGGATGAATATTTTTACATTTTTTCAGCTTACTTTTATCTTTCATTTCATATGTATATAAGAATAATAATGAATTTTATTATATTAATCCTTTCCTAAACTCCTCCAAATTTCTTTTAGAGTCCAAAGTTATGGCCGGGCGCGGTGGCTCAAGCCTGTAATCCCAGCACTTTGGGAGGCCGAGATGGGTGGATCACGAGGTCAGGAGATCGAGACCATGCTGGCTAACACGGTGAAACCCCGTCTCTACTAAAAAATACAAAAAAATTAGCCGGGCGAGGTGGCGGGCACCTGTAGTCCCAGCTACTCGGGAGACTGAGGCAGGAGAATGGCGTGAACCCAGGAGGCGGAGCTTGCAGTGAGCTGAGATCCGGCCACTGCACTCCAGCCTGGGCGACAGAGCGAGACTCCGTCTCAAAAAAAAAAAAGAAGAAGAAAAAAAATAGAGTCCAAAGTTATTAGGATGAACGTGTTAATAGCAGCCAAATATTTGGAGGCAATTATTGTTTAGTGTCCTCTTAATCATAGGAAAAATCATAAGAAGTTCTTCCCATTCTCATCACCTTCAGCATACGTGTGTGGTATTACCCTTGCCTTTTTCCATTGAAAGTGATCCTGCTGTTGATCAAGATGTGGATAACAGTTTAATTAGTGTGACTTTCCTTGTTCAGTGCCAGGTAGAGGAAGAGATACTCCTTGAGTGAGTTTGGTTGGGAATAGTGGTTGTAGGATGCAGGTGCCTGTGTGGTAAAGACCTATCCTGTCTGGCAGTTATCATAGTCAGACACAGTAGTATGTGAGAATTACATCTTTAATATTATTAATTTACATGAAGGAAACTTAGAAGTTTTGGGAAGTAGTTGTGTTGACTTTGGTGTCTGTATAAAATCTCACTTTTCCAGATTATTTGGGAAGAATCAGGGACCTAAAAGATGCAAGTACTCTTTACCAGCCTTTGTTGCTTTTCATCCAGGCACTATTTTCAGCGATTAACACATAAGTTTTTAGTATACATTTTAGTATAAAACTTTAGTTATATTTTTAAAAGAACAATATTTTTTTCTTTCTTTTCCTAACGTTTCAGGTATACATTTTGAGAAAGGAAATGAGAAAAAAACTTCTCAAACCGTAATGAACGTCTTAGCTATATATAGCATGTAACGGCCACCCCATCAGCCTTTGAAGTGAGAATCAATCAGCAGCAGACATTTCAGGAAGCCAAATATGTTTGGTTCTTTTTAGGGAAAACAAAAGATTCATTTAAAGGAATATTTATCAATATTGTCCTGGCTAGAGTGAGGGGATGGAGGTTTGGGGAAGGCGAGTCTACTCAAGCTTTTTTTATTCTTCACTTTTGACCTGAGGATAAACATTCTAAACTGCAATTTCTTCACTGTATTTCCCACTCTATGGAACATAAAAGAACCCTACACCAGACATATCTGTTACTGCTTTTACCATAAGCTGCCTGTGTGACTTTGGTCAAGCCACTGGTATCCTGCAGTGTAAAATGAGGGTGATGGTTGTATAATCTAGAAACCATTGCATTTCTGATGTCTGTAGCTTTGTATAAAGCAAATGAGAGAATAATATCTGAAGAAACGTTGTGCCTTCTTGCTAATGGTGGCACTGTAAGTTTATCTAAATCCTTCAAATGGGATGATACTGGTTGTCACCTAGCCAAACTGCCTGAAAAACCATTTTATGTGCAGCCTCACTAAGAATGAGTAGATGTGATCTCAAAGTGCGGGCCGGATAATCCAGGTATACCCAGACCTATTTTTTTTTTCTTAAAAAGAAAGTCATGCCATTAAAATCATGGACCCTTTTTTAGGGCCTGCCCTGTTCATTTCCTAAGAAGGAAGAGCTAGAAAAGGGGACAAGTGTTGGAGAAATATAACCAACTCTGAATGTTATCAACATTGCTTTTCTATGTGAAAGAAACTGAGCTGAAAATGACCTTTTGAGTTTGTCAGACTCTGCTTTACTTCCATTTCTTTGTCCACCAATGATAAACTATTAATTTTTCATCCACTACCTGCCATTCAGTAGAAAACATTTGCTATAGTCCTGTGTTTTCCCTTAATCTAGTTAATGTAGCAAATGAAAATGTTCCTTATTTGTAGTGTCATCTTCTTATGTATGTCAAGTAAATAGGGAACACAGGATCTTGTTTTATTTCCTGGCCTGCTATACTAGAGGGAGAAAAATAAGACAACTGATTATGTTTATTTTTTTCTTAATATAATGGTATTTTTATGTTGCCAGGGAGTTGAGATTACAGAACCTACCTTGGCATGTAAAGGGAGAGATATTATAAGGATAAAGCTGTTATGATTGAGGAAACTTACTCTGCAGTTTGGGCAGGTGGATGCTTTTCATTAATGTCAGCAAAGCACAAGTATATCCGACTGGTCTGCAGACCTGCACAGAAGCTCACGGGGTGAGAAGGGCAAACTAAGGTGTGACAGCAAATAGAGATTACAGAGACAGCATCTGTGTGGAAAGAGCAGCTGTCAGTTAGAAAGGCTCCTGTAACAAATGAAAGATTGCATGCCAGATCTCTAGAAATACAGATGAACCATAATAAGATTGTAGGCCACTACAGCATAGTTTGAAGAGAAAATTACGAATGCTAATAAAGTGGAATATGTGATGCAGTGATAAAGGAGTCCTAACGTTTTTTGTGGATAAGGTTTTGTTTGAAGCCCACATTTGACTATAGTCTATGTAACCAAGCCAGGTATAGCAGAATCCACATGAAGAGAGATAAAATGTTTTTAAGCCAGGGGGCCCCAGATGCAGTCTGGCTAGTGGTTTACTATTATAACTCCACTTTGGGTTTTGCTCTTCTATTAATTAGTGGAAAATAACTGTTATTTTCCACGGGTGTTTTAAAATTTTTTTCTTTTGGAGAATTTTAATTCCTTCTTGATGTTGTATGCACTGAGTGGGATTCTTGACTAAGGATTTTGACAATGGTCTTTCTTAGGATTCATGACTTGTTGTGGGATGGCATACTTGTTAAAAGACGGTTGTAAAGTACAGCCCGAAAAAAACAGAAAAGAAAAATAAGATCCAGGTTTTGCATATTTTACTTTCAACTCAAAGAATATAAATACAAGAAGTAATTAGCAAAGACAATGACTTTATCACTTGTTTAAACTAAGTTTCTTTAAAGTTACCTTCTATGAGTTTTTATTCAGGCTATTTTTGCAGCCCGCATGTGGCCAAGTGTATTCTCACAAGATGAAAATGTGTTCATATGTTAACTCATGGAAATTTTAAGATTATGGAATTATCGGGATTATTCTTTCTCTACATTTTATTTTCTAAGATGAAAATTGATGTGATAAACTTTTAAAATACATATTCTAGTTTGCTCCATAATAAAACTCATTAAAAATATGAGTATTATTTCTCAAGAGATGTATGTCAATCTAAGTTATAACTTTTGTGTATCTTGAATCTTAAAAACTAGTTGCTTCATAAGTAGATAGATTTGACATTTAATTAATGACTGATGGATCTCAAAGCTTAATGGAGAGATCAATTCAGAAACAATGTATCTTTTTAACCATAGGAAGAGCTATTCCTTTCTAAATGGAAGTTTTCCCATTTTACTAGAGAATATGAAAAGATAAGTTTGTTTTAGAAGAAAGACATACTTAAAGCTTTTAATTTGTTTATTCAACTCTTCAGTTACCTTAATAAATTACCATTTAGCTTATTTAACAAAAATATTTTATAGCGCCATTGTATCTTGAATATGTATTTTCACTTTAAATTTTCTGCTAGCCACTTTGGGCACCGCCTTCTAGAATGGAAATGTACTGCCAGAAAAACACTGAGAGAAAAACACTGAAATTGACAAACACTTTGTATTTCTTTGAAAGATAACTTTCAAATAATATTTTCATGATTCAAATGTGTTTCTTTTTTCCAGAGAAGTATATCAGAGAATTCCCTGGTAGCAATGGACTTCTCAGGCCAGAAAAGCAGAGTTATAGAAAATCCCACTGAAGCCCTTTCAGTTGCAGTTGAAGAGGGACTCGCTTGGAGGGTACAAGTAGCTTCACGTTCTTCAAAATATTTATGATTTCAGTTTGTTTCACCTAAAAACTTGAGATCTGTTTTCCCCTTCCTTGCTCAGAAAAAAGGATGTTTACGCCTGGGAACTCACGGTAGCCCCACTGCCTCTTCACAGAGCTCTGCCACAAACATGGGTATGTCTGTTCATAGTCATTGCCACTGAGTAGACGGATAGACGCGGAATGGGCATGTAATGAGATTGCAGTCATCTCAGTCAAAGCTTTGCATTCATCCATCTTATTTCTCTAGCTATCCACCGGTCCCAGCCATGGTTTCACCACAAAATTTCTAGAGATGAGGCTCAGCGATTGATTATTCAGCAAGGACTTGTGGATGGGTAAGTTTGGTATTTTTAATTTTGAGTACTTGTGATTTGGATTTCTCCTATAAGCAGTAATTATTTATTCCACAGCCACAAAGAGTTCTTGATTTGGGCTTATCATAAAACAGAAGTGACATTGTTCTGTAAATGAGGTTGTCATTGTATTCTAACAGTGTCTATATTATACCTGGTACATAGTGTGTGCCTGGTGTTTTTATATAAATGAACAAATAACAGAATAGAATATCTTGTTCTTAACCCGTGATCACTAATATTACCCATTATGTGCTGATTCTAGCACCTCAGATATCAATTCATGGGGGAAAAATGAACTTGTTTTTAAGTGTCAATATTTTGATTTGAACATATAATTATGATTTCAAAGTATGGTTTATATTGTGAGATTATGTCACCTGTTGTATTTTTTTAGGCATGATGCAATGTGTGTTGAGTAAAAAACTGTTTCGTCTGTGTTTTGAACACTTTTTTTTTTTTCTGTTTACATCCCTATTGTCTTTTCTCTAAATTTTAACATCTTAAAGTAATATAAACCTGTGAAAAGAGTACCTTTCAACTGTTTCTCTTGTTGTCTTTTAGTGGGGTACCATGGAATTCAAAAGAGAAATATAAAATGTATTATGACAGGTTTATAATGTGAAGAATTTTGTTTTTCTCAAATTACTCGATATTTCAGACATTTTCTATAATACTGGCTGAATTCCCTTTCCAAATGCAGTACAAATGAGGGAGGTTGTATTGTGGTTTAGATGAGAAATGAAATCACTATCAGTTTAAACAAGTGGTGATGGGATCTTTTATCTTCAAAAGTTGATTTGAGATAATGGCAAGGTTTCAAGGTGATTTAATACTGAAATTTGGATAAAAATGCTTCTTCACATGGAAGATTATTAATAGCAAGTCAGCATTTCCCCAGACTGTAAATAAGATATTTTAATATGTTTCTTTGCATGGAGTGCAGTGTTTTTGGATATAAATTTGAACAATCAGTAGAATTACAATCTGATGAAACCAAGAAAATAAATGAGTCACAAAGAATTATTAAAATGTTTTGAAGGATTATAATTTTCTTTATTTCTGAGCCCAGTATTTATAAAGTGAATGAAATGATCATATAAAAATGATAATATTTTATTTTTAATATTTTTGGTATTCTTTTGGAGAGGTGTGATGGTGCCAAGTGATCCACTAGGTGGTAGTGGTGATCTACTTGAGAATGGGAAGAGAATTACAGCTTGATTTCCCAGTGAAACGCCCCTTTGTCCCATTTCCCAGTGATGTAATGTCGGAATCTCACACAGTGCAAATGAAATGGATAACCTCATCAGACATCTGTGATGCTTTAAATTTGGCTGCCTCTTGGCCCAGGCACAGTGAGATTCGTATTGGATTCACCAGTGGGGATCATTTACACAGTGTGTTTACCAACAATTAATACAAAACTGGTTTTGCATTGCACTGCCAGTAAATAAGAATCTACTTCTGGCAGCATTTTTCTCTTAGGCCATTAGAGGCCATGTCTTGTTTTTCTAGCCTGACATTATAGAGGCTTTTCTGCTGCATTCTTCAAGGTTAAAGTATGTGTTGATTGGATGGTTTTTTTTTTTTTTTTTTTTTTTTTTTTTGCTTAAAGCATTTTGCTTAAACATTTGATAAATTCAAGATTTTTTTAAAGCAATATATTCATTTCTTTCTTGCTATTGTGTATGTAACAGTTAAAACCAGAATCAAAAGAAAGGGTATCCAGTATAAAAGAGGGAGTTATTATAAAATAAAATTTCAGGCCAGGCATGGTGGCTCATGCCTGTAATCCCAGCACTCTGGGAGGCTGAGGCAGGTGGATCACTTGAGGTCTGGAGTTTGAAACCAGCCCAGCCAATATGGTGAAACCCTGTCTCTGCTAAAAATGCAAAAATTAGCTGGGCATGGTGGCATGTGCCTGTAGCCCCAGCTACCTGGGAGGCTGAGGTGGGAGAATTGCTTGAACCCAGGAGGCGGAGATTGCAGTGAGCCGAGAGCACTCCAGCCTGGGCGACAGAGTGAGAGACCCTGTTTCAAAAGAAAAAAAAAATTCATTCTAAATTCTTACCTTCTTTCAAAGCTTAACATGACCCAGAAGGTAAAATAACAATATGCAAATGCCTTAATCTTTAGGCAGAATAGTTACATGTGAATACCCAGTTTCCCAGTGCAAAGAGAATGTAGCACCAATTGTTGATGCAGACATATCAGTGTATTGTTTATTGTGATCAAACAATCTGACAAATGGGTTGTGTATTTAGCCTATTAAAATTACATTAGCACCAATGTCAGCTTTATAGTACAGATTGTGTTATACCACATTGATTGCCAAGTTGGATAATCCCACCCATTGAATACATAGTAAAGGAGTCCCCAGCTACATTTATGCATACACTTCTTGAATTTGTTAACACTGTAGTTCTATGAAATCCATGAGTAAATATAGAAACATTGAAATTCCTTCTCTCTCTTTAGAGTTTTCTTGGTACGGGATAGTCAGAGTAACCCCAAAACTTTCGTACTGTCAATGAGTCATGGACAAAAAATAAAGCACTTTCAAATTATACCAGTAAGTAATTTGTGATTTCACATTCGTATATTAGAAATGATATTAATGCATAAGCTTTTGATCTTAATGCATAAGCTTTTGGAAACTTTGGTTTTCTTTTGGTCTTTTTATTAAATATAATTTGGGAGCTTGTGCTTTGACTATAGTTAACTTTGGCAGAAATGATTTTATGAGCCTGCATTAATATAAGAAATACAGGAATTGTAAAAATTAAATTTTCCTTTTTCTATGAAATACGATTTAGCAATATTGTATAGACCCCATGCCACCTATTGTTAAAAGGGCACCAAAGCTGCTGTCTCCTGAATTCTACTAACAGCTCTTTAGAAAACATTACTTTAAAGCCCTTTCTCCTCTCTTTTCTCAAAATTTTTTGTTTTGTTTTTAATGCCTTTGGCTAGAAACAGAGATTCTATGGAACTGGTGAAGACTGAAAGCACTCTGAACACATTTTTAAAAGTTCTGTGATTGGGCTTCTCTGTGGCACACAACTTGCTTTGGGATTTCTGTTGCTTCTGCTGCTGTGTGTCTGTGTGGGTGTGCCTGTATGTATGTAATGTGTGTAGTATACTGGAACTGAATGGTGTGGAATGAAGATTCAGTCTTTTTGGAAAGGTATTCCATAATATTGCTAAATTACTAGTGCATCCTTTTGAATTGCCTCTTTTTTGAGTTATCCAAAGGCTATATAAAGTATCCTCCCTACTTCTTTTATTTTGTGATCAATGTCCCCAGCAAATACGAATTGTTTAGTACCAGAAGACTTCCCTGATTTTAAAAAAAGACAACTGACAAAATGACATTTCATTAGCCTAATATGTGATTGCTTCAGAATAAATCTACTAATAAAATTATGTAAATATTCATTTTTGTGGCTAAGTAGATAACATTTAGAAAAGTAAATTAATTTCTCTAAGTGGGAGCATTAAAATCTTCATTTACTTTTACTTGGAATATTGTAGATTTTTTGCATTGATTTAAAATAGTCATACTGTCTTTACTAACAGAATGTTGAGAGAATTAGAACTAGATGAAGTAGAGTAGCAATGCTTATCCAGGGATCAGCTGGTATTTCTTTTAAGTGCAAGTGATGTTACAAAAAACAAGTAGATATGCCATAACATTCTTTTCACTGTCTTTTAGTTTGAAAAACTTGGCAATTTTGGCATGTGGAGATAGTTTGCAATCGAATATCACTGTCCTTCTGTGTAATGTACCCTCTTTACTTATTTGTTGCTTTTCCTTTTGCAGGTAGAAGATGATGGTGAAATGTTCCACACACTGGATGATGGCCACACAAGATTTACAGATCTAATACAACTGGTGGAGTTCTATCAACTCAATAAGGGCGTTCTTCCTTGCAAGTTGAAACATTATTGTGCTAGGATTGCTCTCTAGCCAAACCAGAAGTGACTTATTAAACTATTGAAGAAAAAGGACTCAAGAAAAATAATAAAAGACCATAAATAAGGGTGAAAACGTTACCATGTGAAAAGAATGTATTTTACCTGCAAGTTACAAAAAAAATAGTTTGTGCATTGCAAATAAGCAAAGACTTGGATTGACTTTACATTCATCATTTAAAATTCATTAGTTAAAATTAAACCTTAGAAAAAAATTGACTTGGTGTGTTCTTGTGTGATTTTTACATTACTATAATATTTTCTTCAAATATGCATATTAAAACATCTATCTCCCTTATTTACTATATAGCAACATCAGAATTCTCAAACACAAAATATGAAATAAATTGGGGGTCAGAAATAATTATTTGTGCACTAAATTTCAATTATACTATTTTTTAATGTTAAGAAATATGATAATTTATCAATTAAAAGAAACTATCCACAACCTGTTAATGAAAGTAAAAGCTATTTTGAATTATATATTTTCTGGGTTTATGATCTTCTTAAAATGAAATCATATTTTGAGATAGTAGCTTTAAACCATTTTGAAATATGTTGATTTTTTTTCCAGGTAATTTAAAAATATTATTAAATAGTTCATTATAAAATTTATACTGGTATTGTACCCATTAGTGGCATATTGTTCATTGTATTTTCTTCCATTCATTTAATGATTGGCTAGTACTACTTGTTTTTAAAGCAGTAATTGAAATGTAGAAGAGATGTATGTAATTTGCACACACCTTCTCATGGTATATAATCTGTGACAATGTGACATTGTTACTTTAACATTTCACACTTGCCCCATTCTCTTTCAGAACACTTTTTGGATCTTTTCACTAATAGATCATTAACCAAATCTATAGATGAAATCAAAGATTCACAATCCGTAAGGATACTAATAGGGAAATCTTTGTTTTTCTCTCTTTGCCTTCCCCCTTTTCAGTTTCTTACCAGGCAATATCAAGAAGGAAGCCAAAGATTTTGAAAACTTAAAATACTAACCTTCCCTATCACTTCATTTAGACCATCTGGGAATAGTTTTAATCTAAAAATGATTAAATGATTCTTTATAAAAATGATTTTATGATTCTTTTGTTCCCATTTTTTATGGGAAGGATTTTACTTGTTCCTAAAAATAAAGGAACAAAACATCAAATAAACATTAAAATTATACAAACTATTGGCCATCTCCTCTAACTGACCTTTACGACAACATTGCAAGAAAGATTTTTTAAAGCAATATTCATAAATGCATACTTTACTTTTAAAGGAAACCTATATAATTTTTGGTGACAAAACATATGAAAGCATTCGTGAAATGCTAATAAAATAATAACTGAAAAAATTATTTATTAAATTTTTAAAGATTTAACTTACTTTTAACTAATGCAAGCCTAATTACTAAAACACTGAAACTTAGAATGTTAATCCGATATTATAAAATACTGGTCTGGTTTCCGCAAAGGCTTGGAAGGCACCTAGGACTTCTCTTCTAAGAAGAACAGCATGAGTGAACACACTTGCCTCTTTCAACCTCTCAGAATGGCCCTGAGGAGTTCTGATTTAATTCTGATTTTTAAAAAGACCTGTGTTTTGAATTGGAATACATTTTCTCAGTTGTACCCAGTTTAAAGAGACAGTATCAGAAAATGTACTATTTTGAATACCAAACTCTTGTAAGTTGGCCAATTTGTGCTTATCTTTGTTATTCGTATCTCTAACTTCATAATCTAAATGTATTATTGAGGGGCTCAGATTTTATATGTAATTGCTTAATTTGATCTTAAAGTATGAGTGAAGAAGCGTTATTGAGGAAAGTTTGACAAAGGGAAATCATTATTTTCTTGTTTCCTTGTTTCCTTCTGAAAATGGGTCTTGATGGATGTGTGTGTGTGTGTGTGTGTATTTATGTGTCTGTGTGTGAATCGAGTATGACATGAAATCTGAGAATTTCAGACACATTCACAGTTACTACACTATTAAAGTGCATTCCCTAGTAAAATGTGAATTACCTTTGGATTACTTTCCGTTTTGATTTAGCCATGTTCTATTATCTTGCACCATTTGGGATAGGGATGAAGACAAATGGTCTCTGTTTTCTTCCATTTCTGTTCACATTGGAGGTAATATACTTCACTCTCCCAGAAAGAAGCTAGTACAGCAGACTATCTAGTAAATATTGTTTTTACAGGATAAAAATTATTAGTAGTGCTTCAATTCACAACAATTGCTTATTTCATGTGGATAACAGTGTAAGCCCTGACTGATTTAAGGAGACTAGATGGACGTTTTTGTTTTAGCTGTTTTACAGTGGGTGACATCAGTTAATCAGAGCCCCATATGGTCTCTGGTTTTTGAACACCGATCATGACAACTCTACACATGGTAGTTGTATTCTGATGGTGATGTCAAATTATTTCCTGGATCATAACTTCTCTGAGGAGGAAAGGTTGTCATGGGTAATGGTTACAGCTTGGTGTTTCAAGCTGTCTTCACCGTCTAAAATGCTCTCTATATTGCCAACCACTTTTAAGCTTCATGGTGCCTTGTATCCATTCAGCAGCCAGGTGAAGCCTATGGACCTCCTTCTTAGAAGGTAGAAATGCTGCCGTATTGTGACCTGCTGTGTCCCTGGGTGTGTTGATTTTACCCATATAAGACCTCCAGTTTTCCATCTTGAGTTCTTTAGACAACAGAGTGGGTGATTCCTAGTGTTACAATACCTGTGGGGCATAAAGTAGTTTGTTTGAGATTCAGGGTACTTGTTTCAAGGACTTTGTTGTTACAAGGTTATTGTAACATTGAAAATTCACTCAACGAAACCTCCATGCCTATCTCTTGTGGGATGCATCACAGCGGCCCAATCCTGGCTCCCATGCTTACCATCTGTGACATTCATAGGAATGTGTGGTGATATGAGCCGCAGTGCTCATAACTGGGGCACTGCTTGTAACGTTGCTAACCTCCTACTCCTCAGGCCACGATACAGATTTGCATAGACATCTTGGCTGATCAAATAACTATATTCAGCTAAGAGTTCATTGCAGAGATCTGCCCAATTGAATTTAACCAGCATTAATACTTGCCGGCGATTGGGATATCATGTAATTAGTTCTTTGCCTTGTTAATATACTTTGTAAGTGTGACTAATTCAACACCACGCAATACACAAAACTTTAACAACTTGAGTTAAGATTTTAGCTCTGGTATTATACCTTGTAGATTCAAATTCCAAGTCATTATATACCAGCTATGTAGCCTTGGTCAAACTAATTTCTTCATCTCTATACAGGATCGCTACTACCACCATCATAACCACCACTTATTAAGTTGTCTTGCCAGTCAAATCACTGGCCTAGATCTTCACTGGTATATATGTCTATTACATTAGCGATCATACATTTAGGTGCTCTACCTCCGGGGGACATTGCTCTTTCCACTGAGTGCTATTTCATTGCTACCTCTTGTTCTTCCTGCCAGGAACAATATATTGTACATTACATATTTGCCTCTGCCCTTATTTCAGTTCTTTCTGTAAGGATGCTTTTATGGAAGTAACCATGTATTCTACAATAGGGTGCTACCCAGTCCATCAGTTGGGACTGTATGTAAAACCATATTGTGCCCATCTGTACAAGATCGTACAGATCACCATGATTTTTACACCTGCTGATTAAAAAGATTAAGTGTGATTTGTGATTCTCACATTCATCCTGTCCCCTTCCCCCAAATTACAGTGATTGATAGGATGGGAAATACAGAAGCTTAAAAACCTGCTTTAGAGTTCATGCCTGGACAGTACAGGGCATGGGATGGTGCACGGCTGGGTCAAGGAATATGAAAAAAGCTCTTCCTAGGTGATTGGTTCATCTCTGAGAAATTAATAGACTTGCTAAATGAATGTGTCCTTCTGGCTGATGATACACTCAGTATACCCCGCCCCCCTCGGAAGCTCTTTTGTTGTTAGCAATCTGATTAGGAGCTGAATGTTCTTGTCTTGTATGCTTGTTAAGTTCACTTCAGGATGTATTGAGTACCTATTATGTGGAAGGCACTTTTAGAGATGCAAAATTGAATAATACAGTATAGATATACAAGTGTCTATCCTAGAAGGTAGGCTGGGTAAGTGCTATACTATAAATACAATGGGAGAGAGACATTGCTTACACTTGCTGAAAGATGGGAGGAATAAAGTGGGTTCCCGGAAGGCCTGTAGGAGTTCAATTTACAAAGCCTTAGAGAAAGGACTATATGGTCTTATCAAAGGGAGAGGGCCAATGCCAGTCAGCATGGAAAGGACACATACTGAATTTAAGAGTTTTTCTGCAAATGATAGCTTCGTTGTGACTGAAGTATACGGTGCATCATAACAGAGAGGAAAGTTGTGGCAAAGAGGACTAGAAAAGCAAGTGGCTGCGCGTTACGGGAACTTCAAAGCTAGGCAAAGCGGTTTCTATTTTAGTTAAGGAAAAGCATAACCAGGTACCTCAATGCTTTACTCCATTAAATTTCTACCTGGAATGAACTTTATTCACCTTTTAATCTCTACCCTGCACATTACAAGTTCTCAAAAATTGTTTCTCAAACAAATGAGTGAATTTATTCTTCAATCTAGAGGGTAGAAGCAGGCTGATAATGTCTGGAGTTATAAGAGCAATTGTGGATAAGATGATTAAAGATGAAGAAAGGAATAAAAGGATGGTGGCGCAGCAAAGAGCGGTTGTAATAGTCTTGCCAATAATCAGGACAGCCTGTTCTAAAGCGATGGGCATGAAACAGGGATTTTATGGAGGGTGAATCATCACTGATGTCATAAACAATTGGTCGACAGGGATAAGAGGGAACAAAGAGAAGAGTAAAATATGATTTGTAGGTTTAGGGCCAGAGAAACTAGGAGGGTTGATATTTATGGTGGTAAAAAAAACCTAATAATTTTAACAGATGTCATTGAAATTCTTAGAGGAAAAAATGTCTTCATTCAGAACCTTTTTCTATAGGAAAGTGAGGCTTTAAGGATCCATGCTGAAGGAAATAGTTAAATACAGAGAACTTTATTTTGTACAGGACATTAAGAATTAGGGCACAGAAGTGAAGAAGTGAGGCAGTTAGAGAATAATCAAGGGGCCTAATGAGATGGTGGGAGGCAGGAACCTGAAGAGAAAGATGGTCATTGATAAAGTAAAGAGACCATATGGCAAAAAGATTCTTAAGAACATAGACATTGAGTACACAGTTTTAATGATGTTTGCTATGTGGTTCTACAATTTAGCCACCCTTCATCCTCCAATCCTGAAAGAAAACTCTTGCACATACAACTGACCTGGAGGAGTGGTGTTACAGAAAGTTCAGGGAAAGAAAGGGTCATACTCCACACCAAAATTTAGGTGGCATGTAAAGGTGGAATACAGGCAAATACAAGTTTAGCAGAAGTAGGAAATCCAAACTACAGGACCAACGGTCAGAAACTTTGAGTTGGACATCATTGGCCTTCCAAGTGGACATACTTTTGTTTTACAGAAACCAAAAGGCAAGCTGCCGTCAGCTAACATGTAAGTTGCACTTTTTATAATAATCATTTTTTAAAAAACAACTCTTCATTGCCTTAGAAAACACATTAATTCACTCTCTGCTTTTCTCATTCATAATCTACCTTCTTGCACATCACCTCTTCTTTACTTCCTATTACTCGAAATCACTGATGTCTCCTCAACCTCACCGAAACAGATAACTTCAGGCTTTTCTTAGTTGCCTTTTCAACAACTTTGGTGCTTTGACCACTCCCTCCTTGAACTACTTTATTCCCTTGATTTCCATGTCAAAAGAGTGCTTATATTTTTCTTGTCCTTCTGGGTACCTCTTCTTGGTGTCTTTTCCATACTCATCTTCCTCTTTGCTCCCTTTAAATGTTGCAATACTTAGCTAGGTCCTACACTCAATTCCTTTTTTTAATATTTTCTCCATCCCTGTAGATTCTTTTCTTTATTCTCATGACTTCACATACTAAGTGACTTTTAAATCTGTGCTTCCTTCCTGAACTCTAGATCCATGTACTCAGACATATTCCAACATCTCTATTTGTACATCTTATGGTTACATCAAACTCTACATTTCCATGGATCTCTGTCTTCCCTTTAAAACTGACCTCCAGAGCTTCAGTAAGCAGAGAATGACCATTCAGTTTCTCCAAATAGAACCCTGAAAGGTATCAAGAAACTGTCATCTTCTACATCCAAATAACTCTGAGTGCTGTTTATATACATTGTTATATATATTTTTTTTTTTTTTTTTTTTTTTTTTGAGACGGAGTCTCGCTCTGTCGCCCAGGCTGGAGTGCAGTGGCCGGATCTCAGCTCACTGCAAGCTCCGCCTCCCGGGTTCACGCCATTCTCCTACCTCAGCCTCCCCAGTAGCTGGGACTACAGGCGCCCGCCACTGCGCCCGGCTAATTTTTTTCTATTTTTTAGTAGAGACGGGGTTTCACCATGGTCTGGATCTCCTGACCTTGTGATCCGCCCGCCTCGGCCTCCCAAAGTGCTGGGATTACAGGCGTGAGCCACTGCGCCCGGCCAATGTTATATTTTTGTGCTGCCCTCCACCTCTATTGCCATTACACAAATCTGGGCCACTTTCTTTTCTCCACTACTACAGAAGACTCTTGAATGGTCTTTCATCCCCTGGTCTTTCTCCACACCTACCCTCCCGCCTCCACTCTAAGACAAAGTGATCTCTCCACTTATTTGATCATAGTACTTTTACCTAAAAGCTTCAATGACTTCCCATTGCCTTTAGATAAAGTCTATTCTTCCTAGCATTGGCACATATTGTTCCCTTTATCTCCAACATATCCCTTTACCTTGTCTCCAGTTCTATGAACTCTTTTCCTTTTCAAAAGCTCATGTAATACACCACTTCCTTTGGGACAATTCCCTTGACTATAGGCTAGGTTAAGTTGCCATACTGTAGATTCTTTCAGCTTTTCCATTGTAATACTCATCACATTGTATGAAATTCTTTGTTAATTTTTGTTTTTCCTACTAAGCGTAAACTCCTGGCAAGGAAGAAGTATCTTGTTCATAGTTACAGCCTCAGAATTTAGTCAGGTGCCTAAGGTTGATAGTAAGTGCTTAATAGAGATTTGTCAAATAAATCAATATATGAGGAAGTGACACCAGTCCTTTGGAAATGTAAATTGGAAGCTTAACAAAACAGGAAGCAATATAATGTAATTTCAAAAAAAAAAAAAAAAAAAAAAAGGAAGGTTAAAATTTGAGGGTAAAGTGATGTTGATCACTTCCTCCACAGATTTGTAATAGTGAAAAAGTTTGTCACTTTTGTAACAGTGGAAAACATATATATACATATATATGATTTCAGACATTAGAAGATTAAAATTAGAATTCAAATATACAGTAATAGTTCCCTCTCATTCATGGTTTTCATTTCCATGGTTTCAGTTTTCCATGGCCAACTGCAGTCTAAAAATATTTCATCATAACTCTTGCACTTTGGGGCCATTATTACATAAAATAAGGTTACTTGAACACAACGAACACTGGGATATCACGACCATTGATCTGATAACTGAGACAGCTACTTGGTGACTAATGAGTGGGTAATGCATGTACAGTGTGGAGATGCTCACCAAAGGATGATTTGTGTATGGGGTGTGAGGGAGTGGGACAGTGTGAGATTTCATCATGCTACTCAGAAGAGTGTGCAGTTTAAAACTTAGGAGTTGCTGATTTCTGGAATTCTTTATTTACACCACAATGCCTACATCCTTCATCTCACATCATTATGTAAGCATTTTATTATCTTATGTCACCACAAGAAGAAGGGTGAATATAGTACAATAAAATATTTTGAGACATCATATTTACCTATTTTTATTATAGTATACAATTACAACTGTTCCATTTTATCAATTATTGTTATTAATCTCTTATTGTGCCTAATTTTTATATTAAATTTTATCATAGGTATGTATATATAAGAAAAAGCGTAGTATTTGGTACCATCACAGTTTCAGGCACCCACTAGGGATCTTGGAACTTATCCCTCACAGATAAGAGAAACTACTGTACCCTCTTACTTTATTTTCCTTTACTGAAAATTTATATTGAACTAAAGCTCATTTAAAGATAACTCTCACATTGAATTCAGTAGAAAACACCTAAGAATTTTCCATTGTTTTCCTGGACCAGTGGCACAGTGTCTTCCCCATTCTGCTTTTAAAGGTAACTGGAGTCTCAATACTCACCAAACCGATAAATTCAATACCACCCTTGTTGACAATGCTTAGTATA
The DNA here is from genome assembly GCF_047675955.1 of Chlorocebus sabaeus. Lineage (NCBI taxonomy): Eukaryota > Metazoa > Chordata > Mammalia > Primates > Cercopithecidae > Chlorocebus > Chlorocebus sabaeus. The sequence goes on along the minus strand of NC_132913.1, from coordinate 51,780,715 downwards.
TTTATTCCCTTAATGCAATGATTCTGACTTTGTCTACAAGAATAAACATACAAGTATATCCAAGAACATTTAGAAAATCATGGGGTGTTACTACAACACATATTAAAATATATTGTAAAATAAGAGTGATTAAAACAGCATTTAAATAAAGACATTGACATGATCATTGTTTAATTGAGCTAACAGGACTTGTTTTTCTTGTAACTGCTGAGGACTCTCCAGAGAAGAAGAAATCTCATCCTTCTACCCTGACTTCAGGAAGCATAGACCAACTTTGTGATTATAAATATCTGAGCTCCCATCCACATTTGTCTCCTACCAATCTCCAAAGATACGGTAAAATCTTATTATTTAGGATTATGGATATTGAGAGGTAGATTATTCAAACAGGAGAAAGTGTATTACCACACTGTAAGAAATGGAAGTGGCTCAACCAAAAGAGAGAGTAGTCTAGTTCAGCGGAAATTAAGAAACAGATGGTTGTTAGGAGCTTTCCATGAGGATCAGAAACCCGTGCCCCTTCTACACACAGCTCTGTTGTTGAGTGGATGATAGGAGGATGCCCAGAAGACAAGATCAAGCATTTTATATTTTAGAGCAGAGACAAGGGCTTCTGTGGCAGAACTTGTACTCAGAAGTAGACTGCCTAGAACACTAAGGGTGACCTGATGGCTGAAGACTCATTTGACATCAATTTTTTTTTTTTTTTTTTTTTTTTTTTTAGCAAAAGGATCAAATGGTGCTAATCACCGAAGTAAAATATCAAGTCACAGCCCTCATTGTCTGGGACCATGCCTTGAATTTCTATAATGGTGAACACTGTTGCACTCAAGTGTCATTGAGCAAATTCATCTCTTTCAAATGGAAAAAAACAAAAAAGAGAAACCAGTAAAAGAATCAGGATTTACATGGAATTTAAAATCAATAAAGAAATAGTTGATTTTTAAGTTTTGTTGGGACCACTAGTATTTGTTAACTCTACTTCACTCTATGCCATAATAAATTTCAGATAGGTAAAAAATAATACATGGTATATGAAGTCATAAAGAACTAGAAAAATAATGGATGCTTATATTTTTTAAAATGTGGTTGTATTTAATCATGATATTAAAGCTAGAAACAAAGTATTGAAGCATACAAAATTAAATACAAAATTAAAATATTGTACTAGTATGTTCTCACGCTGCTAATTAAGACATAGTAAGACTGGGTAATTTATAAGGAAAGAGGTTTAATGGACTCACGGTTCCGTATGGCTGGGGAGGCCTCACAATCGTGGCAGAAGACGAAGGAAGAGCAAAAGGACATCTTACATGGTGGCAGGCAAGGGAGCGTGTGCGGGGGAACTGCCCTTTATAAAACCATCATATTTCATGAGACTTATTCAGATCACCATCAATTACCTCCTCCCCGGTCCCTCCTATGACACATGGGAATTATGGGAGTTACAATTCAAGATGAAATTTGGACTGGGACACAGACACACCATATCACAATATATACATACAAAAGAGAATACCACAATAAATAAGGTTTAATGACAAAATAAAAATTTGGGTAAAGTATTTATAACATTAACAATAAATAAGGTTAATATTTTTGTTATGCAAATACCTTACATATCAGTAAGCAAAACATGCATTCCAGTAGAAAGAAGGCAAAGAAATGAACTGGCAATTTCAAAAGAAGTAAATATCACCAGTAAATATATAAAAAGATGTTCAGCCTCATAATATCCAACAACTAAAATTTAAATCAGTTATTTTGGCCTAACACATTGTTACTAAGTATTGTCAAGGGTGTGGGGGGAAAATGAAACATTCCCACCATGTCATTGGAGAAAATTTCAAGTGTTACATATTTTAGGGAGAACAGTTAGGCAATATTAATAGCAAAGAGATAAGGTAAATTCTCCTTTTGCCAGAAATGTTTTTTTTTTTTTTTTTTTGAGATGGAGTCTTGCTCTTCCCAGGCTGGAGTGCAGTGGCGTGAACTTGGTCACTGTAACCTCCGCCTCCCAGGTTCAAGCAATTCTCCTGCCTCAGCCTTCCACATAGCTGGGATTATAGGTTTGCCACCACCACACTTGGCTAATTTTTGTATTTTTAGTGGAGATGGGGTTTCACCATGTTGGCCAGGCTGGTTTCAAACTCCTGACCTTGTGATCTGCCTGCCTCGGCCTCCCAAAGTGCTGGGATTACAGGTGTGAGCCACTGCACCTAGTCCCAAAATCTATATCTAGAAATTTGTTCTAAGGAGAAAATTCATTAGGTAATGTATCATTACGTATTTCTCAATTTTATTTACTTGTTTGTTCATGCAGTAGATATTTTCTTAATGCCCAGTACGTGTTTGACTGGGAAGAACTCAGGTACATGCAAGACATGATAACTGATTTTATATCTTGGTAAATGATACAGAAAAAAAAAAAAACACCCATAGAAACAAATTTAAAAATAGTTCCAAGTTACTTGTAAGGAAGTACTAACAGACATAATAGAATGGGCAATGTATATTGAACAAGAGGCCCAGAGAAGATCTCCATTTACGTGGAGACACAGTTAAAAGGTTCTAACCATGTGAGAGCCATGAGGGCAAAGAGCTTTTCAGGCAGTGGAAAGAGCGTGTGCAAAAGTCCCCAAGGCAAAATGTAACACCTGGGAGACCAGGATGATTGGGGATGGTGGGTAAGAAGGGGGTGGTACAGATGATAGTGAAGATACTAGTAACGTTCAAACCACAGAGACCCCTGTTAGGACAAGAAAAGGAGTTTGGGTTTTATCCCAAGGGCCATGGAAAGCCAGTGATGACTTATACACAAACAGAAAAGATAAATTGAGATTTATATTGGGGCAACATTACTTTGAAGTTTTGTGCATAATGGTTTGGTAGTGGGCAAGGATATACAACATCATTTATAATAGTGAAAAATTATAAATAACTAATAATTATCAATAGGGATTGGTCATAACCAGATGGATGATCATGTATCTGTACACACTGATATGGAAAAATTTATACAGTTTTTGAGAACAAGTATGTCTGTATGTGTACACGTATGCTAGGAGGATGTTCACAAAAATGAAAAAAGTAGTTGACTCTGCTATCCCTATGACATAACATTAGTGAGGTGTTGGGGTGACTATAATTTGCTTTATCTTTTTTTCTCTGTAACATTTTATGATTGGGAATACTTTTTATAATCAGGAATACAAACAATTTCCTTTTCATTCTAGAGAAAAAAGGCAAGGGAATATTATTTAGTCATCTTACACTCTCCGCTTTCCAAAATTTGACTATGTTTACCATTTCTTAATGTGAGCTGGCATTCTTTTCTAATACAATACACATTTGAATTATCATCTTTTCCATCTAATCCAGCATTTCCATCTGAGCATGTTACTCCTCTGTCAAAACATGCGGGTTCGTTATTTCCCATTAGTTCTCAATGGACAATGAACACACACCTTGGCAGATTCCTGCCTATTCCTTAAGGAAACAAGAGAAGTCTAAATTTAGGCTCTCTCCCTAGGCTGTGGTCTTTGTAACTCAAAAGAACTAGAGAATTTTCAATAAAACGGACCTGTTTTTATCTTCTGAGGCTAGGCTAGCTCCCAGCTTTTCATCCTGAAGGACTGGTAAAGATCACAAAGTGGCTTCAGCTTCAAACTCCCCAGTCTTCTTCCAGTGGCATTATTCTAGACATACATGAATCCTACACAGGGCCCTGGGAGTCTGAAGGTTGTTTGAGTATATTTCCTGAAAGAACATTACTTTCGTGTTGCTGTTAAGTGAAATAGAGTAACATTTTACTACAGTAAAAGGAAATAACTTACCTAAATTGCTATCTACCTGGTTAATTTTCAGCCCCTCCAGAAAAAAAAAATAGTTTTTTCCCTAAGTGCTGGATACTGTCTCTCCTACTCTTACCATTTTATAACCCGTCCTTGTAATAGGCTTTTCTTGGTTTCTCATAGAAAATAGCTTAGCCTTTGTGTTTTCTTGCCCTTGTGTCTCTTATCTTCTTGGTGCTTTTCAAAATTGTCTTTCACTCCATGTCACAATTATTAACTTAAGGCTATTACATTGTAGTTCCAAGCAAATACCCAAACTTTGTGCAGTATCTCAAATTATCCATGGAGCTTCTGGTTGATCGAAAGCTTAGTTGTGGGATTTAGAGGGATGATCATTACGATATGATAATGATGATGATGATGATGATGACTGGTTAAATATTAGCAAGAATGCTGAATGCACCCTTGAGTGCTCTCTGCACAAGCACAATTTCCTCAGAACTTAGAGGATATGTTTATTTAAACTTTAAAATAATCATGTAAGTAACACATCTTCATTGTAGAAAAATTAGGCAACACTAGTAAAGGAAAAAAAAACCCACAAAAAGCCAAAACATCTGTAATTTCACCACCTGCAAATAACACAGTACTGCTAATGCATCAATATGTATAATGAGAATAAATTATGTATTGTCTATGAGCATTTAATACTAGTTATTCTCTATCTATTTGATGTCACTTTTTCTGGGCATCTGATTTTTATTTATAAGGAATCATAAATTATCTCTATCTTAAATGCACTGTCTGGAAGATTTGGAGAAATGATTTTTGCTTTTGTAAATAAGTTTTAATTGATTTGATGATGAAGTTTTAAGAATATACAATTTCATACAAAAGGCATTATTTCTGAATCGTTTGTCTCTCTGATAAAGTTGAAGCTCTTCCCCTTGTTGCCAAATGCCTCAAAAACTTCTCTCAAAGATTCTGGTGTAGGTCTGTAAAGGGACCCAGAATTCTGCATTTGTAATAGACATTCCAGATGATTATGATACTTATTAAGCTTTAAGAAACACGGTCTTAGTCCACCTGACTATTACTGCCCAGTACTAGTCCTTTCCCAATGCTTCACTGTTTTCACAGTTATAGTAGCAAGGCAATTTGCCTAATTCCTGTTAGTGTAAAATGACAGTATTAATTTCCACTGATCATGTAACCAATGACGATGCTTTCTCTTCTCACTATGTTTTGGTTTGTGTTCTTTCAAACCCACAATCGTTGCAAGATTCATTGAAGTCACTTTAACTCTGGATACACGAAGTGATTCTCATGTATTATTGAATTTCAAGGTTTAAAATGTTAGACACACGATGGACTAAGTGTAATAGGCATATAGGTTAATCCAACTAAAGTTAACATTAAGGAAAGGCACAAATATGTAAAACCTACTGATTTTTTTTCACAAGTCTTTAACTAAAAATCCAAAGAATCAGAATAATGCTAAGGAACAGCCAGTGGATGTCACCAGCGCGCCATGGATTTGTAGAAGCAAGTGTTGTTTTTGCTGTTACTTCTCAGGAATATCTGGCTGGTGGTCTTATAGCTTCTTAACATACAATCTTTTTTTCTTTTCCTTATAAATTATTAACTGATTCTGTACCAATTAGTTCTACCAGTGGGTAGGTTTGTTATCAAGTTAAGCTTCAAGACAAGAACCTGGACTCAATGATTAAAAATTTAGAGGCAGTTGATTAAATATGCAGATAGTCTGTGAAGCTACTTCTTGAAACTATTATATTGCCTTTTAATACAAATGATTTGTATAATTAATAAAAAACAAGTTTGAAAGCATTTAAGAAAGAAGTGAGATATTTAAAGGGAATAGGGTTAAATGCTAAGAAGTAAGATTGTCATTCAATTAAGAAACATTTACCCTAAAAGATAGTAATAGCTGCTTTGTTTTAAAAATGTGGTTCCCTTTTCAGCAAATTTCAGTTAGATACTTGCACAACTGTTTTGGAAATTATATATTGGATCAGTGAGTGGTCTGAGGGCTAATTAAATACATTTTGTGAATTGTATACTTTTCCCTCCAATTAAAAATTGTAATTACTTCAGTGAATTTTGCCATTTGAAGATTTGTTGTGAAGTGTAAGCAGTGAAGCATAGATGTCCAGATCAAATAGGGACTGCTGTTGAGATCCCTTGGCTTACAATAAAGCTACTTTCAGTTAATTATAAAATTGCCCTAAGCAGCTCTGACCCCCAAATTCTAAGTTTTAAAATGCATTTTTCTCCAAATCGTGGATTCTTCTCCGTTATGAACACGAGTCTGGAGTCTCTCCAGGTCTTTCCATTGTGTAACAGCGGAAAAGACGTTTAAACCTTTTATGTGTCTTCTTCTTCCCTCACCCTCCCCACTTGTGTTAAAAGGCAAACAAAACAATACCAATAACAGAAATAACTATTATTTTGGGAACTCTGCTAAATGTCAGGCACCACCCTAGGCTCTTTGCACAATTTACCTCATTAAATCATAGAAAAAATTCCCATAAGGAAAGTTGTGTTATTCTGATGTCACAGAGAACAGAAAAGTAAAGTGCTGAAGCTTGCTTTGAAATCATGGGATGTCTAACTCAAATGCCTAAGATATTTTTCAAAAGGGCTCTTTTCAATAGATAATGCTGTTGCCACACTTTCTAAGGCCCAGGCATTGCACTGAATATACTCCATAGGTAGTACATTGACCAACAGCTGGCAGTACGTGCCTCAACATGAGTGCCATTGATGTCAAAGTCCAACGCTCCTGAACAGGAGGTATCTGCGAAGCCTCTTCCGGGACTCTTTGAAGTGGGCTCTGTCTGTGCTGACCCCTGGGACTGAATCTAGTTACTTACACTTTGGAGACTGAGGAGTCAGAGCCATGTAGAATGTTAATGTTTCTAAGTTAAATTTTGAAGCATTATCATGGAAGACAAAAAACTGAAGAAGATATTTTCAATCTTAACTTAGAGATGAAAAGCCATGGTGAATATAAATAATAGCCTCAAGGCCATTACAGGAGTCTGGACTTAATTCTAGGATTGACCAACCCTTCTCATGTTAGTCCCTGGATACCCACGGTTTGAAGTGGGTTATCAGTCCCACTCGTGTTGGAGACATTGTTCCAAAGATTGCTTCCATAACTACAGGTTTTGCTGGGTTATCATTAACTATGTGCTTGAATATCATCCTAAACTCAGCATGACCCAATTATATCTGTGGGTAAACATTGTGAAGAGATAAAATAGCAACTTTAAAATGATTTAAAGTAGGTTAAATGCTTAAGAAATGATGTTTCTGGCTTTGTAGAATAAATATGTTGATGGGATAACTGGTTTTCTACTCCTTCATATTTCAGGGTTGGTTTATTTCTAAGATTTTGATAAAGCAGTTTTATTTTGCTATTGCTCATATGTGCTGTTTTCAAGTGTTTAATGGTGATTTCCAATAATATGTATCTAACTATTATCTATCTATCTATCTATCTATCTATCTATCTATCTATCTATCATCTATCTTTCATGTATATAACCTATAATCTATCTATTATTTATCTATCATCTATCTAGTTAGATAGTTTATAAAATCTGGACCAAAAGTTATTTGCATAGGAATCCTGTTGCGGACATCTCAGTTGGAAGGAACCCATGGGGAACAGTATGCCTGAGGGAGGGGGAATGAAAAGACCATAATTTTAAGGCATGGAAAGACTGGGGGTTCAAGCCCACTTACCAAGTCTGTAACTTTGGGATAAATAACTTCTCTGCTCTTCAGTTTCCTTTAACAAAAGCAATTGTCATAAAGATTGACAGAATACATGCAAAATACAAGATCAATAAATACTATTTTTAAAATCCTTTTCTTTTTCCCTTTCTCTTTGGGAACATAATAATCATTCAATAAATTTTGGTTAAAGGATAAATGACTGCTACTGTATAAGCAACTTTTAAATCAATTTAATTATCATCTCCTTATCATCATTTTATTATAATCTTTCAGCATCCTACCTTTTAAATTTCTCTAAACATGAGTCTGTTGTTGCTAACACCTCTCTGGGTTCTGTTATTGCCGATGACTACATTTGTTTCTGGAGGCTCTCATGGTCCCGTTTCACATCTACTCCCCCTAAAAGTAGACATCTTTTCTCATCCAAGGCCTCCTTCACTTATTCAAATCTTGCTGTACTTCAAAGCATAACTTAAAATATATGCTTTCCATAAAACCTTCCAAGAGAAGAAAAAAAAAAAGATTCACATGGCAAATAGTTCTCTCAAAATTTTACATTTCTGAAGATAGGTTGAAGTGGTCTCTTTCGAATTAGCATGTGTTTGAAACAGACTATAAGGTCTTCTTGAGCAGGGAATGTATTTTATATGTTACTTTCTATCCTCTAGATGCTAAAATATATGCTGATTTGAATAAAAGATACATTTCGAACCAAACCATATCAGAAAGACAGAAGATAAAATAATCTTCCTATAGTATTTTAGAAATAATTTTGCCTGTTTTTTCTCTCCATCTTTGCCAGTACTTTCTTTTTCTTTTATTTTCTTTATTTTTTTAGGAATATGTAAATAATTTCAAACCAGTTTATATGTAAGGAAATTTCCAAAGTTGTTTTTGGCCATGATTGTTTATTCTGCCTCCAATTCATCGATCTAACATTTACTGATTGTCTATTATGTCTTAGAGACTGTTCTAGGTACTAAGGAAATGAAACGTATAACAAATAAGGTCCTTGTCCTCAAAGATCTCACAGAAAGTGAGAACAAACCCATTGACAGATAAGTATAAAAACACGGTTAGTGCAGTGACGAACTCATAAAAATAATGGAAGCATCTCAAATGGGCAAATCTAACCTGCTTTTAGATGGCTTTATTTTGAAAATGAGATGCTCTTATCCCATAACTTGCCCATGAGGATTTTAATTTAGTGATCCTATACCCTTTTTCGTATCTCTACACTTCTTTTTCCTACTAAGTTCAGAAAATCTTAAGATTTTCATATTCCATGTTGAAAATTATATGTACGTGTGTGTATGTGTCTCTCTCTGTGTGTATATATGTATATGTATATGCATACACACATAAATATATTTGTGTATGCATATTCCATTCACAGGTCTTCTCTATTTTATGTATAGAATTACTCTCTTGATTCCTTCATATGGCAATACTGATAATATATTTTTATTACACCACTATCACCTTTAAAATCACCAAGAATTTGGACAAGATCTATTCTGTCCATATCTATAAAGATAATAATGATTATATTTCTATTCCACTTGATGCTTTTCAAGGCATTTTATTAGAGATCTGAGTTTTGGGAGTAACGTTTTCCAGGAAAGATGTGCCATGTTCATTGCAGAGTACAATGTTCAGAATATTTGGCAAATACCATACGTGGCAATTCTTTTCACACAAAGGCAGTCCAAAATGTTTAAATAATTCTTGTCATGTCAAGGAGTGCAAATGTACTTCAGGTATGGTTGGTTGATTTTATAAATGAGTTTTTCCACTTACCATTGTTACATCAACAGACATTTCATTAAATTATATTTAAAGATTTGACAAGACAGGTCCTGTGGAAAGCAAGTTAGCTTAAATTTCACCATCTCGTCACACTGTGATTGGTCTAAGTGTGGTAGCGCCTGAAAGGGTGGGCTTAATCAGCATGAACATTTGCAGAAAGTAATGAAATTTAATAATAAATAATTCCAAGAGGCCTCGTTAAGAGGGAACATTATTATCAAACTGAATATACATGTTGACAGCTGTACCAATAAATTTGAGAGCTGTGAACATTTACCACATAAAATAATGAAGATCCTTTAAAAGACCCTGCTGCTCTTGTTCTAGGGGAAAAAATGCTTCCTGACTATGTTTTCTTTCTTTATCAAAAAAGTGGAAAGCAGTGGAGAAATAAGAGCAGTATGTCTAAATTAACTGTAAGAAAAAACATGCCTAAAAATGTTTATCAAATTATGTCTACCATCAAAATTAAAACTGTAGATCCAGCTGACCACAGCACTTTTCTTGAGGTTTTACATCTTATCAAATTGATATAGTGCTCTTGGATTTTAGTCACAAATAAGAATATAAGAAGATTATTTAATCCCTAGATCTTGATTCTGAATGCAAAACTGAACACAAACTCATTACAGTTGCTGCACTGAAGTTAATAAAATTATGAGCCTATAATTAAATGTTATGCTTGAGGATAGATTACATTATGTTTGCAACTACCAGTAGTTTTCACAAAAGATAAAGGAAGCAGACAAGCTCTGTTAGATTTATTTAGAATTTCTTGTTACAGAACATGGATACATTTTGGCCTTAAATTGCATTGGATTTAAGAACACGTAGTATGCAACTTCACATAGACAACTGCCAGTATAGATAATTACAATTTAGCTAAGCGAGAAGAGAATCAAATATATTATGGATGTTATAGTATAATAAATGAATTTGGTAAAGAGAGTCATCCTAATAAGATTAATTTTAGGCATAATTGCACAAACCCTGGCATCACTGAAGATAAACAATATAATCCTCTCAATAGGCTTTTTAATAAGTCTGTATAAAATGTTTATGGGACATGAACAAATTTTTATTTTCTTATACTGGATCCAATAAAAAGAGGTGAAAGAATGAGAATAAATATTCCTTCTTTGATTTTTGTGTTTCCTCATAAACATTTCAAATTACAAAAGACCTAGCACCGAAATGACAATTACAGTCACCAGCAAAATAAAAGATATCTGGTTGGAGTTGTTGAAAAAAATGCAGACCTGAAATATGCAAGTTCTGTATTTCTTATTCAGGACATCTTGTACATACTACAACCTCTACACTAAAAGCATTAAAGTTATTTTTCCCCTAATTTCTGTATGTCAATCAAATATTTGAATCTATTGACACTTTAAGGCAGAGCTTTGATAGTCTGCTCCTTCTGTACCTTGTCAATCTTTTTTTTAGCCTTAAACTTGCTGTCTTCTCCAGGTTTCCTCTCTAGGACACCTGGCTGCAACCTAGTTCTACACCTTAGTAGATATTACTAGTGGTCACTAACATTCAATTTTCTCTAATGTCAGGCATATGGAAGACAGATTCCCGAGGTGAAAAGGCCCTGGAACTTTTTCTGGCCAAAAGACAAAGTATGGAGGTGAAAAGCTTGTGTGCTTTTTTCCAGTTGCTCTGGACCTGACAAAGCTACTGAGAAGATGACATCTTCCAGATAGTATAGCTGATAGTATAGGATAGTAGGCCTATATCACCTGGCTTCCTGGGTGTAAAAGAGCCCTCCACCAGTTCACTTTGTACATATTATATGATTGAGAAAGAAACGTTTTTAAGTTAAACAAATTGGATTTTTGGAGTTGTTTTAGAGTTCTTTTCTGCCAACCAAAACCTAGTCCAACCAAATTAATAAACGTCTTTACACAGGATATTTTCCACTCTCACTGTTCCTATCAAAACTGTTTTTGTCTTATCTGTTCTACTAGATTAGAAAGGTGTTTAAAAATCTCACTTATACAAAAATATTCATAGATACAGATACCCCTCGGTGGTAGGAAAGAGGCGATGAGAAGCCAAAGACAAGGGTGAAGTGACAATGTTGTTACCCAAAGAGGTAACTGTTGGCGGAATATTGTAGCGCTACAGCTGACTGATAGGGGAACATAATTCAGAGTGAAAGCCCATCCTTATTTCTGTCTGTGGTTCCAATAAAAGGCTAGTGCTTCCTGAACACCTAAACCTTCTCCGTTAGCTCATTTGCATCTAAGCTCAGAAATCAGTTGCTTCTTAAAGGGTAATTTTTAAAGTTAAATTTATTCAAGTGTTAATGTGAAAAATAACCATAGCTCTAGTTCAGGAAGGTAAAACATGTGAGAAATGAGATAAGACATTAACTTCTTGAGTATGTTACAAGCAGAAATATTACATACTTCCTCCCCTCAGTTTTATTTTCCACGGCAGACATTTTACACACTCTCCAAAATTAATAAGTAATATTTTGTCATATTTAATTCATGCTGTTTTTTAAAGAAGCAAAACTTTATAGCCTTCTCCCTTCTTTCCTTTCCAAAGGTAATACCATTCACAAATTTTATGTCTATTTTTGTATTTCTATCACATATGTAACTACCCATAAATGATATGTGTTATTTTCTGTGTATTAAATGTAGTTATTATCCTATACATATTGTTCTATAACTTGCTTTAAAAACAACAAAATAAATGTATTTTTGAAGTTTATCTGTGTTGGTATCTATCTATCTGTCTATCATCTATCTAGCTAGCTAGCTAGCTAGCTATCTTTCTATCATCTATTGTTATATAATTCTATCTAGCTATGTGTGTGTGTGTATTTCACTTTTGCTTTTTTTTAGAGTTATATCAAAGTTTATTTATTTCCTGTATGTTTTTATTTGTGTTTTTATGAGGTTTGCATTATTACAAATAATTCTACAAAAATATTCTAAGTTGTATCTTCTTACAAGAGTTTTCGTTTGTGTTGTTTATGTTGTTTTTGTTTCTGTTGTTAGACTATCTACCTAGGAATTGAATTGCTGGATTGTAGATTTTGTAAATTTTCTGTATTACAGGTCCTGCCAAAATGCTTTTGTAGTTGGTCCTGATACTTTAAACCCCTACCAGCACGGGTATGAGAACTTAGGTATGGGGATTACCTACATCCTCATCAATACTTGCTGTTACAGACATTTTTTTTTGTTTTTTTTTTTTTTTGCCAGTTGGATTGTTATGAAATAGTATTTTAATAATACTAATGGATGTGAATTTATTTTCATGGGATTGTGTTAATTAAAAATTTAAGTTTCCTCTTCTGATATTTGTCCAAATTTTTTGCAATTTTACTATTTGGTCGTATTTGTATCACTTAGAGGAGTTAAAACAAGTTTTTAAAATTCTAATTCCTGGTCATATGTGTTTCAAATGTCTTCTCTCAGGATACGGCTTGTACTTAAACATTGTTTATAGTGTCTTTAGTGCAGAGGCTTTAATTTTGATCTGGCCCAATTAAATCATCCATTCCTTAATAACTTACAAGTGTTTGACATCCGAAGGCCACAGACATTTTACATTTTTATCTTTTTGTTTGAGATGGAGTCTCGCTCTGATGCCCAGGCTGGAGTGCAGCGGTGCGATCTCGGCTCACTGCAATCTCCGCCTCCTGGATTCACGCTATTCTCCTGCCTCAGCCTCCTGAGTAGCTGGGACTACAGGCGCCTGCCACCATGCATGGTTGATTTTTTTTTGTATTTTTAGTATAGACAGGGTTTCACTGTGTTAGCCAGGATGGTTTGATCTCCTGACCTCGTGATCCGCCTGCCTCGGCCTCCCAAAGTGCTGGGATTACAGGCATGAGTCACTGCACTGGGCCATTTTTGTCTTCTTATATGTAAGCTTTAATCCTCTTACAATTTATGTATGTGTATACTGTTGAGTTGTATTATTATTATTATTGTTTAGTATGAGAAGGTAACATCCCAATGCCATTTTTGACTAGTTTGTTAATAACATATTTTCAATGCCTCTTTTATTATTTAACAAGTTTACCTCTATGCATACTTCTATTTCTGAGATTCTTATTTAGTTCCAGTGATCAATTTGTCTTTTTGTGTTCTATAGCCACATTGTATTAATTAACATGGTTTTCCACACAAATCTTCATTTCTAGTGAAGCAAGACTTCTTTACTGCTTGTACTTCTTTGAAAAATGTTTGACTAGTCTTAGAGCTTTGTTCTTCTACATAGAGCTAAGAATCAGTTTGTCAAGGTGTATGAAAAATCCCATTGTGCTTTGAATTTGAATTTCATTGTATTTATAGATGATCATGGCATTTTAACTCATCTACATAATACTAATATATGTGAATAAAGAATTGATCCATACTCTAGCCTTTAATGCTAAGCAACAAACAGCATTTATGTATCACTTCCCAATCTAATGGGACTCTCAAGAAATGTGAACCTGTGTTGGAGGTACTTTAGAAAGAAGAGCAGGTGGTGTTTAAAAATGGAAAAGAATTTGGAGAGGATTCAATTTTAAAAACAGAAATAGGAAATGAGCAAAAAAAAAAAAAAAGTAACCATGGCAGAGAATGAAATGACATGAGGTGCATGGATGGGGGAAGGGAGTGCTGGGAGGAAATCACACAAGAATGCTAGTTGCATTTTGGACCCTTCAGTGTCCTGAAATTGGAAACTTTTCGAGTGTGTTTCAAAGTAGCAACCCCTTCCCACAAATAACAAATAAATTAGTTTCAATAACTATTGCCAAGTTCAAGCTGCAGAATCTCCTGGTTTAAATGATCTGTGCCGATGCATTCGTGTGCACCCCACTTCCCTGTCAGCTTTGTTGTTGATTGGATACTGATGAATGGCATTGCTGTGCTCCACTGCAGCACTTTATAAATAACATTGCACAGTAGATACAGTACAATGGCAATTCCTATTTCTGCAGTGATTGGACTGGTTGGAAACAAATGATTTCCCTAATAGTGGGCTTTGGATGGATATAGGTGCTGGATTCATCTCTAAAAAATGTGTCAACAAGCTATTAAAACAAGATGTATATAATTTTATGATGACTGTGAACATTTTAGGTAAAAGGCAAACTTACTATTTAAATGTACTTGTGCTGCCATAAGTGAAAAAAAAAATCCTAAATAAAACAAATTGATACCAGGAGAAATGTCAAGCGCACTGCACGTATTTGTTAGATAAACATTACTGTTTGGCATTAACTAATGTTAATATTTGTGTCCCTAGTGTTCCTCTTTAATATTATTTCTGAAGAACACTTGTGTTTTATCAAAGACTTGTTTAAATGAAAGCATATTTAATCACCAGATATTTGACAAAAATACACAAGTCATCAGAATTTCAAGATTGTCTACTTACAGGAATATTTTCCCTACTAAAAATGATGTCATTAAATGTAAGTCAACCATTTACATCAACTGATTAGGGATTCTATAATAAGAATGCCAAGTGAATAGTTAAATTTAAAAGACCCAAGCATAAATTCTGTAAGAAATTGACAGTGGAGATGATAGGATTTGTAGACTTTGGTAATCATTAGAACCTCAAGGGGCTATATTGTCATTTCATCAAATTCTGCAATTTTATTGATAAGAACCAAGTAAGAAGTCTTCTATAATTCAAAGGTTACATACAAAATCATTTTAATGTCAAGGTGCTGCTTCCCTCTCCTGTCATATGGTGCTACCTCCTTCCTCTATGCATGAAAACCCAAAAACTCCAACCTGCAGAATGTCTGAAAACTCTTTGTCTTTGTCACACTCTCTTGCTTACTAGTTTTGAAAATGTTCCTTCAGCTTAGAATGCCATTTGTGCCACCATCTAATCCACCCTGATAACCTCCTAAATTTTCTTTGCTAAAAACAAGAATTAGTGACATTTATTGCATGTTTACTATATACCAAGCACTGTTTTAAGCCCATGACATGACTTAACTCATTAAATCCTCATGTCGATCTGTCAAAGTACATAACACACCATTTGATAGATGGAAAAACTGAAACACTGAAATATTATGTAAATTGTTAAAGAAGGAGAAGCCAGATTACCAGATTGAAACCTGAACTATATCTTCAGGGCAGGATATTTTGACCACTGTGTTAGACTGGCAACACATAGGATTCAACCCAAACTTCACTTGTTTTTGCAAATCTTCTCCCACTCAGGGAGTCTCTTTTCTGAGTATCCACAAGATCACTACACATAGCACTTTCCATGGTGAATATTAATAGATTTCATTATTGTCTCTCCTACTGTGAGCATCTTGAAAGCAAAAACCAGCATTATATAGGATTAAGAGTTTGGACCTGGGATTGGACAGACCTGGATTTGAATCCCAGGTCTGTCACTTATTCAAAGAGTGGCCTTGGCAAATTACTTAACCTATTGAAGCTCCATTTTTATCATCTGTAAAATGGAGATAATATTTGCTTCTTTATATTGTTGTATTAGAAGAATTAAATGCATTACAATACATAATTGTTCAATGTATATTAGCTATTATAATTATTATCTATATTTTCTAAGTTGAGTACCGTCATAGTGGTAGATGAATTTTTTTTTTTTTTGGCATAAATAGGGCTATAAGGGACATAGATAAACCAGCTTGTATTCTGAATTTACTAACTAGTGACACATATGTTTCACGAACTCTGAAGATTAATCTTCAATACACAGAAATATACCTCGTTTAACTATGCTATCTTGCAGTTTACGGTCCTCCCTTTGCCATCTTAGCTGACGCATCAACTCAGGCTACCTAGGATATTATTTAGAGCACAGGGAATGGATATGATTTTATGCATTGGTGTTTCCTGTACTGAAGAAGGATGGGCATTGAAGAATCAAGCCTTTTAAATAGCTCCTAAAGCAGATGGAAGGAGCTATTGTAGCGATCTGAGCCACTAAGTTGCTGCATGACCAAGGTTTTATTCTACTTTTGCCCTTGAAAAAAGGAAAACAGGCCGGGCGCGGTGGCTCAAGCCTGTAATCCCAGCACTTTGGGAGGCCGAGGCGGGCGGATCACGAGGTCAGGAGATCGAGACCATCCTGGCTAACACAGTGAAACCCCGTCTCTACTAAAAATACAAGAAAATTAGCCGGGCGTGGTGGCGGGCGCCTGTAGTCCCAGCTACCCGGGAGGCTGAGGCAGGAGAATGGCGTAAACCCGGGAGGCGGAGCTTGCAGTGAGCCGAGATCGCGCCACTGCACTCCAGCCTGGGGCAGAGAGCGAGACTCCGTCTCAAAAAAAAAAAAAAAAAAAAGAAAAGAAAAAAGGAAAACAAAACTACAAAACTCTTGGCTTTCTTCATCCATAGGCCCTCCTGTGTACATCTGTGTGTGCAGAAGTGTGACCCTCACACTGTCTTTGTTGATAAGGATAGGGATTGCTGTCTGAGAACCACAGTAGGAGGAAGGAGTCATAGTACCTGAAATGTCTGTGTTTAAAAATATGGCCTTATACTTGTAACACTGGAGATCATGTAGACAAACAAGCAAATAGCAAGAAGCAGACAAATAAGCATGAAGAAATGACCTTCTCTCAAAATAATAAAGCCCCTCAGGAGGAAACCCACTATAGATCCAATGTCAAAGCACAAGGGACTCACCGGTATGTACATACACACACTCCTGCCTCAGCTTCCCAAGTAGCTGGGATTATAGGCATACACCACCACACTCAGCTAATTTTTTGCATTTAGCAGACACAGGGTTTCACCATGTTGGTCAGGCTGGTCTTGAATTCCTGACCTCAGGTGATCCACCCCCCTCGACCTCCCAAAGTGCTGGGGTTACAGTCATGAACCACCATGCCTAGCCTCTTTCTCATATTTAAAGTCTCCTTTTAAATACCATCTCAGTGAGGCCTTTCCTGGCCGCCTAACCCCTGCACCTTCTATTCTTTATCATTAGCTCTATTCATACCTTCATAAAACACTTTGCAATTTCAATTATAGATTTTTGTTAGTTTTGTTTATACTTGCTTATTGTCTTTCTTCTCTCCTAGGCTGTGAGCTCTAAGAGGGACCCTAATCTGCATTGGGTAGGTATTCTGTAGCATTTGTTGACTGAAGAATGGGTGAATACATGGATAGTTCCATGAGTCAGTCACATGAATGGAGTCCTAATCCAAGAGCTTCTTATGTTCATGACGATCCAACAATGAATGGCCCTGATTTTTTCTCTTTTCTATGGCAGAATTGTGAGCGTGAAGCCAATTTAGAGAAGGACTTCACCTGGCAGTGTGTCTGAATTCTAGAGAAGGTAAGAACAAACTGAATATTTCATATGTATTTGTTATGTTCAAGGGAACTTAAGGAATAAAAAGTTGAACAAGATGTGATCTTGGCTGGGCATGGTGGCTCATGCCTGTAATCCCAGCACTTTGGGAGGCTGAAGCGGGCAGATCTGAGGTCAGGAGTTTGAGACCAGCCTGGCCAACACGGTGAAACCCCATCTCTACTAAAAATACAAAAAATTAGCCAGGTGTGGTGGCAGGTGCCTGTAATCACAACTACTCAGAAGGCTGAGGCAGGAGAATTGCTTACACCTGGGAGGGGGGGGTTGCAGTGAGCCAAGATTGCACTACTGCACTCCAGCCTGGGCAACAAGAGCAAAACTCCATCTCAAAAAAAAAAAAAAAAAAAAAAAAAAGAAGTTGTGATCTCTTTCCTGACTCATCTTACAGTTTAGGGAGTTAGAGTTGTTCTATAAGTAGATAAGTATAGCATGAATGTGGTAGACAGGCCAACACTTTGTGTTAAGTGCTGTTGTGTTACTGGGTGCTATAAGTGCTGTGGGAGAACATAGACACCATTTGGCTTTTTAAAACAGTATTTTGAAGGCGGTGATTTCATGCTCTGATTTAATCTATTCTGTATAATCAATGGGCTTATGTATCTTTGGGTCTATATGCCATTGAAAAAAATCTAGAGTGGAGCTGGCAAATCCACCTGTTCACCATTCACTTATTGATTATATCAGAAAACATTTTTCAGTCTCCTACAGAGGAACAGGCACTGTGCCTATTGTGCTAGGTACCAGGGATATTGCTATAAACAAGAGAGAGAAGTTCTGTGTTGTCACAATGCCCTTACATTCATGAGAAACATAGATGTTAAATAAGAATGATAATGTCAGATTTTGATAAGTATTATGATGGAAAAAGAGTGGTGAGATTTAGAACCAGTGGCGTGGTGCGGATCACTTTAGGTATGCCGATGAGGAGAGACTTCCTTAGGGAAGGTGACATCTGACCTGAAGCATGAGGGATGATCATGAGCTGCCCATAGGAGAGCTGCAGGAAGAGCCTTGCATTCAGAGAGCATCAAAAATCAGGGCTCGAGGCAGGACAGAGTCGTGTGTGTAAGACTGTGGGAAGTCAGTATAGCTGAGCCTAGTGGGGATGGGGATGAGAGGAGGTCAATGCGGCAGAACACATTGGACCTGTGGCTTTGCTTAGGACTTTGAATTGTATCCTAAATTTTATCCTAAGAAAGATAAGAAGAAGTTGTTGAAGTATTATAAGCATGGGATTGACAGGCTCTGATTCGTATTTTTAAAGGGTTACTTCAGAAGTAAAGAGAAGGAATTGTGCTGTGGTCTGAAAGTGTGCCCCAAAATTCATACGTTGAAACTTAATATCTTTTGTAGCAGTATTAAGATTTGGGGTCTTGGATAAAGAAAATGTGGTACATATACACCAAGGAATACTATGCAGTCATAAAAAAGAACAGTCATAAAAAAGAATAAGATCATGTCCTTTGCAGGGACATAGATGGAGCTGGAGGCCATTATCCTTAGCAAACTAATACAGAAACAGAAAACCAAATGCTGCATGTTCTCACTTATAAGTGGGAGCTAAACGATGAGAACACATGGACCCATAGAAGGGAACAACACATACTGAGACCTATTGGAGGGTGGAAGGTGGCAGAAGGGAGAGGATCAGGAAAAATAACTAATGGGTACTAGGCTTAATACATGGGTGATGAAATAATCTACACAACAAACTCCTATGACATAAGTTTACCTTGTAACAAAACTGAACATGTATCCCTAAACATAAAACACAAGTCATAAAAGAAAAGAGTTGGATTCTTTTGGGAATTGATTAAGTTGTTAGGCTGTCATGAATAGTTTAGTCCCTATGAAAGGGCTGGAAAGATTAGCTTAGGTTCTTCTGCCATGTGACATCACAGCATTTATCCTTTTTTGCCCTTTTGAGCCCTTCCACCATGTAAGGGTGCCTAGATGGCCCCATCTGTGAGGAAAGGGTCTTCACAAGAGACACTGGACCTGCCAGCACCTTGATCTTGGACTTCTCAGCCTCCAGAACTTTGAGAAATAAATTTCCATTTTTCATAAATTACTCAGTCTCAGATGTTTCCTTGTAGTATCACAAACAAACAAAGACAGTATGTAAACCGAGTATGAGTAAAATTTTAACTGTCTTTAATGATCACTATTAGACTCATCTTCCTATTTATATAATACAGCTCTGCAAAAGAGTATTGAGTAACTTCTACATGGCAAGCATTGTACAGAAACAGAAAGTTATTGTTGCAGGATTTGATCTATAATATTACTGGGCTTTTCTGTGGGGACAGAACTGCCATATTTTTCAAAATTGATTTCTTCATTCAATTTCAATTTCCTTTTCATGATTAGCTAAATCGAAAGCAAATGTTTAGGGTCCTTTTAACCTGCTCACCTCAAACTCTCTTTCTCTTTCTGAAAAGATCTGTAATTTCCCAAAGTAGTGTGTGGCTGTGGCATATAGTACTTATCCCGAAGAAGCAGGTTCTGCTGGGGGTTCATGCTTGAGTCCATTTTTCTTATCTTTCTCAAATGGCCGAAGTTAACTGATTTGAAAGGGCCTCATTTTAAATTACATTCATTCAGTGAAAACAGAAATTAACACTTAGAGACATCTATATGCTAATGATTGTAGCTCAGGGAATTCACTTCTAACCTTTTCAAAAGGCACTGGTAAAGAGCCATTTCACTTGAAAGCAACTTAGTAAAACTGGTAGATTAATTAAATACCATAAAATTTCTTTAAGAATCTTTATTTCATTTATCATTTATGCCACTATTTTTTCTTTTTTATGTGAGCTACCTTGGCTCATATTGTGCCTTCTAGGGCACATTATTTAGCAGATTATTTGACATGAATAATGCAGAATCCAGCGTGGTAATGTGATGCTATGAGTTTGGAAGATAGTAAAAGAACAAAAGACAAACAAAGGAAATCTGTTCATCGAGGCCACCCCTAGTTCATGCTGCAGCTTTGTGCATTTTTTTTTTTTTTTAAAAAGCATCCTCTGTCAGTGAAGCCCTGGGCAAGGGGATAAGCCCGGGAGTAGTAAATGGAGTCTAGGTACAAACTCCACTTGCTCCTTCAGCCACTTGCCCTGTGTAGTGAACAAATTGCACAGCTATACACGGCATCCTTTAGTGGCTCTCTGTCTCATTGCTCCATCTTACTTATCTGTGTTCACCTTGTCTCCACTTATTTTCATCCATGATTTCATGTCTTTAAATTTTACTAGCAGGGAAAAGCAAGCTTTTCCCGTCTACCCATGCCCTGAAGAGTAAACTCTGACAAGGATTCATTTTGGAGTAGGATACATTTTGTTGAGCTGCATGAAGGGGAGACCATGTGCCTGAACAGGGCAGCCCCTTCAGAGGATACATTCACGAAGTAAAAAGAACTTGCTGTTAATTGCACATGCAATATATCATTCTTATTTTCTGAATAAGCAACAAGAACTGCACATTTTAGGGCATGGGAGTTGCAGTCAGACCTGCTTGTGAACCCTGGTTCAGCCTGACACTAGTCGTATGATTTTATGCATATTATTTAATCTCTTTGAGCCTTTGCTTTTTCATCTGTAATATGGGGACAATAACATGGACTGGGAGGGTTAAATGAGAACATGCATGTAAAATGCTTGGCACAGGGTAAATGCTTGGTAGAAGATAAGACCTGAAGTGGTGAGGATAAATTAAATAAACAAACATTTGAAAACATTGCTGCTCTCAGAAGCTGTACCCTAGAATATGTTTCCCAAAGCTGAAATAAGGGACCTCAGACACCCAAGCTGGCAATATTGTACGACTTCTTTGCTGTATATTCTTTATTCAAGCTTCCCTCATACTTTATTTCTCTTTGACCCACATCCTCAGAAATGCTACTCTGGAGTCATCAGTGTGGATCATATTAATAAATGGGTCCAAGGTATATTTATTTTTATTTCCCCATTTTTTAACAACTATAAAATTGAGTAAGTTTTGACACATATTTGCACCCATAAAACCTTCACCACGATCAAAATAATAAACTTATCCATTATCCCCAAATGTTTCTTTGTGCAATTTTGTTATCCCTCACCTTTACTCTTCCACCCTATATCTTCACTGCCCCTTCCCCATCCCCAGGCAACGACTAATCTGCTTTCTGCCCCTACAGATTACTTTGCATTTGCCAGAATTTGATATAAATAGAATCATATCCATTCATCTGTGCTCTTTTTTGTTGTTGTCGGTGGTGGTCTGATCTGGCTTCTTTCACTCAGCATAATTACTTCTAGGTTTATTGTTAAGGTAAACATTTTGACCCTAGTGAGGCATCATTTCTGCCTGAGCAGCATCCATTTTGTTGCATGTATCAATGATTTATTCCTTTTTCTTGCTAACTACTAGTTCATTGTAGAGCTATACCACTAACTATTTATCCATTCACCTGTTGATAGACAGTTGAATTGTTTTCAGTTTGGAGTTACTAAACTGGAGTTAATAAATTTTCCATGAGCACTCAAATACAAGTCTCGGCATGGACGTTTTTTCATTTCCTTTAGGGAAATACCTAGGAGTGGAATGGCTAGATCATACGGTGAGTGTATGTTTAACTTTTAAAGTAGTCATTAAATTGTTTTTCAAAGTGGTTGTGCCACTTTACACTCTCTCCATCACCGTTTGAGAGTCTCAGTTCCTCTGTTTTCTCACCAACACTGGGTGTGGTTGGTCTTTTTAATTTCAGCTATTTTAAGAGTGATGTAATGGTATCTCATTGTGATTTTATTTTTAATTTCCCTAATGACTGTCATGTACTTCTTCCCAATCCTTATATCCTCTTTGATAAAGTGGTTATTCAAATTTTTTGCTCTGCTTTAAAAATTAGAATACTTTCTTATTGAATTTTTAGTGTTATTTATATATTTGTATCCAAAATATATACAAATCCTAATAAAAGATTTGTATCCAAAGTATATAATATGCAATTTCCCCCCATTTGTGATTGTGTTTTCATGTACTTTATCGCATCTGTTAAAGAGAAGTTCTTAATTTTGATGATGCTCAATTTTTCATTTGATCTTTTAGAGATCTCTTCCTAAACCAAGATTACCAAATTTTCTCCTGTTTCCTTTGAGAAGTTTTATAGATTCAGATTTTATATGTAGATCTATAATCCACTTCCAGTAAACCTTTTCATATAGTGAAAGGTATAACTCAATGTCATTTTTTTAATATATAGATCTTCAATTGTCTGAGTACCACTTGTTGAAAACACTCTTCTTTGTGCACTGAATTGCCTTTGCGCCTTTGTCAAAAATCAGTTGATCATATATGTATGGATTTATTTATGGACTCTCCTCAATTCTGCTCCATTATTCTATTTGTCTATTTTTAAGGCTATGGTATATTTTGAAAACTTTTAATTCTTGATACAGTTTGTTGAGTGTCATTCCATCATTCTCTTCCTCCTTCCATGTACCTCAATTTGACAACTCTATAATTTTCTATTTTAGTGAAATGTAGACAAAGCGAATTTAGCCAATAATGTAAAATTGGTCTAAAGGCTCTCTTTACCTTTTGTGAGTTCTGTTTCCCACTATTCATTTTTATTTCATTTTTTATATTTTGTGCTTTTATGGCTGGGGCATGGGGGGGTGTGGTGGAGATATGATATAAATAGCTTGACAAACTGCTTTCTATCATATATAAACTTACAGAATCTTCAAATTGCTCATGGTGGCATGGGGAGTGGCAGTGGAAAAATCAAATAAAGAACCCAAAACAAACACTAAACCCTCTCAAAAAGATTCCTGCTAATGAATTTGTCCGTTTCTAAATTTTACCTAAGTTTTCTCTGTTGTTTGTTATATACACAGAGAGAAATATGTTCACTTTTGTTTTAGACGTGACAAAAGGGGTTCTGGAAAGCAGAGGCAGGTTGGAAATCTCAGGCAGATCCAGCTGAGCCTGCTTGAGAACAGGGCTTTCTCAGGTAGGATTCCACTTGTAAATCCCAGCTGTCAAACTGTGAGGGACACAGCTTCAGAGGAAGAAAGAGCCAGCCTGTGGGAGGAGTCCAGAGAGTGTGTTTGTTGCAAACTGGAAGGCAGGGGAGGTAGTTATCAGCCCTTTAATAGGTCCAAGCTGATTGGCGAGCCCCTTCTTGATGCTAATGAGGCTATTTTTATACTGATAGCTCTATTATTCCTCACTATTGTCATGGTTACATGGACAAAAGGAGAAAGCGAATGTAAACTTTCTGAATAAAGGAGATAGCATGAAATTGGAATCATTTAATCATTTATTCTAACAAAAAAAAAAAAAAAAAAAAAGAACCAAGTCCTTCCAGAGATGAGTTAATGAACTCTGGTTTCCCCCTGAGGCTATAATCCTCCACAGACATCAGTCTCCTCATCTGTTAAAATGAGGGGGTTGGACTAGATGATCTCTAAGGTCCCTTCCAGCACTGAAAATTCTATGATTCTATGATTATTTAATATATTTCCTAGTGACTGGAAGTTTTGCATTTACCATATGTAGAAATGAAACAAAGGAAACCTAACTTGGAAAGTTTGAAATTTTATTTGTATCACAAGCTTGATTTTGAAGGAGATGTTTGAATTCAAGAAATTGATGTCTACTATATTTTAGACTACATATAGTCACCTGTCCATCTAGTAGCATCTAGAGGGGGTCGTGGGGAGCATGGAAGCATTCGAAATCCTTTCTGGCTTGGGTTAGAGGTGCAATTCAATATTCATGATATGTTACCAAGGAAAACAACATGATATCTGTGCTAACTCCAATCCTCTTTCAAAATGCTTCTCAAACACAATTTGGCAGGAACACATCAAGCTAATATGGCAGATGTGGTTCTCACTTGCCATTTGTCAAAGCTGTGCCTGACCAAATCAGAATGTTTATCTGTAGACTTGAGCAGGCCGTACAGACAGTAAAAGAAAGAATCAGAATCCTTTCAGACAGATTATTAAGCAGATTAGTAAGGTTGTTATATATTTGGGCCACAAATGAGCAGGGCTTTATTTTATTCTGTAATTTTTTCATATCATAGCGTCTATAGAGAATGAGCATATTGCTGGAATCAACTACCTGAAAGTGTTAGTTCATTAATCCCCTATTTCCATTCATAACATCACCTAAGTTTCTTTCAGTCTATACCTAGTGTTTCAGGAAAAAGGTTACAAATGTTGCATTAGATGCGTACAGTTTTAGCTTTAGCATGAATCACCTTCTGTAGACTTATCCTCCAGAAACTTATAATTTGCTTGGGCAGATAAGACTTCAACAATAAGCACTCTTAGTAGGGGCCCAGGGGATGAGAAATGTCCATATATTAGATGCTTTCTGTGTACCAGGAACTGGGCAGACTTCACACTCTGAGGTAGGTGGCCTCATTAAAATCCCGAGTCAAGGGAGCTAAAAAAGGAAACACACAAAAACCATGGAGGCATATCTAGTAAGCTGTGGTGATCTGAAGTTCGAATCCTGGTTGATCTGACACCAAGACCTGTCTCATTCCCACAGCACTTGGGATGACATACGCATTTCACCCCATCCCATCTGTCAAAACTGAGTCACTGATGGAGCTCTACTTGGAGTGCTGGTTGAGATTGTTTCTCAGTGCACCTCTGGAATCAGAGGGAGGTGCCTTGGTTCACTTGTGATGTAATATGGATTCTCAATATTGCCTATACTTGCCTTAGCTCTGGCTGGCTAAATAAGTGGCACATACCTAAGTTATTGGAGAAAAGAAAAGCAAGGAAATCTCATTGAGTATCCAGTGTTCCCGGAAAATTTTTCAGAAACCTTGGAAGATGAACCTGTCTTGATGGATGGGCAGAATTTGAATAAGTGGACAAAAAGCAAACCAGCCCTCTAAAAAGAACGCCAGAGGCAGAGGCAACAAGAGAGCAGATCTTTAAGGCAAAGATGGTGTAATTTTTATGAAGCTGAGACACTTGCCTTCATGCCTGTGTTAACAATGGGGCGATGGAATACACGTAGATTGTTTAAACTGGTTCAAAGCCCTTTCACATTTACACCGCTTGAACAATCTCTCTGTGTTTCATTAGTTGCCAATAAGTTATCCCTTTGTTTCTGCGTTTGGTTTTATGGATTCTATTGTTGTAATGATGAGAGCACAGGGAAACCATGTAATGACAGGGAGAAGCACTCGCTGGGGGGAAAAAAAAGCACTTTGAAGCGGTGGGACTCCCAGGCTGCATCTGGGCACAATGCCAGCTTTTCTGCAGCTGAAGAACTTGCCACAGAAACAGCTGGCAATAGCTACAATTCACCTGTAATAAAGACAACTGATACCGACCACTCAGCACACTAATCAATGATTTAATAATTGTGTCAATGAAACAGATTATTCAATTGGCTTCGGGGGACTGTAGCCCCCCTCTGCAGTCATATACTGCCTTTGAGAATGGCCTAGCCTTCCCCAACTGACTCACACATTTCCCTCCAGTACTTTTATTTTAAGACTCTCCTGGTTACAACTTTTATGTCAAAATATATTGGAACATCATATGCCCCTTAGACCAGTGTTTATTGACATTTATGGAAGTGCCAGGAAATTCCAGTGAGTGAATAGAGCCTTTCCTCACTCTGTCTACAGAGGTTTGTAGAATCTGTCCTTGGTGTTAGCACTGTCCCCTTGAGGGTCATAGATTATCCTTTCTCCAAATGAGCTGCTACTTCCTGGGATGCATCCTAGTTCACTATGACTAAGGGGGTTTGGCAAGAAAGAGTATATATTAGGCTTCATTGCATTTTGAATTTTTACTGCCTTTTCCCTCTTCCTCTGCAATACTGTGAGTCGTTCTCAAACTTAGTTAAGGTTTAATCCAATTATAAGTAAGAGTTTCCTGTGGAGGATCTGGGACAACTTTTTCCTCCACATTTACTGGTGGACAAATGAAGAGACACAACAAAATGTGGAAAAGTATATTCCTTGACTTTTTCTTGGCATGCACAGTAGGCTGCTGGTATCCCCCATCCTCTGCAGTCCTCTTGCACAAACCCCTCAGACTGTGGCCTCGGGAGGCGTGTGGGAGTTTGGTTGGAGAGTGTGGGATGGCTGGTGGCCATAGCAGTTCTCGTGATCACTTTGCTGCCACTTCCTGCTCGGGAAGTTTTCCCACAGTAGTGCTTCTTTTTCCACTCTACCTTCTTAATCTCATACTAAATGATTTAATTGACTACTGTCTAAGCTCTCAGGTGTTACTTAAACCTAGTAGATTTTAGAATGTGAGCATTAGTGATACTGGGTCAGCTAGAGTTAAGTTTTGCAGCTGGTGAACCTATGATAACATTTGACTTTTATAAGAAAAAAAATGGGGATATACGTAATTGCATTGCATAATTGGCTCTTAAAACTTCTTGGTAGGCATGCAGGATCTCAAATAGGAGGTCAAATAGAAAAAGAATCAGAACCTACCCCTAACCAGCAAGGGTAAACTAGCTTATTTATTTATTTATTTATTTATTTTAATTTTTGAAACAGGATCTCACTCTATTGCTTAGGCTGTAGTGGAGTGGCGTGATCATAGCTCACTGCAGCCTCAAACTCCTAGGTCCAAGCAATTCTCCTGCTTCAACATCCTGAGTAGCTGGGAGCTCAGGCACCCACCACCATGACAGGCTAATTTCTTATCTTCTCGTGGAGACAGGGGTCTCCCTGTGTTGCCCAGGTTGGTTGTGAATTCCTAGGCTCAAGATATCCTCCTGCCTTGGCCTCCCAGAGAGCTTGGGTTACAGGCATGAGCCACTGCATGCGGCCCCTGCATTGTTTTAAAAATGCTCCTTTACTATCATTCTCCTTATCCCTGATTTATCCTGGGTTCCATTAATTAAGGGGCTGATCTGTGAAAAGACTGTGTTCCTTTTAGGGGCATATGCCTTTTAACGGGTTTGCTCAGGGCCTAAAAAAGATTCAAGACACAAAGGACTGGAATCAGTAAGGTTGGGATTTCAGGCAGTATGACAGGTATTGAGGGGGATATACTGTTGGCCAGAGGCCTTGCCTGACACCATTCACATTTCACAAAACAGACAGTTGTCTACTCTATAAGCAAATGGACAATATCCTTTTCTTCTTTTTTCCCTTCATAATTTTGACATAAACCATGCAGTGGAAAGCAGGTACTGACTGGAAGTATCCATTATGTATGGGGGCCAATTTTATTAAGGATCTAGGAAATACCTCCCTCGGTGGCATATTTAGAAAGTAATATTGGCATCCCGTCTGCCCATGTTATCAGAGAATGACATGTCAATGTCTTGATGCCTGATCTTAATTATTCACTCTCTGCCATTTCCAGAGACCTGAGACGGCTTTCGTCTGTGCTGACACATGGAATATAGTGAAGAGCATTAGTGGATTCCAAGTATGAATATGATAACAGAGAAGAGAAATTATCTATATGTGCAGATATATAATTACATATAAATGTATAAACATATATACTTATGTAAAAGTTGCTCCATCAAACCAATTTAGAGGAATCTAGCACAGGTGGTGAGAGTGCCATCTCATTCATATGTGTACAAAACTGTAGTGACTTTTCTTTCCTGATCATCCCCCAGAGAGCACATTGGATTACTTAAAAATTACCTGTTAATATTTATGCAATGTTTCACATCATATAATTTGCAGAGTATTCTTTTGAGGATAAAATGAGGAGATAGATACGAAAACACTCTGAGGATTGGAAACTGGAAGATACATTTCATCATAATTATGATTGTGATTATTTTCATGTTATCCATTTGGTTTCACATTCTGGATTACAAATTCCCAGGGAGTAAGGCTGACATTAGTCAGATTTTCACTGTGAGTAGTTAAATGGCACAATCATGAACAAGGCACATCACACAGCAAAGCAGAAGGAACAGTGAATTGGAAGCCAAGGAGCTTGAATTTTATTCCCAGCTCTGTTGGTAACAATCCACGTGCCTTGGGCAAATCATTTAATCTCCCTGGGTCTTTGAGTCTTCATCTGTAAAACGAGAAAGTGAATCAGCCAATGTTACAACCAGCTCCCATTTTCAGAGATTTGTGGGGTTTTTTTTTTTTTTTTTTTTTTTTTTTTTTTTTTTTTTTGGGGAAAACTCTCATCAGGGAAAGTTCCTACTGCAAAGTCATTGCTTTAACCACAAAAATTAGTTGGGATCAGCTCGTATAACATCGTGTAACATGTTAGGTTGTCAGAATTTCAGAAAACTCGAACATTTTCCAGAAATTGTTTTAATGCCAACAGGCTGTTATCTGTGTTGCTGCCAAGACATTATAATATGTGGGAACAACCAGTAAAAAAAACCATAAAAACAAAAGCTTGGGGGAAAATCTTTTGCTGCTCAATGAATCTTGTTTTTGGTCTGATTTATCTGACTACAAAGAAGTGGTAAGTGAAAGTTTTTTTTTTCTTTCTTTCAGCTTTTTCTTCCCCTTTCCTTTCTACCTTACCACCTGAGCCCTATTCCTTGGAGAAAAATAGGATTGTTTTAAAACTGCTTTGATAAATTAACTGGTTTAAGTTAGTTGGAGAAAATATAAATTTCTACATCTCTGAAGGTCTGAATAATAAGGTGATATCTGAACAGTAATGTGAAGAAAGTTGAGGGAGCAAGACTATTCCCATCTGTATTGGGCAACAGCATCAGGCTGAGCGAAGAGCAAGTGCAGAAGTCTAGAGGCATTTTTTGAGGCAGGAGAGTGTCTGGTTGCAGGAATAACAAAAAGGTCAGTATTCCTGGTGTCAAAGAGAGAGAGAAAAAGTAGGAGAGGATGGCTGAAGATGAGGAGGGGGAGGCAGGTTTTGTAGGACTTTGTAGGGCATTAATGAAATGGGGAAACATTTGGGTTTTGCCAGAGGAATGATTTCTAAGTGTTGTTGCAATAGGATATTTCTGGCAATAAATGGGGAGTGCAGCTAAGAGACAATAAGAATAATCCCGGGGATGGATAATGATATCTTGGAACAAAGTGGTAATGGTAGAGTGTTGATAAGTGGTGTGGATCCACTTTGATAGAAGAGCTAACATAATTTGTTGATAAATTGGAATATGCGAGAAAGAGAGAAGCCCAAGATGACTCGGAGGTTATGGCTTGAGAAGTTAAAACTATGGAATTGCTATCAACTGAGATGAGAAAATGAAGAATTTGTCTTCAGATATGCTTTTGATGCCTGGATGAGGAAGAAATGTTTCTTAAATTCTTACTCAGTAAACCTGTATTGAGTAATTATTTTCATTCATATTTAAATTTAGAAAGGAAACTTAGAAATGGGAAAAAAATCTAAGACTCAGCCATTCTTTTAATTTCATTCATGCATTCATTTATTCATTCAGTTAATATGTACTGTAATCTCTTACACATTAAAATCACCCTGCTAGGTGCTGGGAGACATAGAAAATTGTTCAAATGTGAATTATGTTGTCAGCACACCTATGATTTTTTAGTAGTACCTGATAGAGGGTAGAAAGGTGACTCATTAAAACAGGTAAGGTACCACGACAGTTGGATATAGGCAAGTGACTATGGGGAGTGGTACCCTATGAGATGACCTTAAAAATGGGTTGACATTTTATAATCCTGGATGAAGGCTGCCACATCACCAAAGCCAGAAAGACTATGAAAGAGGAAAGACATTTTCTTGTCTGTTAATGACTTTGTGAGATTGTTGAAAGTAATTTGAAAGAACAATCTAGATGAGACTCTCAAGAAGTTCTGAGAATTAAGCCCTAATGCTCATTGTATGTAACACATTTACTTATATGTAGCTAGAATGGAATTAGTTATATGCCATCCTTGGGAAGATTAGGAAAATTTTTCCATGCTTGAGAAAGGCTAATCTAGTCCCTAGAAGTCCTAAATTCAAGGTTATATTTATGTATAACTTAAATTCAAGGTTGTATTTAACTAGAATAGAAGAGTTCAGCTCCTTGTCAAACCTCTATATCTAACTCCATAAGCAAATAAGATGGTGGTAGGCCTGATGTCTGTTGAACTTGACGTTGGGTGAGAGGCTGTAGGTAAGGTAAAATAACAAAAGAAATAAAAGGAACTGCTCTTACCCTTGAGGGTCATGTAATCTAATTGGGAAGGCAAACACAAGGACAAATAAGTAAGAACAGTTTTATAGCATGATCTAAATACTGCCCAGTGATATCATAGTCTTTGAATGTGTACAAAGTATAGGGTGCTAATTTGCATTAAGGAATAATGAAGGTTGGCTGGGCTAAATTAGAGAGGACATCCTTGAGAATCCAGATCTTAAGGAAATACTGGCAAGTCATTGATTAGTCAATTTTTAAAAATTGACATTTGAGCAGAGATTTTATGAGCTAAACAATTGAGATTTTATGGGAATGCTGATACACAGATGGCTTTCCTTACTTTTTCGAAGAAATCTTCATGTACAAAAATTTTCGCTTCATTTATGTTTGTACTCCCAGAGTCTGCAGGATTTTCCTTTCCTGAAGGCTGACATCTGTCTAATACTTGAGTTGTGAAAAATGTCCCTTTTGATAGGCTCTTTTCATTGACAGTTACAAAATTTCCTTTTGGAAAGCACTGAGTGCTGCCTTCACAAAATGAATAGTCTAATATGATGAAAACGTTCAAGGAAATGCAAGATCCCACACAGACAAATCCCTCACCCCCTGTGTGTGGCTAACTGACTGATAAAGCTGTGTCTCTCAGGATGTGGACATAGTGAGGGATTTTGAGGAATGGCTCTTTTTACTCTGCAGGGGGCTTACTCCTTGGAGCCCTCCATGCAAGAAACTAGAGACATCCTACACACATTCAAGAGAACAGGGAACCACACTGCATTTTTCCAGTGCCAACTTTGTGTAATATGTTGCCAAAACCAAAAATTTGTAATGGTAAATATCCAAGGCTTAATGTCAAAGGGGAAATGCTGTTGCAGGTGGAGGAGGAAAGATGTGCTGTTTTCCTTCCTTCTTTCTTGCTTGCTTCCTTCCTTTCTTCCTTCCTTCCTTCCTTCCTTCCTTCCTTCCTTCCTTCCTTCCTTCCTCCCTTCCTTCCTTCCTTCTTTCTTTTTTGAGACGGAGTCTCACTCTGTCACCAGGCTGGAGTGCAGTAGCACCATCTCAGCTCACTGCAACCTCTGCCTCCTGAGTTCAAGTGATTCTCCTGCCTCAGCCTCCCCAGTAGTTGGGACTACAGGCACGCGCCACCACGCCCAGCTAATTTTTATATTTTTAGTAGAGACGGGGTTTCACCATGTTGGCCAGGATGGTCTCGATCTCTTGACCTCATGATCTGCCCGCCTCGCCTACCAAAGTGCTGGGAGACTGTGCTGCTTTCAACAGGCACGTTGATTGAGGCTGAAGAAAACCTGACAGAGCCCTGTGTTACCTGAGCACGGGCACATTGAAATATCACATAAGTGATGCATAGCATTTAATGAGTCGGGACTGAAAACTTTAATTTGCTTGTAGGGCTTTTTATTATTTTATTTTTTGTTCATTATATTTTCTGCTCAGTCTCTGTGGATGTTCTGCATTTTCATCATCAAATGACTGGCTGGCTATTTTTGTCAAACAAGAAGCCTGAAACCATCAAGTCTGAGTGTAGAGACAGTCTGCCTGCTCTGTCAACAGGATGAAAGTGAGTCTCAGGCTTTTTTTAATTACAAGGATAACATGTTCGCTCATCTAATAATGAAGATGGTTAGCAATTTTAAATTTTAATAATCAATTACTGAAAGTAATTCTCCATTAAACCACAAGAGAGCCATTAAATCTCAAAAGATGGAACATGCTGTATGTAACAGTAGCAAATTTTCTATTTTTAAATATCATTAGGGAATATCTGATTGTTTCATTTCTCTGCATTTCTTTTACCTTTTTCCTCATGCAGACCATCTCATTTTCTGCAGGAAGACAGCACATGATCTTATAAATAATAAAAGAAAAACCTTGCAAGACTTGATCCAGGGGTGTGAAATATGTGCTAAGAATGTAATTTATTTCAGTCTGGCATATTTTGACTGAATAATAAGGAAGGTGACTAATTAATATTATACTATGCTGTGGGTAAGGCAGCATAGTGGGCTGGTCCATGCTCCTTTCACCTCTGGAGACCTGCATCCAAGCCTTAGAGGAGTTACATCCGCTGAGCAGGGCTTGGGGGAGAGGAGGGGGGAGCGTCAGATGTCTTTTTGTGGCCGTGGAGACCCCTGTCCATATTCTAAAACTACCCTGAACATCAGCTTCTGCTTTGAGGAGATGAGGGAAAAGACAAATGATTGCTAGTTGGCTGTTCAATTTGGCAGACTTATATGTCAGGGGGACAGAGCTCCGTGACAGCTTCAGCTGCTCTAGCTCTAGCCGGGCTTAGCTCTCTCACTTTCACCCCACTGAAATCTTTGGAAAAACATGGAATGAACAGTGTGTATCTGTGTGTGTGTGTGTGTGTGTGTGTATTCAGGTAGGATGTTGGATAGTGGTGACCAGAGAAACAGAAAATGATTTAAAATCAAATTAGGTTAAATCTCCATTAGAAGCAGCTGATTCCATTTCTACAGTATTTGAATCTCCAAGAGTAGAAAGGTACTGTGATAAGACCCTTGGTTTGCTTTCAGATGATGGGAAGGCCACTTTGAGTCTAACCAGTTGTGCTACACTCAGCACCAACTACCATCTGGTCTGTGGGATGCAGAGAATTTCATTGCTTCAAGTGCCATAAGCAACGGGGCCAGAAACGGGGTTCTTATCACCTCACCATCTTTGATTGATTTTCTGATGGGGAGTATGCCCGTATTTCTGAACTGTGCTGACCTTTCCAACAAGCAATCCCCTGCTTCCCCCAGAAGGGACTGAAGCAGAAACTGTGCCAAGCCAGGCAGAATTGGATGGGGGTAGGAGTAAGGTAAGCCCAATTTCATGACACGGGTAGTTAAAATGCAGTTTATTTACAATTATTCACAAGATATTTCAAGTTTCTTGATATTGTAGTGTTCTTGTTTCTCTCTCATTCTGCTACGTGGAATTTAATCATGATTGGAACCATCAGCAGGGAGAAGCTGGTCTGGTGGAGATAAGGGAGAAGTAGCTGACATTGAATAATTTTGATCTTTATGGGCACAACTGAGAGATGCTTTGGAGAGGAAGGTTAAGAAGAAATTACTGAAGTTTAGATTCTGTTGTGAGTTTCAATTACCTGGTTATGATGACGAATCCATGTTCTACCGATCTCCTATTATTTGCAAAACTGAGATCTTTGTGTGAAAGTGATGTGTTCCAACTGGGGCATCATGTCTGGATCGCATAGGCAGGTTTCAATGGCCAGAAATCCTTTTCTGGCAATAAAAGGAGGCAGTGGAGTCCTCATTAGTGGGTTTGGTTCTGCTTGATATCTGACTGCAGTTCTTGCACGTTCTCTATCCCATTTTCTACAGAAACAAGTCTGATCCCTTAAAAGGACA
The DNA here is from genome assembly GCF_047675955.1 of Chlorocebus sabaeus. Taxonomy (NCBI): domain Eukaryota; kingdom Metazoa; phylum Chordata; class Mammalia; order Primates; family Cercopithecidae; genus Chlorocebus; species Chlorocebus sabaeus. The sequence continues at coordinate 51,746,526 of NC_132913.1, read as the reverse complement.
TGTAATAGAAAATACTGCTTCTTTTATTTGAAATCTATATTTAGAAACAAATTATAGCTCCTTATGCTGTGGTTTAGCTGAATGGCTATTTTGGGGTCATGAGAATCCCCCAAAGCTAGCTGACAGCTAATGTGGGTTGGGTGTTTTAGATTGGTCCCCAGGGTGCACACAGGTAAACTGAGCAACATACCTTGAGTCCTCAGCTATTTGGGTTGGAGGTCAGGCTGTGGACCCCCTCCCCTAGGAATCTTTACTACTGGAGAGTAGGAGAGAGTGAACTCTTAGTGGCTTCCCTACAGAACAGTTGATACTCCACAGACAGTTGGAGGGAAAGGGCAGTGCCAGATCCCCCTTACTGCCCCATAGGAGTTTGGATTGTTCCCTGGAGGAAGAAAAAGTCACCGCTGGCACAACTGAAGGTGGGATTCTATTCTACAGAGCAGACGGAAAAGTCAGCAGGGGGCGACTCCAGGGACTCCTTTGCTACTTGCTAAGAAGCAGAGAACAGAATAAGAGCAAAGCCTTAGGGAGGCCTCAGCTAACACCCAGTGGAGGAAAGGAGAGGCAATCAGGTAGCCTTTCTAGATGGCTCATGGTTAAAATCATAGAAAGAAAATATAGGAAATATCTAGCTGTAGGTTCCTTGCTTACTGATAAGAATTTGAATGACTTGTGAAGATCAAAGAGGTAGATAGCAGCTCTACTTACACCAAAATGGAGGGCCTCTGATTCAAGGCACCAGGTTTGCTGCACTATGAAATGTGTACAGTGAAACAAATGATTTTACACTGAGGTGCAAAGCAGCAAGAGTGTGAGATAGTGGCGAGGATCTGGGCTTTTGTAGTTGGACAGTGCTGAGTTTGAGTTCCAACTCAGCCACTCATTAACCCTGTGACTTTGAGCAGTTTACTTAACCACTTTAAACCTCATTTTTCTCATTTGTTAAATGAAGATTAAAATAGGGCAGGATTTCTCAACCTCAACACTATTGACATGTTGGACTGGATAATTTAAAAGCCCCCAGTCCAATATAGGGGCTGTCCTGTGCATTGAAGAACGTTTATCAGCATCCCTGGCTTCTACCTCTCAATTGTCAACAGGACAACCACTGCCCACGAATTCTGACATCCAAAACAAAACAAAACAAAACAAAACAAAACAAAACAAAACAAACAAAACACGACTCCAGACATGCCAGATACCCCCACTGGGCAGTATGGACACCGCTGAAAACAATTACAATAGTTTTAAGGTAGAAATAATGAGGTTGTATGCAAAGCACTCGGCATAATATCTGGCATATAATAATTGCTCAATAGATATTTGTTGTTATTTATACCCGTTTATAAAAATGTGAGATGTATTTTTTATTTGATATAATTAAAGTAGATATTAGGAGATGCCAATCACTCTCTCCATACACATGTGAATATTCCTAATTCAGAGTTTCAACTGACTTGGGTGCCTTTTGCTTTGAACAAGAGGAAGCAGGTTAAAAAAAAGACCATTTTTTTGTGTGTGTTCTCATTCTTAGTTCATGCGCAGTATGCAGATACACTCACGGCTCACCTGGCAGAGGGTTTGCATAACAGTAACTGCATGATTAATTGATAAACACTGCAGTGTTCATAGCATATTCTGGAAGAACAATTACAAGTTCCCCAATGTAAAGATGTTTTGATTTTGAGTAGTTGCCCATGATATCCTGACTTAGAAAGACATTTATGACAGTGATATGTAGGCTTCCATTAAAAATTTACTTATATTGTTTCTGAACCATAGAATATTCACTTGTTTCGTTGACATAATCTAACCAGGAAGAATGATATTCATTTCTGTTTATCATGCACATTAATGTCTTATCTCATTTGCTATTATTTGATAGCATGCACAATAATATCATCATTCAAAATGCTATTCTATCTTCTTGCACTCAGTGATTAGAAACAAAGTGTGCACCGGGCACTAAGTCCTGGCTTCACGTCAAACTCTCACCACTTCTTCAGCAAAAGCAAACTTCAGGATACTAGTAAGAATGGGCATGACTAACCAAGGTAATTTCTTCCTAAATTAATCTTAAACTCTTTAAGAGTCATCAAGGTTTTATTTCTTTGGCTCCAGATTGAACTGTTGAATTTTGCAAAAAGCATTAAAAGTTACACAAGGGGGATTAAATTAAAACAAAAGATACAACTACCCTTAAGACCTCATTGAAGAGAGTTGGAGAAAAATGTATCTTTTAGGCTCTAAACATCAAAAGATACATTTATACATATGTAGCTTTTGTTTAAAAGCTTTTGTGTGTGTATGTGTGTGTGTGTATATATATATGTATCTTTTTTAAAGAAATCTTCGGGCTAAGAAAGCTCACCTTTCACCTTGTATTGGAAATATTTGGATTTGGTCCTCCTATGTAATTGTAGAGTATAATTCATAGAGTAACTTATAAAAACATTAATTTGACAGGTACTCATGGCAAACACTTTAGGCAAATGGTATATTAGATTAGAATTTGTGTTTCGCTGAATTAAAAAAGTAAGTTGAAGAACCAAATCAAAACAAAGTTGTTTTTATTTCATTTAAATCTGCTGTGTGATATTCCAGGCCATCTGTCAGTTTCCCTGGCTCAACTTTCCAGCTCTTGTTTCTTGTACACTTTTCTTAGCCCCCAATATAAATTTCCATGCTTACTTACCTTTTCATTTTGAACATCATTTTCATCACTTTCTTAATTCTTTGGGTTAAAACACATCCTTCACTTTCTCTTTCCAAGCCATACCTGTTACTTTATTCCTTAGCCTTCATTTCTTGGGTGGATATTTTTTACTACATTGTTTTGTACTGGTTTGTATATTTTGCTTAGCAGTTTTATACCAATTGCATGTGTTTTGTATCTTTCCAAGTAGACTGTTATGTCACGGAAAGCATAGACTGCCTTTGGTTTCTGTTTTTCTCGAAGTACCCACCAAAGTGTTTTGGATGTATGAATATTATATTGAACTATTTTAAAATAAGTTTTAATAAGGGGCTTTTAATTTAAATGCTTAAAATTATATGATAACTCTACATAACCACCAATACCAACATCAGAAATACCATTATTTAGAATGGTACACTTGTTTAATCCAGTTTAAATCTCATTTTGCAGACAGAAAAACTGAATGGATTAATGATGCAGGCTGGGCGCGGTGGCTCATGCCTGTAATCCTAGCATGTTGGGAGCCGAGGCAGGCAGATCACAAGGTCAGGAGATTGAGAGAATTCTGGCTAACATGGTGAAATCTCATCTCTACTAAAAATACATAAATTAGCTGGGCATGGTGGCGAGCGCCTGTAGTCCCATTTACTTGGAAGGCTGAGGCAGGAGAATCACTTGAACCCGGGAGGCGGAGGTTGCAGTGAGCAGAGATTGCACCATTACACTCCTACACTCCAGCCTGGCGACATAGCAAGACTCCGACTCAAAAAAAAAAAAAAAAAAAAAAAAAAAAAAAAGATCCAATTGGTATAAACTCAATGATTCAGTGATCAAGCCAGAAATGTACCCTATTACCCTATTTTCACCTTTGACTACCACTCTCTTCCCCATTAGTTAAATGTTACGAATGAAAAGACACGCTAATCTAAAATAAATATAATGATAATAGGGAGGTCACCTTACATCTTCCCAGAGAGTTGCTATATAGCATGCTAGAGTTAAGCTCATGCTTTAGAGGCTCGCAAATGGCATTTGCCACTCCTTAGCTGGGAGAACTCAGATGAGTAACTTAAACCTCAAGCTTTGTTTATTCATCTGTAAAATGGGATTTATAATTGTACCTACATCTAAGTACCAGCACATCAGATATATTTTGCATGGCATATAAAAATCTATTAGCATATGTCATTATTAACACTCTAGGCTCTAAAGTTTTAAAATAACTTTTAATTATGTTAATTTAATGTGTTTTTAGAGATATTATATATGGATATCAATCCATATATTTTATTGTATACTCTATAGTGTATAGAGTACTCTAGAGTATACCTTGACAAGGTCCCCAGGGAAATTTCTTTTAATAATGTACATTTTTTTTTCTAAATTACCAAGAGAAGAACATTTTACATCTGAGTTTTCAGCTTAGATAATTTTGATGTTATAGATACTTTCACTTTGACTTTCAAGAGAATGCTTAATGTTCTCATTTTAAAAATAGTTGTCAATCTCCTTAAAAGTTACTTTATAGATTTAGTCACATGTCTCCTTAGAGAACTTTTTTCTTTTGAAAAGTGAAATGATGGTAGAGAATACTGAGGGAAATTGCTTATTTTATTCTCATGTAGCACAATATTCTTATAGCTATTCCTTTAAAGTTATAGATTGAGTACAATATAAAATTCACATGAGGACCAAATCATAGATTTCTTTTATGAATTCCATATCTTATCTGTTTTAATTTCAACCTATACCCTTTTTCTCAGATAATTAGAAAAAATAACTTTCTGGAAAATGAGTTATATAACATTATTTTTTAAACATTTGCTATTATCTAAATTAATCATCTAAAATATTATATTTTGTCTAGTGTAATCACACTAGATAATCAAACTAGCACAAATGCCTTTTCTTGGTCACAGGGAGGTTTGAAGTATGACTACACCAGGGCAAACTCTGAGTACTCTACATAAATTAATATCCCAAAGGAAAATGCATTATGCTTATAACTGAAGTTAGCATTTCTAATATCACCATTAATGCTGATTGAATCTTAAATTTGTATTGAGATCATTTAGTTGAAGACACTATATCTCTTAAAAATTCATGTCAAGTATACCCTATAAAGGTTAATCTATAGTCTTGAAGCTATTTCTTAGGCTTTGACAATCTGGAGAAGGTCAGATTATGAATCTATGCAAAAATAAAAGCCTAATTTTTTTATCAGTTAAGAAGGATGCCTATTTTATGGAAAGATGGAGACTGGCAATTTAGCTTAAGGATTTTATTTATTAATATAAGCATCGATAGACCTTTTAACAATATTACCCATTTTAAACTCAGTTTTATTTTGTTAATTCAGAGTTTTTCATTTTAAGCCATATTTTTTCTACTCTTTGTATGTAGAGCTCTTGCGATAAGTGACCTCCTTCAACCAGTCGACTTCTTTATGTTCTCCTCCTAATTCTTTCACCCCTTTTTCTACATAAGTGGTTGACATTATTATCTATTCAGTCACTCTATTTAGAAGCTTTTTTGGAGGTCATTCTTGGTGCTCCATTTTCCCTCCCTTAGCCATATTCAATCAATCTTTGAGTGCTGTCTTCTCATAAATAGCTACGGAAGGTATGACTGGCATCTACATCTTTTTATTCTCCCTACCATTGCTTTAGTGTAAACAACAGCTGTGTAACCATTAGGCTGAACCATATGAAATTGTCAATATTGTCAGACAAAAATACTCAGATATTGACAACTTATTTAATTCAACCTAAATTATTTTCCTTTCTCTTTTAAAAATCCATTTGTTTCACACTGCAGCCAGAGAAGTCTTCCCAAAACACAAATCTAAGCGTATCTCACCACTGTTCATCCCCTTTACCAGTTTTACATTGTTCCCAGGATAGGGCCCAAATTCTTCTTTGTGACCTACAAGGTCCTGCATGAGCTTGTCTCTGTTGATTTCTTCAGTAGCACTTTTTGCAACTTTTCATCCTTGCAGTTTTTCTAGGTTGTATATATCTGCTCTTTTGTATATATCATTTCTTCCACATGGATTGTCTTCACTGCCTCTTTTCTTGGCTTAATCCAGTTGATCTTTTAGATCTCAGTGTAGCCAATACTTTATCTGCCTCTCCAGGTGTGAGTTAGAAGTTCTCTTAGGTACTTCTGTAGCATATTTAATTTAATTTCTTGTTTACTTTTCCATTTATCTTCTTAATATGCTTCATGAAGGCAAGAGCTATGTCTTTCTGGTTGAACCTTGGGTTTCTAGTGCTAACTCATGGGAGATAATACTTTCTTGGGCAAGTTACTTAATCTCTCAAGTTAGCCTCAGTTTCCACATATCAAAGATGAAGATACCTTCATAGGGAGGTGGTGAGAACTACCTGAAATAACACAGGTAGAGTAGGAATTTTTGGCAGGTTACTCTTCTGACTGTGCTTCCCCTGACCATCCACTTCCATAGTATTGGTTTGTTTCCTTTCATTTGAGAGTTTTATTTTATCACTAGAGAGGAGAGATTTGGTGTATGATGTAGGAAGGATAGTGCAGGATGGGAGATAAAATGTAATCACCTTTCCAACCCACTGCCAACTCATATTTTGGGGCCTAGCTTTAGACGACTATAGAGAAAGAGGCAGAAGTGGTGGGATTCTTCCAGGCTGCACTGTACCTAGGTGACAACGTGGGCAAAGAGTTTGGAAGGAAACACTTCTTCCCTCTGCATGGGACTCAGTATTTTGTGACTCTCAGAGGACTGAGACCTTGAGTTTGCCCAGTGTCAGATTATAGGGATTTATTTTAAGATTATATTTGACAGTTAGGAAGGCAGCATTTATCTCATGGGAATACAAAACTAGTAAACATACTCTGCCACTCTTTGCAGAGAAGAGACTTTGATTCAAGGAACTCTAAGGGACTTGTGTTTTATGGGTCATTTCTATGTTGTCAATGGCACTGTAAGACATTCTTAGGGTTTTTTGTTTCCTTTTGGTCTTCTCTTTTCCCTTCTTGCTGCTAGCTGGTTTACTCACATTCTACTATATGTTTCCCTTTTTGTATGTGGAAGCTTTGACTTAGTTAAATCATCTATTTAGAGGTGAAATTGTCTTCATTATGCCTTAGAAGATGAACTAGGAAGCCAACTCATCATTTGACTTTGAAATTAATTTCTAATCCTGTGCCCGTGGAAAACTTTATTATATTTACTTATTTATTCACTCCATTCATTCAACAGATACATAGTGAGCACCTCTTACATTTCAGCTATTCTTCTTGGTACTACTAATTATACCTGTATACTACTACTACTACTACTAGTACTACTACTACTACCACCACCACCTAAGATACTCTACACATCAAAGTCTCTGCCCTCAAGATACTCACATCACAGCAACATTCAAACTACTGCAATTAACACTGAAAATTGAAAAGAGACTGAGACTCGAAGTGGAACTCTAGTAGTTACCAGTGTGATCTTACTTTGAAAGAGATCAGCAAAGTAATGGGTGAGAGCATGGAGGTCTCTTTTCAGGACTCCTTGACACAGCCCAGTGCTTTCCTTCTTCCCATTGATTGCTTATAATCTATTCTTTTGTGTTACCTCAAAGTACAATATATATTCCTTGTTCTTTTTGTTCCAACGGAACTGCTCTTTTCTGTGCCTTGTTGTCATACAGGACCAGTTTCCCTAGGTCATGAAGAGTTCACCTGCAAAGTTAATTTACAGGCAGGGGAGCACTCATGAATTGATGCATATTTTGTCGAGGTAATGTATTTGCATTTTCAGCAGTGAGTTTCTATCATCTGAACCCAACCCCCTACAAAGCACTTCTATCGATAATTTCAAACTTTTTTTTTTTTTTTTGGTGGGGGTGGGCATTGCGGGGAGGGTTAATGGAGAAACAATTTGGTTGACAGGCAGACTTTTATTTGCTTCCTAAATCTCACCATCTACGTGAACAATTGAAAAATACTTTCTTGAAACTCTGATCAAAAGAGAAATAAGCCAGAATTCTATTCTTTTATGCCAACTGTTGCTTATTTCCTTCATCCTTTATAAAAGGAAGATATTGGGAACCTAAAATATTGTGAGATTATTTCCGAATTGCACTCATTAAAAACATAAAATATGTCCTTCTTGTGTTTGACATTATAAAGAAGGAATCTTGGGTAAGACCTTTGAGTGGGATGGGAGCCATCATCAGTGAATAGCTGTTTAAGTAGGGAGATGCAATCCAATTACAGCGCTGCATTATTTATCATCAGGCTGTTACTGCCATTCCCCTTAGCATTGTTTTACCTTAAATATCGGTACATTTATTGCCTTGGACCCCAAGATTCACCACTCTGGGAGTTGTTGGTTGCTATGAGGGCAGAGACTGCTTTACAAAGCAATAGAAGCCTTAAATCGTGGTGTTTCCCAGCTGTCATTCTCCTGTCATAGCCCTCTTTAAAAGGGTTTGGGGTTCTCCTTTCATTACATATGCATAACTTCCATTAGCGTTAATCACATGCTCCATTTTAGAGCTGTTTTGGCCCCTCCGGTTAAATGGGCGTTTAAGCAGTTTTTAATGCATTATATGTACTTATTTTTTAAACGAGTATTATATGCCCAATTGACTGGAATGAATACAAAGTCCATCAGGTGAATACAGATTTATAATTGTTTTTAAAGCATGTATTATTTACTCAACCAACCATGACAACCCTTTTGGAGTCATTCCAGCTGAGAGGGAAATACATGTATATGTCAATACCAAATAAACCTGCATGAATTCTTTTACTGAGGTTCTCTCAGCTTAAAGCTTAACTGGCTAGTCATTTTCTTTCAATCTCTCTCTCTTTTCACGAACAAATTCTCAAAATCTTGTTCACTCTTTTTAGCTAGCATTATCATCATTTGTGAACTAGATGAAAGCTATACAATGTCTCATTCAACTCAAACAAATGCAACAGATTCAGCAAGATGTATTGTGTGTATGTACATGGCATTGGGCCCTTATACCGAGAAAAAAAAAGATATGCCCAGTTCTCAAAGCAAATATAATCGACTTACATAAATAATAGAGGTTAATAAATGATTTTATATTATAAATGATCAAATTTGTTAAAAAATGTGCTGATAGGCAGATTCAAGAGAAATTAAATACTTTTCCTCTCTTTTCAGATATACAATTAAATTCCACTCTGCTTTTTTCATAGAAGTAAACATGTTAGATGTCTTTTCTTCCTTCTCTGATTTTGTAGAATTATCCCCAAATTGTTTTCCAAGCCTTTATTTTCTATAATTGTAGTGTCTTTAGTTTTTACAATAATAATAGGTTCACTGTATAATAGGACACTGGAATTCATTATTTATTAACTTTCAAAGCTCAAGAGAGCTACATCATGCAAATTCAGGCAATGCATTCAGAACCTATGCCAAAGGAAAGATGGTTGCTCTAGACCATAATGTAAACCATGTTCTATGGTTGGTGGAGTTAAAATCCCTACTAGCTTTGAGAAGAAAATATATTGCTTATTACCAGAAAAGTTTAGTACATAGAACTTCCATTTCCAACTGAATGATGTTTAAGTATTTTAAAATTTCAAAGGCACTTTAGGAAGACACTGCTAATCTTTGTAGTTCAAAAATGAATCCATGAAAAAGAATATATTTATTAAGGTGATCAGGAGTAATCCTTTCCATACTGTACATATGTGAGGATTGCTCTTGTGTTGTAGATAGACTCTGTTAGCAGAAATTGGTGACGTTTCAACTCTCTCTGTTAGACTTGAGGTCAGTCTGAGACTCTTGCTAGTAGAATCTCCCCATGTGACAGGATGTATTAGTCTGTTCTCACCCTGCTAATAAAGATATATTTGAGACTGAGTAATTTATAAGGAAAGAGGTTTAATTGACTTACAGTTCCTTATGGCTGGGGTGGCCTCAGGAAAATTACAACATGGAAGGGGAAGCAAGCATATTCTTCTTCACATGATGGAAGGAAAGAGAAGACACAGCAAAAGGAGGAAAAGTCCCTTATAAAACTATGAGATCTCATGAGAAACTCACTAATATCATGAGAACAACTTGAAAGTAACTGCCCCCATGATTAAATTGCCCCCACAGTGCCCCTGTCAGGACACGTGGGGATTATGGGAACTACAGTTCAAGATGAGATTTGGGTGGGGACACAGCCAAACTATATCACAGGATTTTGAGCCTAGGTGTGTTGCTGGTGGCTGTTACTGTCCAGTGGTTTCCCAGGGGGTGATTTGTTTATGGTTTATGGGAGATTGTTGCAGAGGAAATCTAAATTATGACAATGTGGTTCAGAACTGAGGTAGGGATCGGTGGAATACAATCTCTTTATTTGAAACAAAAACATAAATTTACTTTCCTAAAATGTTTCCTCGGGGAATTATAATGAAGTAAGGTGACCTTATTTAACAACAGATTTGACGCTGAAATTTTTAATAATGGATAGATTATCAGTCCAGCAAGTATATTTACATTTGTCTTACTTAATTATGGATTAATGCTGTTCCACATCTGACAGTAAAGGCTGCTTAGTGTAATATTGTTACACAGTTTATATTACTACTTTTCTTTTGGGTTTTCCTGTTATTTAGCTCCCTTATTCAAGTCTATCCATCCTTTCTTTGATATTTCTTTTATTTCTTTCCTTCCATTTTTTTTTTCATCCACAAACACTGATTGGAAATTTGCTATATGTTCCTCTCTGAATTAGGATCTGAATGAAATAATGATTGAAGTCTTTAAAACTGTCATAGTCTAAGGATGCTCTCTCCCTATATATAGATATATAAAAGATAATAATCCACTGTCATGAGTGTATAAGTATAGTTTTAACAAAAATTTCTGGTAGGACAATGTTAATTGGGATTCCTTGGTATCCTGAATTTTAAAAATTTTGTTTGATAATGGACTTTTTTTATGTGTTAACCTTTAGCAGAGAAAGAGTCTTTCTTAAATTGAAGAAAGACATTTCCTTGGAGGAATCAAAATGACTCTATTAAAAATTATTGGAGAGTGCCTCAATGCCTTTCTGAGTGAGTATCTTGCTTAAATATATGCATTTTTAATAATATAAAATATGTAGTAATAAATCCATAAAAGTATAAAGTAAAAGCTTGAACTCAAGTTGAAAGTACTGTCAGTATCATTTTAAAACCTAAACAACCAAAAAAAACTTACCAAATAATAAAATTAAACTTTATATATTTATTGTAAAAAGAATTGTAAAGAATACTTGCACTACACTTACTCCTCACTTAAAAAAAAAAAAGACTTTAAAAACTGTCCTTAACTTTGAGGAAACATAGCTAATAAATAGTAAGGAATCACTTTTTTAACCTCCCGTATCATAAGTATATTTTCTTTACTATTTTATAAGGAACTGACTTTCTTTCTATGTTCTTGTTCTATAGTGTGAAGTCCTTTGTGAATGAGCCACATTTTTTACTCATTCAAGTCCCTACAGCATAATCACATAGATTAACTGACTTGGATCGTTAATTGTTACACTTGAAGAACTCCACAAACTTGATCAGAGAGGTGAGTAGGAGTGTGACATTGACCGTGGCATTTTCTTTTCTTTGTTGTTTGTTAGCTTGTATTTTAAAATTGTTTTCTATTCCCTGGTTATTTTCCACTTGAAGAACAATATTACTGCAATGTTTTATTAGAAATAAACTACTTCCACATTTAGCAATCTCTCAAAATACTGAAGCATGTCATTAGCTGGAATAAACTCCAGGTTTCACTGAACTCTTATATTAGTAAGGCTGCAAAGTGACGTCTTCTTCCATATGCCTTCTATGCTACCATTAAAATGAAAATAATTCAGTAAATAAAAAGCATGGACATCAAAGCAGTGCTACAGCTGCATTTCAGAAAAATAATCCAGATAAAATTTTGATTTTTATATTTATTGATATTAACACTTTGAGCTTCTCTTCCCTCCTTTACACAAATGGTGGCTTCAATGAGTACTTTGCTTACAATAGAACGCAACAAAACAAAGAAGACCTAGGCAACTAAAAAATACTTAAAAAATAAGATAAAACGTTATGTGACACAAGATTGTAAAAAATGTTTTCACCCCATTTTTCTTCCTACTTTCTTTTTTTGAAAATGCCAAGTATTAAGGTATACATATTATATATATATATTTTAAAGCATACATGTGTTGTTCTCTGTTCTTAAACATTTCTAAATGTGTATTTGTTAAAATATTCAAAACCTACCAAGCTAATGCAAACCAAAAGAAATCAGTTTGGTATGGCAGATGTATTCTCGAAAGTAATTTCTTTGCAAAAATCAGAAAATACATTCAGGCTTTCAGAGAAGAGAAATAGCAAATGCATTTTAAGGAGTTGAAGCATTCTCCCTTTCTGTCCCTCTCAGAACCCTCTGAAATCGACACTGCAGCTGAGCTGATTTCATGTTAGAAAGCTGTCCTGAATACACACTGACACAGGGACCCTGTGAAGGGATGGAGAGCCGTCTGCTCTCTCACACATGCCACCACACACTCTCAGGTTCTGCATTGTTTAAGAAGACTGTGTGAGTGGTCGTTAAACTTATTCTTAAAATACAGTCTAGATAAGATGAATGAAGACTCAAGCACCTATGTACATTTACGTCAAGGCTGGAAACAGTTTACCTGATATTTAGTTTTACATGTATTGGAAAATATAGAATCACTGCCTGTATCTTTACTGGTTAAATAAACATTCTGGTGAATATTGTGATTGATTCAGGCCTCCCCCCCAAAATATAAGTATAAAAAGAGAGTAGATGTGCTTTAAATTGGTGTGGTTGGTTTGGCAGGTGCTTTCTTAACTCCCTTGCATGGTACAATGAAGCACTGAGAAGAATCTAAGGTGATATAAAGAAATAGAATTCCTATATATCTTTATTGAATGTGACACAATATAATCAAAGAATGCACATAATTAAGTGCTATAGCTTGAAGCATCTTTGACACGGAAATTCTGCTTTTTAAAATTATTATTTTATGTGATTGCTTACAGATTAGTTCTCTATTTGCTCCTAAAGAATATACTTAAACACTCAATCAATGAATAACCTACAGCAGTTTGTTGTAGATTCAATAATGGGGAATGGTGCATTGTACCAGGATAGTCAGATATACCCATAGGGAGTGTCAGTGGTCAAAATGCTTCCATTGCCAGAAGGTAGTCTGAAAATGGTCTGGAAATTCAATACAGCATTGACCCTACGTTGTATACATGATCCACAGTTAGTTTCTCAAGCATACTTGAAGTTTTAAACAGAGCCATTAAGAAAAAAAGCTAGGAATTAAAAAAAAAATCGATTTTAAATGAGTTTTTTTGTTGAAATAGTTTTAAATGTATTAGTTCAAATGAGCAGAATAGCAAAATCTAATCATTTGTATTTTAAGTGGATCTAAAATTATTTTACTTTAAAAATAATTTAATAAAATAATTTAAAAAATTTGAAGTTACATAAAAATATTTCTATTTTTATACGTATAGTTCATCTATTTCACCCTTCTAAAATCTGATTATCAAGCAGCAAATAGTCACACATAAACACACCTTTGTGATGTCTATCTGATTTCTATACATTTTTTCCTGTATTTCATCAGTGAGAACTGATAAGTAGAACAAGATAAGTAGCAAGATATCTAAGTAAACAGATTAGAGCCATTTACCTAATGTCACACAAATGTGTTTGCTTTTTCCTGCATTCTGAGAATTGCCAGTATTTAAACTGGCAATTTTTATTTAAACACATATTTTCAATTTTACGTTTTCTAATTGTTAAGTGGTTTCATTTTTGTAGTTATTCCAAATTGCTGTAAGATGACAATTTTTTTGTTAGTGTGAAGTTGGAGTAAGATTAGGAATTAGAATTCCTACTAAAAGAAAAAAGAAATAACAGAAATTGGAATATTCTTAGGTTTATAACAATTTCTTATCTTCATTTACTCAGAGTTCCTTTGCAGAGTTTTAATAAATTGAGAATGTACGTTAAAATAACATGACATCAGATGAATCTTAGCACCTATTTTGGAAGTCGTAGGTTTCTCATTTTCAAAATTATAAAGATAGCTGCATTTGCTTTTTATGAACTGCAAGTATACTTGAATGTATTATAGTAATGTCTGTGTATACATACATATGTGTCAAGATATACATTCAGTGTTTCACTTGGGGATAGTAAATAAACAAGACATAAATGTCACACACTTTAAGAAGCTGGTACTAAAATTTCAATTTGGCATTTATGGTTATTTGGGCAAATGACATGGACAAATCATAAAATCATCCTGTGATGTTGGTGCTGTGAATAAAATTTTCTGATGAGCTTTAGACAGTATCTCATTGATTTTTATCATGTAATTTTTATATGTTAGATTTTGAAAGTGCTTGATAATGATAATAACTTGAATGCTAATTTTTTTCTGTATTGGTTGACAGGCTTACCTTTTTTCAGCATATAAAGTACTTTGGGAAGTTGCATTAAATCTTATGGCTTATCAATTAATACAGTGGTTCATTAAGACCTCTTCACAAAATCTGCATAAGAAAAGTGCTGTTTACCTAGTTACTGATGGAGAAATGGTGGTATAATACAAGTTAACAGATCCACATACTGAAATAAGAGTTAGTTGTAACGAATCATTGGCTTTTCTGTTAGAATTTCTTCTATTTTAAGATGAAGACTATGCTAATCTATAAAGTCTGATCTTAATCTTATGAAAGATGTAAATATTCACAGTACAGATGTTTATACTTGCATCTTATGAAAACATCTGTATGTAACATATGCAAGGTGCCTGGATTTGGGCTAGGCCCATAGTTAGATGTGTAACAAATGCTAACTCTCTCTGTTCTGCATTCTACATTTTTGTGCCTTTTTTAAATGAGAGAAGACTACATTTTTAAATTTGGACAAACCAACTGAGAAATTAGAGTGTACATTGAAAATAACACAGCCTACAGAACAAAATTTGCATAAAGACTGACCTGATGCAAACTTTGCGTAAGGACTGAGCTGAAGGGGGTATAAGGACTAAAAGTACTAGAAAAATTTCACTCGTACACTGTCGCATAATCATAACCTGACAGCAATACTCCTTAAGCTGATTCTCTGGTTTACAACTAAGTAGGTTCCAGGAGGACAGGGCTATGAATTTGTCCTGTTCATAGTTGTTTATCCAGCAACGAGCACAAAATAGGTGCCCAGCAAATATCTTTGTACATGAATGAACAAAGTGCTAGATTTTCCCTTTGTTTTTATTTTTACAAAGACATGTAAATAAATTAAAAGTTGATATGATCTTGTAATATTTTAAAAATAATCAGAACATTCTATTTCAATTCTGGCTAAATTATTGTTATGATTATTGCTTTTTTCTAAGACTAAAGCTAAAGCAGTTCTACTATGATTATGATTCAGGCTCCTTGTGCTGAGGAATCCCTAATCTGCATTTCTTTTTTTCTACCCCCCCTTGTTGAGTGCTATTATACCTAGCACAATATTCCTGCCTCAACTATGGAACCTGTTAGGGTTTAATGATCCTAATTTATAGATCCTCCTTTATGACGTAGTACTTGTAAACAAAGACCTTTACGTTGGTGCGTGTGAATGAGACCTCCGGAAGAACTTTTCACATACTTAGAAATGAGTGCATGCTCTACTTTCACTGATGCAAATATGTACTAAGAAGAGAGAAAAGGAAAATAATCTTTCTCTCTCATTTTTTTCCCTTTTCTGAAACCTAAAAGCATTTTGTTTTCTAGAGCTCTGTAAAAGTTCAGCACATAAAAGGTTAGGAGCCTGACTTTCTTCTGTCGTGTATATCTTTGAAAAATTGGTTTATGAAGAGTCATACATCATGTAGCCGGACATATGGGAATAGTTAAAGATTAAGGTAAATAGACAAATTGAACTGCTTTAAATCATTTTCCTGGTTTCAATTTTATGAAAGAGCTTATGAACAAAAGCTGACATTAAGCAATCACAATAGGCTCTTCTATATGTTTTAGACAGTGGTAAAGACTTTAGTGTCAGAGAGTGTTGCATCACCAATAGTTACATCAATTTGATTGGTGTCCAGATTTCAAAAATGTTACCTTGTCAAACCATAACCTTTTCCAAGTCTTTCATTTGTCATTGTTTTGTAGATTATATCATTTATTTTACATTACCTGTATCAGAAAGCATGGATCATGGATTATAAGATTTTTTTATTATATGCTGGTTGTTTTTGTTTTTAAAATAAAATTAATACTGTAGGCATTTGTGTTCAAAAGGGACTAATCAAATATTTTGGAAGGAAGTTTGATCTCATGTAACAAACATTACTATAACTTCACCTAAAGAGACCTTTGGTTCCTTTTTGCTTAAAAATATATTTCAGAACCATTAGGAGAACATTTTAAATAAATTGAGTAAATATACTGAACTTTTCAAGGTATCTAATACACTAAAATCCTGTGGAGAGAAGCTGGCTGCTTGACTTTAAGGTAAGTCCTAGGAATTTGCCCAGTGGCATGGTGACAAACCCCTACTCTTATGAAAATTGCTATGAGATCTTTAATGTCCACACAGAAGAGGAAGGATTTGAGGTTTTGTGGTCTCATTTGAAAGACCCCTACATAGTAAACTGCATGGAACTCAATTTATCTACCTCAGAAAGAAGAGAAGGCTTTGTAGCTCCTGTACCTATAAATCTAAGAAATTCTGTGAATATATGCCTTCATATTCATGCAGCACCAATTCCCTTCTTAAAAATAATAAAAATAACAAGGTCTATGATCATCACGTTGATACAGATAAAAATCTATTAACTTTTCATCATTATCACAGCTCTCCTATCAAAGTATAGCCATTCATGGGGCAAGCTCACCTTGCCTGGTAGCTGTGCAAAGGTAGATGAAGATCTTTTACATACTTCTTTGTTGGTTTGCCTTTTATAGTGTATGTGCTTGATTTGGGAACTGCTGATGGTAAAAAGGTAATTTAAGAAGACTATAAATATTTGCACAGATATGTGAACCCAGCTGATAAGACATCCGGCTCAGGTTTTCCCATATTGTGAGCCTTTGCTGAGTGACAGGACAAAAAAGTAACTTCTAGAAAATGTTGACCAAGTTTAATTCAGAGCTTGATCTGATTCTCTGTGAGGTAACACATACTTTCATGCCCAGTCTGGAGACTGTCACCTATGAGGCATTGTGCACGTGTTAGCTTTATTTTCTTTCCATTCTATTTGTCACTAGAAAGATACATAAGAAATAATCTAACAAAGTTTGCTGAAAAATATCAGAATGTAAATGTATAAACTGTTTCTACATAAGAAATTTGGGTGTAAAAGAGGAAAACCCTATCATGTATATTTTGATACAATTATAGCAATGTTGTGGGTTGGGAATTTCTCTGGAATTCAGTGCCTCCAGCAATTTTGTCTTCAGTCTTTCCTTATCGTGTGCTTAAGCACAAAACTGTTTTGGTTTGGCAGTTTTGATTTACGTAAAGGCTGAGATTTTTGTTTTTTAGATCAGGTTAGCTAAGTAGTTTGTGT
The DNA here is from genome assembly GCF_047675955.1 of Chlorocebus sabaeus. NCBI lineage: Eukaryota > Metazoa > Chordata > Mammalia > Primates > Cercopithecidae > Chlorocebus > Chlorocebus sabaeus. Next base: position 51,729,237 of record NC_132913.1, on the reverse strand, counting down.
CTATAAATACCATTTATGATTGCCTAAAATATTACTATAAATCCATAGTTTTGAATTCCTCTACTACATCTTTAGTACACCAACCCAGAAAGATATATCTGTGATTTTAAATTGAATACACATGTCTTTCCTGTACTTGATATTTATGACCATGAAATTATATTTCAAAATAGAAACAAAACCAGTGTTTTACAGATACTCTTTCATTTTCTCAGCAGGTCCACTGTAGTCCAATGTATGCAGGTTCATTATGTGATTTATTTGTGAAATGAAGGGAGTTAAAACTAAGAGCAAACACAAGTGATCATTTAATCATTTGATAGGGTCTTTTTTGCTCACCTTTACAACTGGTATTGATTAAAACAAGTCAGATTAATTAAAAATTTGAATTCAGAGATAAAGTTTTTTTTTTTCTTTTTTCTTTTTCACTGTTACTGGAAACAATGTAAATTCAATCTTTCATTGTACATTATGGCTTTGGGTGTGAAGTAACCTTTTTCTTTAAGGTGTTGTCATTAGTTAAGTTTTTCTCAGTTATCCCAGCAATTTATACAATTAACACATATCCTGAAATATCCATAAAATTTGACAATGTATCACTGAAGTAATACTCTAATAAAGTTAATGCACTGTTATAACTTAAAGAAAATCTTAGATCATTTTAAATTTCTCCAGTATGCTTGATCACAGAATAATATTAAAACATTTTTAAGTTTAAGAGCACATTTAGGTCACTTGTGATGACAGATATACTTTTTAAAGGTTCTTAATATTGGCCTATAAAGCAAGTGTCAATGAGCTTGAGCTGCATACAAATGACTTTTCTGCCTTCCACAAGGTTCTTCAAAGCTGTGGCCACTAGAGGGTGCTCTTGGAACTAATACTAACAATGAGAGGCCTAAACTTGTTCTTTCAAATCAATACCATCAAGATCCAAAAATGTTTCGAATGAAATACTATATCGTTATTAGTTTTTAACACTGGGCTCTGTGCTTGTCATCAGCCCAACTTCCAAAACAAATCACAAAAACAGTAATTAAAGCAAAGAGCTCCATAGCTTGACAATTACTTGTTGTTAAAATCAAGATTCTCCTCTTCTACCCTTTTAAGTATTCTCTCACTTTTTATTCAGGATGTATACGTTTTTATAAATGACAAGGAAAACGGGCTTGTCAGGCAATTAACATTTTATTTGGAATTTAAATGCGCAGAGGCAGAAAAGGTTGTTTCTTAACGGAAATGTATTAAGAGTCTGCGGTCCAACTTTTCTCATGGTATTTGTGAGGTATTGTGGGCATTCAAGGATGCTTGCACATGAGGATACAGCATCCTTATAAATGTGTTTTATATGAAATTGTAGAATCATCACCCCCCCTTCACCCCCTGTAGTTATTTATAAAGGCATCATTGGTAGTTGCCTTTCTTAGAACTTCCCTGCAGGCATGATCAGACTCAAGCAGGCAGCTATTTCTCTTTAATTTTCCACAGCAAGTCAGTAATGCTTATGATTATTGTGAAGTCAGGAAAAGTTTAGTTTCATCAAGTGACATGTAGTGATACAATTAGTTACTTAAGCACTTCTCATAAAATGTTCCACCATGGAACCTAGTTTGTCAGATGCAGCTAAATATTAGCATCTCATATTAAACACAAGAGTAAAGCTGCCTCGTGGAAAGCACAGCTGACAGCTCTCAACATGAGCTGAATGATCATTCTCAATTGTAATCGATTCTGTAAGTACTGAACACAAACCCCCAGGCAATTGAAGAAAATAGGATGATGAAGGACTGCAAACTAATATGTTACACATCTTCATTGATTAGACATTGATTAACCATTATTTTCCTGAATGACAAACAGCTAGTGGTAAAGTAACTGAGGCTTGTGATTTATTTACATCTTAGACAGAGATGACTTCTTTATTCAGCTGATTGTGAGCTAATGCTAAACCAGGAGATAGCGATAGCTAGAGAATCCAGGCTGCTGTTTTCTTTTTCTTCCTTTTTAAAAAAGAAATCCTCTTGGGCAGCCTTTCTAGATTTCTGGAATGTTTCTATCAGAAACAAATTTAAGTAGATTTTAAAATGATCAGCCAAATTACAAAATACAGAACATTTACCTGTGGTATAACTACATTTAAAGGGAGGATCATTTTATAGACTTGGTATTTACAAGCATATTGATCAGTGATTATTGAATTTTTAATTTAATTGTCTCTTCTCTTCAGTGCCTTATTGGCAATTACACACATTTTTAGAATGAGCCAATTAAGAGTTTCTATGTGTCAGTTACTTATTTTCCTTCTGTGAAGCGTATTATTTTAGAACTATGAATCTATTTAAATGTGATACATGTAAGGAAGCAAATATATTACACTTTAAATAATTTTTGGTTCACATAAAACTTGAATACTATGGAGAACCTTAGATTTACATAGCAAAATCTTGTAGCAGTGTTGTAATTCTTAAAGCTATTTCAGTAGATTGCAAACAGTATGCCCAATGGAAAAATTTGCTCTTGAATTTTCTTTCTTTTTTTTTTTTTTTTTGCTCTTGAATTTTCAAGCAATCTTTTTCCTATTATACTGAAGGAAAGAGAAAGATACTCAATGAAATGAACTGGATTAGCTCTAAATATAAAAACTAAATTATAATGAGACTACCTTTGTTTTCTCTTTCTTAAGTACTCTTCATTTTTAAGGTTTGTGCAAAACATTATTTATAAGCAGAAATAATTAAGATGTTCTGGCATTCTTCATCATAATGGTCATGATAAAGACTTTTGATGTTCAAAAAGCATAATTTGCCTCTCCATTGGAATTTGATTGTAAATTAGCACTAATTAATGTTCACTTAAGTGTTACAGATGTGTGCTCTATGTAGTTAGTTACCAAAGGGGTAACTGTAGAAAATTTGTTCTGTAAAAGTATATTAATTTAGAGTAATGATTAGAATGTCATTTAAAAAAATAAGAGAAATTCACTACCATTTCCAGTGTTACAAGCTAATTTTACCGTTTATACAACTTAGGAAAAAAATTAGTAAACCATATCATTTAAATTAATCTAGAGATGCATTAAACACCACCCTATTACTTCTTCAATTATTAGACATGTAATTGTAAAATTTCATTGTCTTTTGCCCTTTAATGTAATTCTAACTCTAGGCTAATAAATCAGATCTGTTATTTATGGACATTGCCAACTTTATCATAATAAATATACGAATATGCTTTTCCCCAAGCAATTTTTGTTAGTCTCATCTAAGAAACTGGACATTTGTGTACATGTATGTTAACTCAAACGTTCTAGCTGAAGATTTGTCGCACAGTTTTAGGACTTAAACAATGGGGTAGAGAGAAAATTGTGTGATGTTTAATTCTATATTTTTAATTTTGAAAACTAGAAAGCTAGTTTAGTTGTTAAAGAAACCCAGCTTTACTTTAAGAGAAACAGACTTGTTAAGTTTTAAAAGAGGAAGATTACCTAGTTGGGAAAACATGTGGTGCTCTGACTTTTACAAAGGGAGCTAAGTATAAGCTTGACTCTCCGAGTTGCCCTTAAAGTAGATCAGTGGATCCATGCTAATTATAAATCACCTCTTTAGTATTATTTTTAAGGGCTGATCTAAGCTCCCCTTAGCTTTTTACAGTACTCAGAACTTAGGAGAGGAAGAGTGTTGATTGGCTAGTGGAGCGTGAAGAAAGAGCAAAACAAAAAACCATCCAACAGCCACATCCCAGAGGGAGCTTGGAACCCCAGAAAGAAGTCTAATAGTGTGCTGTTTCCTTGTCCATCTGTGTTCAGGTGAGAACACCACAGCAGGGGTCTGTGTGTAAATGTAAAACTCAGAAACCTAGAATTTTGTAGAAGCAACGATGATGTGATATTTGCACAGCAACTCATCTTTGGGGAAATAAAAGGCACCTCCTCTGGTGTTCGCCGTCTTTTCCTTTGAATGAATGTGAGAGAGTGTGTGTGTGTGTGTGAGAGAGAGTGTGCATGCGCGTGCGCTTATGTGGATCTGTGTATGCTCCAGTTTCTTCAAGCATATTTAATATCTTTAAAATTTTAAATGAAAATGTAGCTGTCAATTTTAAACTAATTTGGATGGACAGCAATAAAATGCAAACCTCACTTCAAATTAGAATTTTCAGTGAGGATTTCTAATGGAAAGTAATTGCTGACAATAGGAAATGACAAATTACTAATTACTTAGTTCAATTAGACTTTTGTGCCTTTGGTCCTAAGTGGCAAGCATACAGCAAATCTTGCACTTTTATAACAATTAATGACACTAAAACTATTTAAACTGCCAACAGATGTGAGTAAGAAGACATGAATTGAAACTTACTTAATTTACATACTATCCTTATTTTATATCAAGTAAATGGTGTTTAAGTTTTATGCTACAATTAAATATTACTGGTACAGTGCAATTTTCACAGAACTTCATAGGGCAAAATATCACTGTTCAAAAGCTGGTCAGTGTTAATGCTTCCTTTTCTCTTATCACAGCAGTATTTCTCTTTAAAAGACTCAAGAGTATGAATTTCTATCTATATTGTATTCATGGTTACACATCAGTGTTAATTATATAGTGGCATCCTTGGTTTTTGCTTTTTCTCTATTTTTTGTCTATTCTGTTCATCTTTAATTTCCTAACAATCTATTTAGAATCCATATATTTTCTACTTCCCTTCTTTCCCGTAAGACTAAGTCAGGTGTGGTTTTGCAAAAGGATTTTGTTGAGAAGTTTAGTTGCATTAACTATCTCTGTACTGTTAACTTCTGGCTGTAGCTTATAGACAACTTAATTTGCTATTCCCAGGGCTATCATTTTTTTTTGTAATTTTGATCCTTCAAATATAGAATTTAAAAATATTTCCAGTTGTAATCAGAAAGGTTTTTTTTTTCCCTCCGTAGGTCTGCAGCTCAGTACACAACTGCAGATGCATGTGTAGTAAAGAAAGAAAGTCAAGGGATCCAATTATGTTTGCAATGATCAGTTTCCCTTTTAAGATTCTAAATATATTTATTCTTTTTTCAAAGCATGTAAAAAACTATTTATCAGTGAAATGAAAATAAAAATGCTGATCGGTGGTGTAGCAAATTCACCAGGCATCTTGTGTCTGTGGAGTAAGGGGAATGCTTTTAGGAACTAAACCAGCAATAAAAATAAACTTAAAAGGTTGTTACAGTAAAACAAAACACAACACTGTTACAATTAAAGACTTTAAAATCATTGCATATGTAAGCAAAGAAGTGATCCACATGTAGAAACCCAAACTGGCTATTATATTCCAGAGTTTTCCTCTGGGAATTTCTTCAGCTCATGAGATTCTCTGCATGTCATTAAGAGTTCAGGCATCAGATACTTAATCACCTTTTTCCCAGTGTCCTGGATAAAACTGCAAACATCCTATCCAAATTAAATGTATATTTCTTATTGAGATGGCATGTATTGTGTGTCATATTAGTATTGAGAGTTCATTATAATTGGGGGAATAGAAGCTTTTTTTGTTCTGCTTCTCTTGTAAACAAGAGAAAATGTAAATATGCTTTGTTTTATCATATGAATGCAGAAATGGGGGCAAATTGGAGGGTTCTAAAACTTGAGAGCAAACATATTACAACAAGTACTTTCTCTATGGCTTTGGCTTGATTTTTGCAGGGTTTTTCAAGACGTGCAATTAAGCTATTGTTTAGAAGCAACACGGTAAACCAGATCCAAATAATCAAGGGTAGTTTTTGGACAAACCTCTGTTGTTTCACCACAGCTGTAGTTTTCTTTTCTCACGAGTCCTGTGAACTTTAAGGGCTAGAAATATAACAGAGAGCATACTAGATAATAGAGGAAAAAGGAAAAGCTTAGGCAGGGGGTAGGAGGCCTGGGCAGGGACAGAGGAAAGAAAGACTTTCACAAATCACAAGAAAAATGGCACTGGCATTGTGCCTAAAAAAAGATAACGTGGAAAAGAGGCAATAGCAGCGATCGACTTAGCAAGTATATTTAGAGCAAGAATGATAGAAGAAAGAAGTGGCCTAATTAGAGGAGAGGGAAAAGGAGAGAGAGGGAGCAGGAGAGGGAAAGGGAGAAGGAGAGAGAGAAAGTGCAAAGGAAGTGTAAGAAAAAAAAAAAACAGAAAGAAATAAGCCTAGGGAAATTAGCAAAACATATACGAACCTAAGGATATATCCTCACTTGTGCCACAATACACCATGAAAATAGAATGTTTCGGTTGATTTAAACATCCAAGGAATGAGTCCTGTCTTTCTCAGTTTCCATCATCATTATTGAGACATAAACAACATAAAAATATCACTTTGATAATCTAGATTTCTTTTCTGTGGTTACCTGAGGAATTGAAAGGTATGTACTATCTATATATTATGCTTTATGAAATATATAAACTTGCCATATGCCTATTTCCATCTAATTTATATTGTGTACATGACTTACACATGTTCTGTGTTTAGTGAAAATTTCGGGAAGAAGATTTTTAAGCTCAAAGAATTTCGAACACAATCATTTTTTAAATAGACAAGCATGTTGAATTTCTCAGAAGATTTTGAGACAGTTGTGTTGTACAGGTTTTCTAAACTTGATATTTTAACATTATATATAAATATTTAAATATATGTGGATACTTAAGATTATGCATATATATTTATATATACACATATATATGTATAACTATATGTATACCTCTGTGTATAAAATATAGGAAGGACATTTTCTCGAGTTGCATTTTTTCATGTAAGACCTTACTTAGATGAACATGCTATTTTTTCAATTACAATTCAGTTTAGGAATACCCAAGCTTGATTCTTGTCATGTGTATAATCTTTCTAGATAGGCATATAGAAGTGTTGGAAGATTGTTGTCAGCCATTTCCTTCCTCCCTCTGTTCCTTCTTTCTTCCCTCCTTATCTTTGGGATATGTAGGGCCTCTAAAATGTCTAACATGGCCTGTTTGGATGGGTTGCCCATTGGATGGATTGAATTTTATTCTGGATATGAATCTATGACAACATGGGATGAGAGGATTAGGGCAAGATTTTTTTGAAATAATCTTTGGAGGTGCTCTAGAATATTTGGTAATTCGTATTATTAAAGCAGATCGTGCTATGTAGGTATGGTCAGCAGTACATATAGTCTTGACTGCTCGTTCAGGTTCAAGATATGAAGACTTTGTTTGGACAATTTAGTAATGTCTTGATAATTTGTCTAATATGCTCCAACCTGGCTTGTCGTGTGGATAGGTGATACCATTTAGGAAACTGATTAATTACTTATTGCAACTATTGGACATCTTAGTAGAAACTTTCCCAATAAGAGGCAGTTTTTGATGTACATTTATCTCTTCATCTATCTCCCAGAAGCCAAGGTCTAACGTAGCAGGATTAAGATACCTACCAATTGGTTAACATTTTTGTTTTCATGGAAATTGGTATTTTCCTTCTGGAGAATTTTTTTATGTAGACTCAAAATAAAGAAGGAAAAGCTGAGGAACATCATGTGTTTGTCCTTGACAGTGAATAGATTTTACTGATTAGGAGAAATATATATATGTAACATATACATATGTATGTACATATATACATATATATTAATGATTAATAGAGTGATATATATCTAAAATAAATATTTATATCTTGTATGAAGTTGGTGCAAAAGCAATTGCGATTTTTGCTACTGAAAATAATGGCAAGAACCGCAATCACTTTTGCACCTAAATGCTAATAGTAAAATATGTTTGTCAACTTCCATATATTCCTACAAATTTACTAAGGCTAATTCAAATTTCCTATACTTATTTCCTCAACTAATTGCTTATATACCATAGGATATTTTGATTTGCTGAATGGCAATATATACAGATATCAGGTTCAAAATCTTTATTTCCACTGTCACCATTTTTATTCCTACTGTGACATTAACAAATAAAATATATTACTAGTGTGATGCAAGTATCTTAGTAAAAAAGGTATGAATTTATCACAGACATAGCAAATGGAATCTGAACTCACAAGACATGTTCTTTTAAGGAACATTTTCTCAGTTTCTGCGGGTTTCTGGACTTCAAAAGTGACTCCTCAGAGAATACTTATTGTGCTAGCAACTTCTAGTTATTGTGCATTTTTGTGCATTTGTTGATAATAGTGACTACTGTGCAGAAAGTAGCTTGACTTACTTTATATTAAAAGAAACAAGGCATTGCACTTTTGCATAATAAAAAGCCAAAATATTTGGCCAATAAGCTAAATGTGCTTTTTGGAATTGGAATTATTTTAAATTATGTTCTATTTCTTTTAAAGTAGGGAGAGGGAAAGGTCTCCTGACAGATGGGAATCCCTATGTGAGGGCATCTTTCTAGAGATGAGGGGCAGGTGAGGGAGACTTGAAGGAAAGAAATATATAGTGGAGTACCGCGTTTCAAGTACAGAATATTTATTCTAAGCATCTAGTCAGATTTTTTTTCGAATAAATAATAAATTTAAAAATTTCAACTTCAAAAACATGAAGTATATTTTTGCTTTGTTTGAAAAAAAATAAAATTGAATGTTTCTGTTTTAAACAAAAAAATTCTAAAAAAAAGTATCCATTCATCAAGCAGCCTCTGGAAGTTAAACACACAGATTGAAATGTATAGAACTCTGGGCTAGAATCAGGAAAGAATTCTACTGCTATGCCTTCCATGACTTGCTGTGTGATTCTGTACTAGAATATTCATTATAGGATGAAGATAATAATATCTACCTTTTCTACATTTGGTATTGTTTTTAAGATCAATTGAGGAAATATGATAACTACTTGGCAAAATATGATGAGTGATTAAGCATCAGTAGAAGTTTCGTTTTTATGTCTTTAGTATTCACTAAGATATTTTAAACTTGCTACTATTGAAGCATTAACACTGAAATGATTAAATACAATTTTTTTCTAAAGAAAACACTCAATATTAAATGATGCTTCTAAATTCCAAACATCTTAAAATCATAAAAAATACTACACAGAAATACAGGAAGCATTCACATTTAAAATTTAAAAGAGGGGAGGGTGAGAGAAAAGAAATGAGGAATAAGAGCCAAAGAATAATATTCCTAGTAATCATATTTTAGATTGTAAAATATTGTTTATAACATGAAAGCCATACTCACTAAAATCAAAAGTAACTTATTTGACATGAAAATAGATTGATAGTTTTATATCTAAAATATATTTTGCCTACAAAATCATTCAGATACCTGAGCAAATGTATTCACTGTACATTGATATCAAATTTTTATTTATCTATACATTGTATCCAAATTATAATAAATTAGACAGGATAGTATAGTATGCTAAAAACCTCAGACTACAATAAATTACAAACAAAAGCAGAAAAATCAGAGAATGAGGTAACCAGAATTCTGTGGGCCTGGAGGGTTCTTCTAATTTAACTTCCTTTTTGATTGAAGAATCTCTTTTCCAAGGATCCCTGAGCATTGGTCTCTAGGCTCCACCTAATCACATCCAGTGATGGGAAACTCACACTCTTGTGTGGCCATGTTTTCGAGCAAAACTTTGGGATTCACTTTTCACAGCCCAAATAATGTATATCTACTAATGACAACTTTGGCTTATACGAAAGCTTTTGGAAAATTAGGTCATTCTATATTTTTTTAAAGAAGAGAAATTCAGTTACATTTGAAAAACAGTTATATACCATGGATGTGCGCATGTGAAAGACAGAATATCACAAACATGGTCTTACTTAACACGTAGGAATGCATAACTTAAAAGGAGACTCAGAACAAATAATTACTACATGGTATAATACAGGTGAAAATAGAAGTATCAACATACTACACAGGCAGGGTAGAAGAGGATTTAACAGATTTATAACGAGATGTCTTGTAACAAGAGAGACTTCACTGAGCAATTGACACCTGTGATGAATGGTGTGGGGAAGGGAATGTAAGGCATGAGAGAAAGTATATGCAAAGCACTGCGTCCAAATAACAAGATATGTGTAGGAAATTCCAAGAGAGTAGCTAAATGAAGTTCCCCCTTCTTTATTTTTAGAATTGATTATTTAAAACGGCCTTATTGAAATACGTACATTTGACATATTTTTAAAACTGTACATATGTAATGTTTACAATTTGGTGAGCTTGTAACCATGGCGACACAATCAAAGTAATAAACACATCTATCAGTTCCAAGAGTTCCCTTGTTCCTGACCTTTCTTTTGTGGTGAGAACATTTAACATGAAATCTACCTTCTTAATATATTTTTAAAATGAATGACATCATTGTTAATTATAGGCACTATGTTGTATAGCACAGGGCTTCCTAACCCCCCTAGGCAGTGGACCAGTACTGGTTTGTGGCCGGTTAGGAACCAGGCCGCACAGCAGGAGGTGAGCAAGGACAAGCGAGCATTACCACCTGAATTCTACCTCCTGTCAGATCAGCAGCAGCATCAGACTCTCATAGGAGCACACGGACCCTGTTGTGAATTGCACATGTGAGAGATCTAGGTTGCAGGTTGCCCACTCCTTATGAGAATCTAACTAATGCCTGATGATCTGAGGGGGGCAGTTCATCCTGAAACCATTCCCTCAACCTCTCAGTCCGTGGAAAAGTTGTCTTCCATGAAACCAGTCCATGGTACCAAAAAGGTTGGGGACAATTGGTCTAGCAGATCTCTAGAACTTATTCAGCTTGCTTAACTGAAAGTTTATACCCATTAAACAGCAATTAATCAATCCCCCTTTCCCCCAGCTCCTGACAACCACCACTCTCCTCTCTGCTTCTGTGAGTTTGACTATTTTAGATACTTCATATACATGGAATCATGCAGTATTTATCCTGTGAGTGTATTATCTCACTTAGCATAATATTTGTCAGGTTATGCATGCTTTTTGCATCTAAATCTAATTCATCTCTGTTTGTTAAACTTCTCCTCATTGAATGGTTTATTAATCCACTCTACAAATGAATACTGAGTACCGACCATATTCCAAGTGCTATTGTAGGTGTTGAGCATAGTGCAATGAACAAAACAGTCACACGTCTTTGCTCTTATAAAGCTGACATTCTAGTGTGGGAGTGGTAGGCAATAAGCAGGATAAATAAATGAGATTTATAGAATATTAATGAATACATGTTAAGTAAAACATGTAAAGGAAAGGGAGACAGGAAATCTAGGGAAAGAGGAAAGGCGCTAGAATTTTAGATAGAGTAAGCAAGTGAAGTCTCACCAGGGAAAGGTAACAAAATAGTGAGCTGTTTAGTTTTTTGGAATTGATCATTCCAGGTAGAAGAATGGGATAAGTCTTGAGGGCAAAATATGCCTGGTATGTTCAAGGGACAAAAGGAAGATAGTGTAACTAAAGTGGAATTAGCAAAGAGGAGGTTAGGATGAGATCAGAGAAAAAAAAGCTGCTTTTGTATGTCACTGCGAGAAATTTGAGCTCTTACTTTGGAAAAACCCTGGAGAATTTTGCATAGAGAAATGACATGATGTGACTTACCTTAGAACAGGACCATTTTGGCTGCTCTCTTGAGAACAGACCAAAGCTGGCCATAAACAAAAGGAAGGACATCAGGTTTTTGGGGAAATGGGAGGTGGGATGGGAGCAAGGGAAGCTGCTATTGCAGCTTTGTGTGACTTTGACTAGGATAGTAGCAGGCAAATCATGAAAATTTGTTCTCTTTCAGATTTTTTTAAAGGTAGAGAGCAGGCAGGATTAGTTGAAGAATAGCATGAAGAATATTAGAGAAGTCATGAATAACTAGAATTTTTGGCCTGAGCCAAAACTAAAGGAATGGAGTTGCCATTTACCTAAATGGGGACGAATGCAAAAGGAGTGAGGTAAGGAGGAAGTATCAGGAGCTCATGAATTTGAGAGATCAAGTGATTCTCCCAGAAAAAACTGTTGAATAGGCAGTTGGACATGTAAGTCTAGGGTTCCAGGAAAGGTACAGGTCAGAAACATAACTTCGAGAGTCAACAGCATATAGTACAATAGATGCTATTTAAAAATAATAAAACTAGATGAATTATCAAGAGAATGAGTGGAGATAGAACATAGCAGTAATACCAGGACTGAATCCTGGGGCACTTCAACATTTAGAGGTTGGGGAGATGAGGTGGAACCGGCAAAGGAGACTGAGAAGGAGTAGTCAGAGAGGCCAGTGGAAAATGTGTTGAAAGCAGTTTCCTGAAAACCAGGTGAATAACATGGGGAAAAGGAGAGGGAACACAACTGTCTCAAATGCTGCTGATAGGTCAAGATGGGAACTGATAATTGACCATTGGATTTAGAAACATATAAGTCACTGGTGATTTCTATGGCTCTAATGATGTTTATTTTCTCTGCGACACTCATTTGTTGAAATTCTAACACCTGAGGTGATGGCATTAGGAGGTGGGCCCTTTTGGAAGGTGATTAAGTCATGAAGGAGGAGCCCTTATAATTGGAATGAGTGCCCTTTTAAAGAGATCCCAGAAAGCTAGCTAGCACCTCCCACCGTGTGAAGATACAGGGAAAAGGCATCGTTCTATGAACCAGGAAGTAGCCCTTTGCAACACCAAATGTGCTGGTACCTTAATCTTGGACTTCTTAGCCTCCAGAACTGTGAGAAATACATTTCTGCTGTTTATAGGCTACTTAGCCTAGAGTACTTTGCTATAGCAGCCCAAATGGACTAAGACAGTGATCTTGATATGAGGAGGGCTGCTGGAGTGATGAGAGGGAGGAGTCTAATTAGAATGAGTTGTGGAGACAATTGGAGAAGACAACTCAGGTGCAGTGAATAGAAGCAGTTTTGTTGTTGTTATGTTTGTTTTTTTCTCACAAGATTTGCTATAAAGAATAGGAGACAAATGGGGATAGTAATTATGAGCTGAAAATCAGTCTATTTTGTTTGTAAGATGAGAGAAATTTCTGTACATGGGAAGGAGCCAATAGAGAAGGAAAAACAGTTACTTAGTGGATAGATGGGAAAATCACTAAAGCAATGTATGCAAGAAGCAATGACGTGACATGTTTCACCTTAGAACAGGATCATTTTGGCTGCTCTGTTGAGAACAGACCAAAGCTGGTGCGATGTAGACAAGAAGGTATCAGCTAAAGTGTACAATGAGTGGAGGGGTTGGTCATGTTAGGAGATAATTCTCCATGAAATTATGATGTCTTTATGTCTTGTGAACAACGTCACTTACTGCCTTTTTGTTCTAGACTCCCTTTTCAAGGATGTTTGTACAGTAAAGAGCCTGGGAAGTTAGAGATATTATCTATCTCCATTTGGAGAGAAAGCAGGTTTGCTTACTGCCAAATGGAATAAAGATAATGTTTTCCTCTAAGGAAAAGTCAGATGAGCTTGCTCATGTCCTGTTATAAAATACTCGAATTCCCTAAGCTCAAATTTTGTCACCCATAATGCAACCCACTGCATATGCAGATTTCAGTTGGTCCTCATTGCATTGCCCTGTGAGAACTGAAGTTGAGGGAAATGTATTTGGGTTCTCCAGAGGATCAGAACCAATAGGAGATTTTATACACATACACATATATATTATATATTGTGTTATATATGATCTGTAAGAATAAAATTATTCTGAGGAATTGGCTCACACAATTATGGAGATTGAGAAGTCTAAGATTTGTAGTTGGCAAACTAGACACCAAGGGGAGCTGATAGCATAGCTGTAGTTCAAAGTCAGGAGAAGTCTAAAGGCAGTCGGCATAGAGAGAAAACTCTTACTCAGCCCTTTATTCTATTCAGGTGCAGGCATTCAATGGGTTTGATGAGGCCCACCTACATGAGGAAGGAAAATCTGCTTTACTCAGTCTACAGATTCAGATATTAACCTCCTTACAGATACATCCAGAAAGAATGTTTGACCAAATAGCTGGGCACCTGTGGCCTCCTCAAGTTGACACATAAAATCAACCCTCATAGGAACGATCACAAGCAAATGATGACACTCTGACTACTACAATTTCTGTGAGTAGTAAACTGTCCTTTGTATACATCCCAGGAGTGTCATGGCTTTTGGTGTTATTCACAAAAATGTGGTAAGCTAACTTTTTAGGTTGAAAGTAGAGTAAAATCTCAGACCCTTCCTATCTTGACAGGTCACAGCTAGGAAACTGGGCCATTCTCCACACTAATAGAAGGGTACAGAAGGGTGGATAGAGTCTACGGACATAGATGCTGGTGGTTGGCTGTGATGACTTCATTTTTTTCAGCAAAATTGGAAGTAAGACCATTAGAATATACTGAGGACAAAAGAAAGTGTTTATGTCTTAAAAAGATGTGTGAAACAATTGTTTAGGAGAGTGAAGATGTGAACAGTCCAGGAAAATATCACATAATTCTTGGTGTTATTGAGAGTTACTTCTTCCTGAATTTAAAGTTATACTAGAAAGCATGGTTATGACTAGTTTAGTTGCATTCACATTTAGATTCACGCATAGACTTAGATGCAGCGGGTGGAAGTTCAATGGAAAAGCAAGGGAGAGCCAAGGGAGCTAACTAAGAGCCTGTATACGACAATGGTTATAATGACAGGACCATGGAATTTAAAGTGGCTAAAGAGGGTAGTGAAGGCATCAGGGGCTGGGAGATCAGTGAAGGGTGATAGATCAATGGACATTAGGACTCGTTATCAGAGTGATCAAAGGACTTTGAACTGGTGGTACTAAAGGAAGTGAGCTGGAAAGATTGTTCTGGTTGTCTATAATATTTACTATTCCTCCTAGAGTGTGCCATCTAAGTTCTACTATTTTATTTACATTCTGATATTTTCTAAGTACTTTGCTCAGTTCAAAATAGTAGTATATACTCTATTATCTTAATATTAGAGTAATAATATTAAAAAGACAAATGAGGTCAATTGTGTGCCTTGTTGTTTTAAGTCATGTTGGTTTCTAATCATTACACTTTAAAAATTATATTTATATTTCTTTATAAAATCTCTTTCAGCATGTTCCTGATTATTGATGTTAACCTAATAGAACTTTTATTTAGATAATATGTCTTCCAGATCAATGATTTCCAAATGTTTTTGATAGTGCACCCCTTTCCGTAAAATATTTTTATGCATTTTCACTCCAATATATGTCTAATTATGTGCTTGTACTAAAATATAAACATAATGCAAATATGACAGATGTACTATAAAACTTGACCAATTATAGGGATTGAAAAAGTATAAAGGTAACTAGAATGCAACATTATTTATTTTTTCAGTGTGAAAACCTTTTCTTCTCATTAGATTTTAGTAGTTATATTTTAGTCAATATTAATGTTACTTCTATTTTTAGTATTTTAGTGAAAGTCTCCTGACTGCATTAGATCTGATGAGACTATCATTGACCTTTAACTCATAAGTGTCTGATGAGAAATGTGCTCAAGTAAGAATAGAGAACTTAGCATTGCCATTTTCTAATTGTTCAGTTGTATGTGTGTTAATAGAATTGCCTTTGATCTGTGGCTCCTTTGCGGGAGTCTTTTTAAATTTCTTGTTCATTTTGTGAGGGTGAATTTCATTAAAACTAGATAATGTAATCTGTAAATCGACTTAACTGGTGTGCTTAAATTACAATAGTTCAAATATGAGCAAAGGCCACCTGTCTCATTGAACTCCTACTGTTCCATTAGGATGCTTCAATAAACTATACAGCATGTATGATGGTCTCACATTTGGGCTCAATGCCGATGTCCTTGCCAATTTGTATATTAAATATTAGTAGAGCTTCATGTCTTTTTTATTTTTAGGATAAAAATACTAAGATAAATTCTAATATTTTATTGCCAACTAATTTGGTTGGCTCTGTGTCCCCACCCAAATCTTATCTCAAATTGTAATACCCATAATTCCCACATGTCAAGGGTGGGACCAGGTAGAGGTAACTGAATCATAGGGATGGTTTCCCCCATGCTGTTCTTGTGATAGTGAGTGAGTTCTCATGAGATCTGATGGTTTTATAAGTGTCTGGCATTTCTCCTGCTTGCACTCACTCTGTCCTGCTGTCCTGTGAAGAAGGTTCTTCCTTCGCCTTTGCCTTCTGCTATGATTACAAGTTTCTTGAGGCCTCCTTAGCAATGCAGAACTGTGAGTCAATTAAACTTCTTTCCTTTATAAGTTACCCAGTCTTGGGTATTTCTTCATAGCAATGTGAGAATATGGTAAATTGGTAACAAGAGTGGGGAATTGATATAAGATACCTTGAAATGTGGAGGTGACTTTGGACCTGGGTAATGGGCAGAGGTTGGAACGGTTTGGGGGACTCAGAGAAGACAGGAAAATGTGGGAAAGTTTGGAACTTCCTAGAGATTTGTTGAATGATTTTGACCAAAATGCTAATAGTGATATGGACAATGAAGTCCAGACTGAGGTGGTCTCAGATGGAGATGAGGAACTTGTTGGGGAGTGGAAAAATGGTTACTCTTGCTATTCTTTAGAAAAGAGACAAGAGGCGTTTTTCCTCTGCCCTAGAGATCTGTGGAGCTTTGAACTGGAGAGAGATGGTTTGAAATTGGAACTGAGTTTAAAAAAGAAGCAGAGCATAAATGTTTGGAAAATTTGCAGCCTGATGAGGCAGTAGAAAAGAAAAACTCATTTTCTAGGGAAAAATTCAAGCCAGTTGCAGAAATTTGCATAAGTAACAAGGAGTCAAATGTTAATCACCAAGACAATGGAAAAAAATGCCTCCTGGGCATTTCAGAGAGCTTCATGGCAGCACCTTCCATCACAGGCCTAGGAGGGAAAAATGGTTTTATGAGCTGAGTCCAGCAACCTGCTGCTCTGTGCATGAGCAGTCTCAAGAACTGGTGCCCTGCACCCCAGCTATGGCTAAAAGGAGCCAAGATACAGCTCAGGTCACTGCTTCAGAGGGTGCAAGTCCCAAGCCTTGGCAGTTTACACATGGTTTTAGAACTGCAAGTACACAGAAGTCAAGAATTGAGGTTTGTGAACTTCTGCCTTGATTTCAGAGGATATATGGAAATGCCTGGATGTCCAGGCAGAAGTTTGCTGCTGGGGTGGAGCCCTTATGGAGACCCTCTGTTAGGGCAGTGTGGAAGGGAAATGTGGGATTGGAGGCCCTATACAGAGTCCCCACTGGGGCACTGCCTAGTGAAGCTGTGAGAAGAGGGCCACCATCCTCCAGACCCCAGAATGTTAAATTCACTGACAGCTTGCATACTGAACCTGGAAAAGCCACAGACACTCAATACCAGCCCATGAAAGCAGCCAGGAACAGGGCTGTACCCTGCAAAGCCACAGGGATGGAGCTGCCCAAGGCCGTGGGAGCCCATCTCTTACATCAGCATCACCTGGATATGAGACACAGAGTCAAAGGAGATCATTTTTGAGATTTAAGATTTGACTGCCTCACTGAATTTCAGACTTGCATGGGGCCTGTAGCCCCTTCATTTTGGCCAATTTCTCCCATTTGGAAAGGATATATTTACCCAATGCCTGTACCCTCATTATATCTAGAAAGTAACTAACTTGATTTCTCAGGATCATAGGCAGAATGAACTTGCCTTTTTCAGATAAGTCTTTGAACTTGGACTTTTGGGTTAATGCTGGAATGAATTAAGACTTTGGGTGATTTTTGAGAAGGCATAATTGGTTTTGAAATGTGAAAGGGACATGAGATTCGGAAGGGGCCCAGGGTGGAATGATATGGTTTGGCTCTGTGTCCCCACCCAAATCTCATCTTGAATTATAATCCCACAATCTTCAGGTGCCAAGGGTGGGACCAGGTGGAGGTAATTGAATATCAGGGACTGTTTCTCCTGTGCTGTTCTCATGCTGGTGAGTGAGTTGTTACTAGATCTGACAGTTTTACAAGCATCTGGCATTTCCCCTGCTTGCACTCACTCCATCCCTCCACCCTCTGTAGAAGGTTCCTGCTTCTGCTTTGCCTTCAACCATGATTGTAAGTTTCCTGAGGCCTCCCCAGCAATATGGAACTGAGTCAATTAAACCTCTTTCCTTTATAAATTACCCAGTCTCATGTATTTCTTCATAGCAGTATGAGAACAGAGTAATATACCAACCTAGTTAATTGTCTTATTTTCTCCTAACCATGGTACCTACTGTCAAATGATAAGAGAATAAACTTTATTTTTCTTTGCCACATATATGAAGTAATATGTATCATGTGCTGAGTAAATATTTGGTGAGTGAATAAGCCCATATTTTGCCGTGATTTAAAAACTAGAAACCTGCCTATTTCCGTTGTTTGATACTTCTTTGCACTCTGTGATTTCTCATACATTGCTCATATATTTTGAATTTGATCATTATCTTGAAATAGAATATGACTAAATTTCATCCCATATGGGTCTCATCTGAAAATTTATGGACACACCCACTTTTAAATGGCCTCCTTCTGTGTGTAATGGCTGGCTATTCTGTTGTTTTTTGTTTTCCCCATGTTATTCCAATACATTTTCCTCTTAATGTTTTTAAACAATGCATATATAGTACAAATTTAATACAATATGTGATAAAAATAAAATTCCATAATTATTAGTCCATTACTCCATTATTAGTCCCATCATAATTTCAAGGAACAAAGTTAGCTACCTTTTCTTTTATTAATTTCCTCAATTCCAACCCCAACTCTTAGAAAATCTAGAGCTATTTGAAATATGTACAGCAATGAGTTACATATTTCCCATTGACATTACTTTTGTCTTATAGAAAAGAAATTTAGTTTACCTAAAGAACATATGGTCAATACTTATTCAGTGAATAGTATATGGATACTGAAATTCCTCATGCCCCTGAAGCTTCACTTCCTAGTACGTATCTCTTAATTTATTCACATTTGCTAAAGACATAAGGAGTTCTCTTGTTATTACTTCCTCATTTTGTTTGCTGTGGTTCTCACCTCCACTTTTTCAATGGCTGCAGGTATCTTTAGAGTCTATCTTGAATCCAATGTGTTTGTTGTCTTAGGTAATTTTGAAATCTGTCTTTCAGTTTTTAAATTTTTAATAGAGAAGAAAGGAAATAAAAAATAAGAGTGCTTTTAGGCGATTCCATAATTTTCTTTTTCTTTCTTTTTTTTTTTTTTTTTCATGCTATTGTATTTTTCTTCCTGGCTTTTTCCTCTGCTAAGCAAGTAACTTCTCACCTCCCTCATTGTTATTTTGCAATACTGTTCAAATCCTTACAAGAGTAATTTTTCTGCCATATATGTTCCCATGTCTCCCATCGATGACAACTAGAGGCTTGTCTGTCAGCATATAGGGGGCAAATATGGCAGCACCTTTGCTTTAAACCTTCATTATGTTTAGAGAGTAAATGAATTTCCTATTACTTTCTCACAAATATGGGAAACTATTTAGGACAGATGAAAAAACAACTTAGATTTCAGAGGGAGTTTATATTTCAACACTTCAAGTCATCTGACATTTCTTCTTTTCATAGAACGTTAAGTGATGAGGGAGAACTTGGAGGTAGGCTCTTTGAACAGATTCATTTGACAATTCCTGTGGTTCATGTTCACATATAATCATTCAGGTTTCTGGAAGATTGATTAGTTTAAAATGTTCTTAAACTAGTTCTCTACTCCCAAGCAAGTATACTTTCTTTAATCAATTGTGACGTATATTCACTGAGAAGATGCAAAACTTAAATACTTTTTGGAAGAATGAAGATAATTTTTTAAAACTTGTGTTGAGGTGGCAGGATTGCAAAGGCCAAATTCATAACTAATTAATAATAGTAACAGAAGTTTGGTTGGGACTATTACGTTTAAAAATACAATTTACTGTTTTGTTTCTGATTATTATAATGATGCATATTGCTTATAATATTTAGGAAATATGAAAAAGAAAAGGAAAGTTACCATTTATCACTAGATAGACCTGATAGAATTTTTTTATGTTCTTGAAAAGTTTATATAACATGGAAAAGTTAAGTTTAATATTTGATACCTTTTCCCATTTCTTCATGGGTTAATGGTTTATTCAGGTTTTCTGAATCAATTTTAGTAATTTTTACACAATCAATTTGGTAAATTTTTTTGTCTTCTTAGAAGTCTGTTTTTACTGACATTTTTATATTTTTAATTATTGTTTTAACTATAAGTTAATTTATTTTCTAATTTTTCTTTGGAATTTTTAATACTTGCAGATATATTATTTGTGTGTGTGCAGAATCTTCAATATCAAACTTCCTTTTTAAAAATGTATTACTTCCTGCCCTTAATTTATTACTTTCATTTGTTTATTTTTAAAATTAAATTTATTTTATCTTCAACTTTTCTCCCCAAGCTATTCAATGGCATGTTAAGTTCATCGAATTTTATTCTTCCTTACTAAATAATGAGAGCATTTTAGGATTCTGAATTTTCTTTAACCATAGATTTGGCTTCAGTTTTTTTGTCTTACTGTAGAAACAATAGCAATTTTGCTTTCTCCTGTTGTCTAGACTATCTTTCCAGTAACAGCCTAGAGCAGGAGGCATGCTGTAATCACTGCGGTGCTACCTTCTCTGAAGCTCTTGCAGGAATGAATGAAGTAGTAAGAATTACAGCACTATCTCCTTCCAAGAAGGGCCCATCTCCTTTTAAGACAGTGCTTCCCATGCTTCTCACATAACGCTAACACAGACAATAACATGTGTACAGCCCAATGGGGTAAATGGTTGAAGTTGCTTCCAGCTGAAATACCTAGTTTAGGAGCTCTGGGGCCTAGGGCCTGCTCCCTGTCCTTGCAACTAAAGGAGAGCAGTATCCCTGGTCCACCTGTAACTTATTCTTGGAAGACCATCTGGGAATTTCCACTTTTAGAGACTATTAAGACCACTTTCACCATGCTTCACATAATTGTTTGACTCAGCCAAAGTTAGAAGTCTAAGCCTCCACACTTACCTGTTATCAACTAAATTAAAAATAATTATTAAGACCTAATTTACATATATTAACATTCTTCCTTCTTCGGGTACAGCTGTATGAGATATAACTAACACAGAGTCATGTAACCACTACCACAATAAAAATATAAAATAAGTCCATCAGTACAACAATTCCTTTGCATCCCTTTGTAGTCTACTCGCCCTCACCATGGGGACCTAAGAAACTACCAGGCTATAGATTTACCTTTTCCTGAATATGATGTAAATTGAATCATAATTATCCATTCTTTTAGATATGGCCTCTTCCGCTTAGCATAGTGCATCTGAGATTCCATGTTGCTGCACCTATCATTAGTGTGTGTTTTCTCTTTGATGTTGAGTAGTATTGCATTATATGGATATATCTCAGTGACCTGTTGAAGGACATTTGAGTTCTTTCTAAGTTTTAGTAATTAGAAATAAACCTACTGTAATGATTTCTGTACAGTTCTTTGAGTGAACACAGTTTTAATTTCTCTTAGATAAATGTAAATAATATAATGCTGCTATCTAATTTATAATAATTTATGTACAGCTATGAATATTGTATGAATACAAATTCACTTCTAAATGGATTTCCACAATAGCATGGAAATCCTACTATGATGCTCTAAGAAGCTAACTTTCCAACTCTGTAAGTCCCTTAATTTCCCCACATTAAATTTCAGATGTAGACTTTTATTCACTTCATTATTAATTGACAATACAGAAACCAAGAGGTGCCAAAATCTGTGACCTTCCCACCACAATGTAAAACCCTACTTACTTTTGCACCCATTTCCTTCTATTTAAGTCCTATCATAAAGGAAGCAGTTTCGTTTATCTTCTCAAAAAAAGTTGATTAGCAGGCTGTGTTTTATTTCAATGCTTATTTGACCCTCACTCTACTTAAATTTGGTTCCCATTCCTAGTACCCCATTGAAACTACTTTCATTTAAGTCACTGATGACTTTCATGTTGCTAACATCAATGAATTTCTATTGTCTTCATCTTATGTGAATCTCTTGTGTCTTTGTCATTGTTTACCATTGCCTTTTATTTTATTTTAAAGCCATTTGTTGCTATAACTAGAATAATATAGTCCAATTTAATTATTTCAAGGTGTTTGGAGCAGTCCTCTAATGCGGTATCTCCATTTTTAGTTTTTATTTGACTCTATTATCTTCTTTCCCAAAACTTTTAATTTTTAAAATTATCAGATTATAAAATATTTCAAGAATAGTGAATAGAATACTGATATATTTTTCACATAAATTCTTCAATTGTTACCAGTTTGTGACATTTTCTCTTTCTTTAAATCTCTCTCTGTAGAGGTATTTATGAGTATCAATCCACTTTTCTATGTACACTAAAAATATTTTTCTGTATTATATCTTAGAATTTTAGTAATTTAAATTCTAATTTAAATTTATGTGTTTAGGTCTATGATCCATTTCAGGTTAACTTTTTTGTGAGGTATGAGACAAGAGGTTCATTTTTGTGCCCATAGATATCCAATTTTTTCATCACCATTTATTGAAAGATTTTTTTTCTCATTGAATGACTCTTTTCTCATTGAATGACTTTTTTCTCATTGAATTACCTTATCACCTTTGCTGAAAAATCAATGGACTATATTAGTGTGAGTGTATTTCTAGACTCTCTATTTTGTTCAATTGTTCTGTGTGTCTATCTTACTTCCAATGCCACACTGTCTTGATTAATACAGCTTTATAGTCTACATTAACTTCACTTTGCATATTGTAAGTTCTCCACACTTGCTCTTTTTATGAACACGCTTTTTATTATTTATTTATTTATTATCATTATTTTTTAGACAGAGTCTTGCTTTGCCGCCAGGCTGGAGTGCAGTGGCGTGACCTCAGCTCACTGCAATCTCCGCCTCTCCGGTTCACGTGATTCACCTGCCTCAGCCTCCCGAGTAGCAGGGACTACAGGCACTCACCACCATGCCCAACTAATTTTTTATATTTTAGTAGTGATGGGGTCTCACCATATTGGCCAGGGTGGTCTTGATCCCCTGACCTCGTGATCCGCCTTTGCAGTCTCGCAAAGTGCTGGGATTACAGGCATGAGCCACCACACCTAGCCAAATACACTTTTCATTTTAAAGCAGTTTTAGATTTACTGAATTATTGAGAGTATAGTGCAGAGCGTTCCTATACACTCCACATTCAGTTTTCCCCATTATTAGCATTTGACATTGGTATGGTATATTTGTCCCAATTAATGAAATAACATTGTTAACTTGATATTAAATAATATACATACTTTATTCAGATTTGTTCAGTTTTCTCTTAACGTTCATTTTTCTGGTTATAGGATACCATTCAGGAAATTATATAACATTTAGCAATCATGTCTCCTTAGGCTTCTCTTGGCTATAAATGACAGTTGCCCAAACTTTTCTATTTGCAATGACCTTGACAGTTTTGAGGAGTACTCATTGTATGTTTTGTAGAATATGTCATAACTGCAATGTGTCTGATGTTTTTCTAATGGTTAAATTGAAGAAATGTTTTTTAGTAGGAATACACAGAGGTAAAGAGCTATTTTCATCATATTAGGGGTATATGATACGTATGTACTATACATACCGTGATGTATGTCAAGAGTAGGTACTGTGATGTAATGACTTACCACTATTGATGTTAACCTTGATTACCTGATTTGAAGTATGCTCTACCTCCTTAACAGCAGCGTATTTATATAAATTGTTTGGAATTTTCTGCACAGGATGTTCTCCTCTATTTATTCATTTATAAAGTTATTTATCTATATCAGTATGGATTTATGGATATTTATTTTATAATTTTGTTAATAATCAAATACTAATTTGTTTATTGTGTTTCTCAAATTGTTCCAGCTGTGGCCATTGGCAACTCTTTCAGTTGGCTTCTGTACCCTTTGACATACCTAATATTGTGGGATCCCTTTGTTTATTTGTGTTGAGTACTTGCTTACTTTAGTTCACTACAGGATTCTCCAGAATTTGGGACTTCCCAGTCCTAAATTCAGCCATTTCTCTAAGAATCTCAGATTCTTTTTACTAGAGAATCATTTTTGAAATCAAGATCTGGGAGCTAAGTGTGTTTGTTGCTATAGTGGCATTATTGCTGCCAGGCCCTCCCAGCTGACAGAGCAAGGAGACATATATATGTGTACACATATCTATAAATATTTTTATATGTAAGCATCTGTGTCCTTATTAAGCTAAACATGAGTTTGCATACTGATGTCTTCAACTGTAATCCATTTCTACACCATTCATTTTCGCTCCCTCCCCTTGCTATCTGTGATCTTCTACTCCAGCAATAAAAGTGGCTACCATTGCCTTCCATCCATTTACTTATGTGTTTAACTGCAGTATAAATGTGTAGTAGTTTTAGAATTGTTACCTCTAGAGAAACAACTTTGTCAACTAAAGTACAGTGCTTATGCATAGTTCCTTCTGCAATTTGTCTTACAGATTCCACTCATTTCTAAAGTCAGAACAGTTCTCCCTCATCCCTTTCAGTGAGTTTGTTTCATATATGTGTAATATAATTAGATTGTCACATTCTCCATTCTATCTTGGAGCCCTGTGACCTCTTATTTTTTAATTTGCATATGTTAAGCTTCACTCTTTGTGCTATAAAGTTCTTTTAGTTTTGAAAATTGCATTGCATGTATCCACCACTACTGTATTACACAGAATAAACTTGCTACCCAAAAATATCCACAAGTTTCCCCTATATTACCCTCTATCCCCAAACCCTGATACAGTGATCAGTGGATCAGTTTTCTACCTTACATTTTTGTTTTTGCCAGATTGCCATATAGTTGGAATCATACAGCATGTAGCTTTTTCAGTCTGGCTTCTTTCACTTAGCAACACACATTTAAGATTAACCCATGTCTCTGAATGGCTTGAGAGCACATTCCTTATCACTAGATAGTTGTCTTAGTATGTTAACACTGCTGTAATGAAATGCCATTAACGGGGTGACATACACAACAGAATTTTTTTTCTCAAAGTTCTGGTGGCTGGAAATTTTAAGATCAAGGTGCCAGCAGATTCAATTTCTTGCAAGTGTCTGCTTCCTAGATGGCCATCTTTCATTACAACCTCACATGGCAGAAGGAGCAAGGAGGTCTCTCAGACCTCTTTTATAAGTGCGTCAGTCCTATTCTTAAGAGCTTCATTTTCATGACCTAATTACCTTCCAAAGGCCCTATTTTCTAATACCATCACCTTGGGGTTAAGATTACAACATATGACTTTTGTGTGGACACAAACATTCGAATGCTAGCAGTAGTATTCCATTGTATGGATATCTAAAAATTGTTTATCCATTCCCTTATTGAAGGTCCCCTATTGGCTGCTTCCAAATGGATAATTGCAAATAAACTTGCTACAAATGTTTACATGCATATTTTTGTGTGAATGTAAGTTTTCAAATTAGTTGGGTAAATACCTCGGGGCGTGATTGCTGGAACATGTGATAAAACTATGGTTAACTTTGTCAGAAACTGCCACTCTGTCTTCCAAAGTGGCTGTGCCACTTTGTCTCCCCGCCAACAATGAATAAGAGTGGCTGTAGGTCTGTACCCTAAATATCAATTGCTATTTTCAGACCATTGGAGGTTAGTCATTCTACAAGGTATACAGTGATATCTCACGGTTGTTTTAATTTGCATTTTCCTAATGAGAAATCATGTTGAGCATCTTTTCATAACCTTCTGTGCCATCTGTATATCTCCTTTGGCAAGTATCTGTCCAGATCTCTTGCTCATTTTTAATTGGGTTGTTTGTGTTCTTATTGTTGAGTTTTATGGGTTCTTTAATATTTTGCATACGATTCCTTTATTAGATAAGTATTTTACAAATATTTTCTCCCAGCCATGGCTTGCTTTATATTCCTCTTAACACTGTCTTTGTAAAGTAGAAGATTTTCATTTAATTAAGTCTAATTTGTCAATATTTTTCTTTCATGGGTCATGATTTTGGTATAGTGGCTATGAACTTATCATAAAACTAAAGGTCACAAAACTAAAGGAGAAAAAGTTTTTTCTCCTATGCTTTCTTCTTGTAGGTTTTTTGATTGTTTGTCCCTAACTTTACATTTAGCTGTAAAATCCATTTTGAATTAGCTTTAGTGTAAGGTCTGTGTCTGAATTCATTTTTTTGCATATGGATGTCTAATTCTTTCAGTATAATTTGTTGAAAAGTCTATCATTTCTTTATTGAACTGTTGTTGAGACTTTATAAAAAAATCAATTGACTATACTTGGGGGATCTACTTGTATGTTCTACATTCTGTTATATTGCTCTATGTTTATAATTTTGCCAATACCATGTTGTATTGATTACTTTGCTTTACAGTAAATATTGAAATTGGTAAGTGTCATTTTTTTTGCTTCAGTATTTTATTGGCTATTCTGGGTCTTTTGTCTTTACATATTAAATTAAAAGTCAGTTTGTTGATATCTACAAAATATCTTCCTTGGATTATTATGGGGATTTTGATGACCCTACAGATCAAGTTTTGAAGAATGACATCTTAACAATATTGAGTCTTCTAATCTCTGAACATGGAATATCTTTCCATTTTTTAGACCTTATTTGACACATTTCTTTGTATATATGCGTATCAAGGATACTTCTATGATACAAACTAAAAGTGTTTTGTAGTTTTCTACATACATGCCTTGTTACAGTTTTTAAATTTGTACCCAAGTATTTTTAATCCATCATGGTTTGCTTTGAGGCATAAATTGCTTATATTTCTTCCACATGGAAAATACACTCACTTCCTCCAAATCCCACAAACTCTTATCTTATTGTAATATTATCATGAAGTCTAAGATCTCATTCCTTTAAAACAAGTTATGTTGTATATTAGGCTCCTTCATTTATACTTTCTCTTGATGTTAACTTGTGAACAAAAGATAAGTTATCTGTTCTCCACACACAATATATAATGGTGAGATAGGCATAGGATGACAGCAATAGACTATCCTGTATAAAAAGGGGGAAAGCAGGAGACATATGGCAATCTCTGGTCCATAGCAATTCTGAAATCCAATCAAACAGATGTTGCCATTAAAAAAATTAGAGCTCAGTCCTGTTCCATGGAAATAATTCTCTGTGCCTATTTGCTTCTCCCTCTGAGCACTTTGTTCTGACATTGAACTCATCTTTCCTTTCTATAAGAAACAGCATATGTTTCTAGATGAATAGTTTCTCAGCTTTTTCTTTTTTGCCTAAAGAAAATTAGGAACCCAAATGCCTTTTGTATTCTGTAATATCACTGTATTTTTCTGTCCAACTGATACAATTAAAAAAAAAACTTTGTAGATTTCATGTATATTAATTTATAATTCATGCCAGTAGATAACACCACAACCAAAAACATCTTCAAAATAGGCATTTCTATACATAGGGTACTCTGTGAGGCTAAGACAATGCCTCCAAGCTTCTCTGAAGCCCAGTATTTTTAAAGAAGAGAGTCTACAGGGCTTGCCTAAGAAGGATTTTTATCCTTAGAAGTTATTTTGTCCAGCTGAAAGTGTTCATAAAACACCACCTTACATCTCTCTGAGGTCTTAAAAAAAGGTTTCACACTTTCATCCTTTACTTCATCTTTACCCTCAGACCTTGCTTTCTAAGAAGGACCTAGATTTGATCTTTTCTATGAGGCTATTTCTTACTTTTAACAGCTTTTGTTGGCTTGGAAAGACTGTCCTGAGCTCTTAGTATTTCCTCCAAATTATGCTAGAAAACTGAGAGATTTCTTCTTTAGTTTGTTTCTCCCATCTTTTATTTTGTCATAGGGAGCTAGAAGAATCTGTGCCTATGGATTCCTTAGCAAGATTTTTGAGATTATTAGGTTGCTATTCTATTTTCCATATTGCTTCAGGCAACAGTTTTGCTAACTGTTCTATCTGTATATAACTCAGCGGCCCTTTTCACCAGCCTCCAATAACATTTTCCTTATTGTTCTTGATGCCCTAATAGCTTCCCTGAGGCCATATAAGGTTTCATGGATAGTTCCTTGCAGTTCCTGCTCTCCACCTCGTACCAGCCAATACTATAGCTTTTATATTATTTGTTATCACAACACCACACATCTAGGTGCCAAATTCTGTCCCAGTTATCTATTGCTACATAACAAATTATCCCAGAACTTAAAGCCTAAAGCAAAAAACCCCACAATGTATTATATCTCATAATTTTGTGAGTTAGTAAATTGGGCAAGGCTCAGCTAGCCCATGCTTTTGCTCTGCATGTTGTTGAATGATGCCATTTGGCAGGATTCAGCTGGTGTAAGGATGGTCTGAAGGGTCAAGATGACTTCACATACCTTTGACTGGTGCCTAAGCAGGGATGGCTAGATGGCTTAATTCATGTGAGATTTTTAAAAAGAATTTGTTTTACTTTTAATTTTTGTGGGTGTATAGTAGGTGTAGATTATTATGGGGTATAGGAGACGTTTTGATACAACCATGCAATGTGAAATAAGCACATGATGGAGAATGGGGTATCCATTGCCTCAAGCACGTATCCCTTGAGTTGCAAACAATCTAATTACACTCTTTAAGTTATTTTAAAATGTACAAGTAAGTTATTATTGATTGTAGTCACCCTGATGTGCTATCAAAGAGTAGGTTGTATTTATTCATTCTAACTATTTTTTTGTATTCACTAATGATCCCAACCTACCTCCCAGCCCTCCACTACCCTTTCCAGTCTCTGGTAACCATCCTTCTACTCTGTCCATAAGTTAATTTGTTTTGATTTTTAGATCCCACGGATAAGTGAGAACATGTGATGTTTGTCTTTCTGTGCCTGGCTTATTGTACTTAACATAATGATCTCCAGTTCCATCCATGTTGTTGCAAATGACTGAATCTCATTTATTTTTATGGCTGAATAGTTCAGCATTTTGTATATCTACCACATTTTATGTACTCATTTATTGGTTGATAGACACTTAGGTTGCTTCTAAATCTTAGCTATTGTAAACAGAGCTTCAACAGACATGGGAATGTGGATATTCCTTTGATATACTAATTTCCTTTCTTTTGGCTATATACCCAGCAGTGGGATTGCTGGATCATATGGTAGCTCAGTTTCTAGCATTTTGAAGTGCCTCCAAATTGTTCTCCATAGTGGTTGTACTAATGTACATTCCCACTAGCAGTGTACAAAGGTTCCATTTTCTCCACATTCTGGCCATCATTTATTATTGCTTGCCTTTTGGATATAAGCCATTTTAACTTTGGTGGGATGATATTTCATTGTTGTTTTGATTTGCATTTGTCTGATGATCAATGATGATGTTGAGCACCTTTTCATATGCCAGCTTGCCTGCATGTCTTCTTTTAAGAAATGTCTATTCCAATCTTTTGCCCATTTTTTGATCAGATTATTAGCTTTTTTCCTATAGAGTTGTCTGAGCTCCTTACTTGTTATTCATGTCTTGTCAGGTGGGTAGTTTGCAAATATTTTCTCTGATTCTGTGGATTGTCTTCACTTTTTTGATGGGTCTCACTCTGTCACCAAGGTTGAAGTACAGTGGTATGATTTCAGCTCACTGTACCATTTGCCTCATGGGCTCAAGTGATCCTCCCACTTCAGCCTCCCAAGTAGCTGGGATCACTGGTGTGCACCACCACACCTGGTTAATTTTTTTGTATTTTTAGTAGAGATGGAGTCTTACCATGTTGCCCAGACTGGTCTCTAACTCCTGAGCTCAAGCGATCTGCTCACCTTGGCCTCCCAAAGTGCTGGGATTATAGGCATGAGCCACCGTGCCTGGTCTGCTGTGTAGAAGCTTTTTAACTGGATGTGATCCCATTTGTTCATTTTTCCTTTAGTTGACTGTGCTTCTGGGGTATTGCTCAAGAAATCTTTGCCCAGACCAATGTCCTGGGGATTTTCCTTAATGTTTTATTGTAGTTGTTTCATAGTTTGAGGTCTTAGATTTAATACTTTAATCCTTTCTATTTTGATTTTTGTATATAGCAAGATACAGAGGTCTAGTTTTATTCTTCTGCATATGAATATTCAATTTTCTCAGCACCATTTATTGAAGAGACTGTATTTTCCTCAGTATATGTTCTTGGAACCTTTGTCGAAAATGAGTTCACTGTAGGTGTCAATTTGTTTCTGGGTTCTATATTCTGTTGCACTGGTCTATGTATCTGTTTTTATGCCAGTACCATGCTGTTTTGGTTACTATAGCTCTACAGTATAATTTTAAGTCAGGTACTATGATTCCTCCAGTTTTGTTCTTTTGCTTAGGGTAACTTTGGCTATACTGGGTCTTTTATGGTCCCATATAAATTTTAGGATTGTGATTCCTATTTCTGTGAAGAATGTTATTGTTATTTTGATAGGGATTATGTTGAATCTGTAGATTGCTTTGGGTAGTGTATTAGTTCATTGTCATGTTGCTAATAAGGACATACCCGAGACTGGTAAATTATAAGGAAAGAGGTTTAATTGATTCACAGTTCAGCATGTCTGGGGAGGCTTCAGGAAACTTACTCATGGCAGAAGAAAAAGTAAACATATCCTTCTTCAGGTGGCAGCAGCAAGGAGAAGTGCCCAGCGAAGCGAGGGGAAAGCCCCTTACAAAACCATCAGATCTTGTGAGAACTCACTCACTATCACGAGAACAGCATGAGGGTGACTGCTCCCATGATTCAATTACTTCTCACTGGGTCCCTCTCATGACACGTATGGATAATGGAAACTGCAGTTCAAGATGAGGTTTGGGTGGAGATACAGCCAAACCATATCAGGTAGTATCAACATTTTAACAATCCTGATTCTTCCAATCCATGAACATGAAATATCTTTCCAATTTTTGGTGCCTTGTTCAATTTCTTTCATCAGTTTTTATAGTTTCCATTATAGAGATCTTTCACTTATTTGGTTAAGTTAGTTTCTCGGTATTGAATTTTATTTGTGGCTATAATAAATGGGATTACTTTAATTTTTTTTTTCAGATTTTTCACTGTTGGCATATAGATATACTACTGTTTTTTTTTTTTAATGTTGTGTTTGTATCTTGCAACTTTACTGAATTTGTTTATGAGTTCTCATAGTTTTTTAGTGGAGTCTTTAGATTTTTTCAAATATAGAATCATATTAACTGCAAACAAGGATAATTTGACTTCTTCCATTCTAATGTAAATGTGTTTTATTTCTGTCTCTTGTTCGATTGCTCTAGCTAGGAATTCCAATACTATATTAAATAACAGGGGTGAAAGTGGGCATCTTTGTTGTGTTCCAGATCTTCCAGATCTTTCCTCATTCAGTAGGATACCAGCTGTTAGTCAGTCCTATATAGGAATGTTGAGGTTTGTTCCTTCTATCTTGAGTTTTTTGAAGGATTTATCACGAAGGGATGATGAATTTTATCAAGTGCTTTTCAGCATCAATCAATATGATCATATAGTTTTTGTCCTTCATTCTGTTGACATGGTGTATCACATTGATTGATTTGCATATGTTGAACCATTCTTGCATCCCATAGATAAATCCTACTTGGTCCTGATAAATCATCTTTCAAATGTATTGCTGAATTTGGTTTCTTAGTATTTTGTTGAGAGTTTTTGCATCAATATTTGTGAGAGATATTGGACTATAGTTTTATTTTTTTGATGTGTCTTTGTCTGGTTTTGGTATCAGGGTTATACTGGCCTCATAGAATAAATTTGGAAGTATTATCTCCTCCTTTATTTTTTGAAATATTTTGAATAGGATTAGTATTATTTGTTCTTTAAACATGTGGTAGCATTCAGCAATGAAGCCACTGGGCCCTAGGCTTTTCTTGACTGGGAGACTTTTTGTTACAGCTTCAATCATTTTACTTGTTATTGGCCTGTTCAAGTTTTGCATTTCTTCCTGGTTAAATATTGGTAGGTTGTATGTGTCAAGGAATGTGTTTATTTCTTCTAGATTTTCCAATTTATTGGCCTATAGTTGATCATATTAGCCATTAATAATCTGAAATTCTGTAGTATCAGTTGTAATGTCTCCCTTTTCATCTCTAATTTTATCTATTTGGATCTCATTTTCTTAGCCTGGCAAAGGTTTGTCAATTTTGTTTAACTCTTCAGAAAACCAACTTTTTGTTTCATTTATATTTTGTACTGTTTTCATTTCAAATTCATTTATTTCTGTTCTGATCTTTATCATTTCCTTTCTTCTACTAATTTTGAGTTTGGTTTTCTTTTGCTTTTCTGGTCCCTTAAAATGCATCACTAGATTATTTACAGTTTTTCTTCCTTTTTGATGTAGGCACTTATAGCTATAAAATTCCCTGTTAGTACTGCTTTTGTTGTATCCCATAGGTTTTAGTATGCTGTGTTTCCTTTATTATTTATTTCAACATATTTTTCAATTTCCTTCTTAATTTCTTTATAGACTCATGATTCTGAATAATATTGTTTAATTTTCATGTATTTTTATAGTTTTCAAAATTCCTCCTGTTACTGATCTCTAGTTTTATTCCATTGAGGTCAAAGAAGATGCTTAATATTGTTTGAATTTTTGAATGTTTTAAGACTTGTTTTTTGGCCTAACATATGATCTATGCTTCAGAATGACCAATGTTTTAAGGAAAAGAATGTGATTCTGTCGACTTTGGGTAAAATGTTGTTTTACTCTGTATTAGATCCATTTGTTCTATAGTACAGATTAAATCTGATGCTTCTTTGTTGATTTTCTGTTAGGAAGATCTAATCAATGCTGCAAGTGTAGTGTTTAAGTCTCTAGCTATTATTGTATTGGGTCCTATCTTTCTCTTTAGCTCTAATAAGGTTTGCTTTTTATATCTGGGTGCTCCAGTGTTGGGTGCATATGTATTTACAGCTTTTATATCTTCTTGCTGAATTGATCCCTTTATTATTATGTACTGACTTTCTTAGTCTCTTCTTATAGTTTTAGTCTTGAAATCCATTTTGTCTGATATAGTATAGTTTCTCCTGCTCTTTTTTGGTTTCCATTGGCAGGTAATATCTTTTTCCATCTTTTATTTTCAGCCTATATATGTTTTTATAGGTGGAGTGTATTTCTGATAGGCAATAGATCAATGGGTCCCATTTTTTTATCCATTCAGTCACTCTGTGTCTTTTAATTGGAGATTTTAGTTTATTTATATAGATGTTATTATTGGTAAGTAGAAACTTACTCCTGCCATTTTGTAGTTTGTTTTCTGGACTGCAAACTTTTTAGGTGCATTTCCAATATATTCTATTCATCAGGGTAGTCAAAGAGCCCATGAATATTCAAGAGCAGTGTTCATAGAGCCATGTCTTCATGGAAAGAATCTCAAAAAACTTTTGGTCATTTCTAATCTGCCACACCTCCTGTTTCAATTAACTACATCAAATTGACTCTTAAGGCATGGACACATTTTTCATGTTAGCAAATGTATAGAAAAATTTAAAAGTTTTGAAACTTTGTTATCAATAAGTAGTCATTTTTTAGGAAAAACCTTTAATGATTAAAATACACCCTAGAAGTTGTCCAGTCCTGTTCCTTGGAAGAACATGCCTTTAACATTGAAGAATCAGAGACTATTCCTATTCAATATCAGTTCTATTATTTATTACTGTTATAATTCCAGCTGAGCATCTTAATTTCCTCAATCATAAAATGGGGGCTTATATCTTTGATCAATCCATACAATTTCATCTAGAATGGGACACTTTGAGGAACACTAAAAAGGAAATGGCGGTGTCTCCTTCGTGATAGGCTAAAAATGGGGCTACATTAGGCAAATTCAGACCCATTTGCCACTTTACTTCTCAAGAATTTTGTGGTGATCAAATATTTCAAAGAGCATTCAAAATTATAAAATGTAAAATAGAGGCAAGATAGTGGTATGTTTCAAATACACTATGGGGATATTATTTATATCCTTTATTTAGAGACTTCTAAAACTGTTTCTAAATCTGCTTTAACCACTGTTGCAGTGCTAAATGTCTGCTGCTTTTTCTTAATTGTAAAACTGTTATGATATTTTTAAATATAATTTCTCTTTATTCCCAGGGAAATCTGAAGAGAGCTGATCACTACTCACCTATGCACAGTAACCTTCCCCTTAACACAGTTTGATATTCATTAAAGTAGCTCCTCAGTGGTTTTAAATTATAAATCTCAGGACAGTTTTCAAACTGATCACCCATTAAATAAAGCTATCCTTTTACGTGAGTTTAACGAAAATCTTTAGCTAAGCACATACAAATTGAAATCATTCGGAAACAGTCAATTCAGAATGGTTTGTCTTAGATAATCTTCAATATTCACCGTGATTTTTCAGACACAGAATTTTATGTGGGACTCCTGGCTTTATGTTTTATGAATTCTTGCCTAACTCTAGGTCTAGTTACAGACTGCTCACTTTGCTTTTTGATTCTGATACAAATGAAAAAGCATTTGGAGAGCAGTATCCTTGGTAATATTAGGGTAATAGAAACCTCGAAGAACAACTCCAAATAAAGTCTTAAAGTCAGATGTTCTCCAGAAGAAAACTGGTCTTCAAAGACTGGTGATTTTTTCTTTGTGGGAACTGGAGATATCAGATAGGAGCTCAATCATTGGCTATAAATCTGTTACCTGAGAACTTAAGCAACAAAGTCACATCATGCCTAGCAATGCTCAATCAGCTGTTCAGGGAGCCTAATCCATGACTCTTATATTCTCACAGCATAGCTACAATATCAGGCCTTGGTTCAGATTTGCAGAGAGCTTTATCATATTCTAAAACAAGTTGCAATTTCTATGTTTAAAAACTACAAGATATAATAGGATATGTGGTCAAATTTGCCAAATGTGCGATACATAGAAATGAGTGCTTATAAGATTAAACAAGAACATTGAAGAAAAGGTGAGTTTGCAGGTTTACAACATTCAAGCAAACTTTTCTAGGATAGGAAACAGGTCTACCAGAGTGCTTAGTTAATGTTTGTGAGTGGATGGAATCTCACTGAGGTGGTATAAAAGGAGACTCAGGAAATGCTATCATGCTCAAATTCAAAATGTACACATAAGTGATAATAGAAAATTGCTTCAAGGTGATATTTAAGCACCATAACATAAACCCTTGCAGGGTTTGATGCACCCATGTCATTTTGACTTTAATGCTGTATTAGTTGAACATCTTGTGGATTCTGCTTGAAATGTTATTTAATTTTAGTACATGTTTCTCCTTCTTCTA
Source organism: Chlorocebus sabaeus (assembly GCF_047675955.1). Taxonomy (NCBI): domain Eukaryota; kingdom Metazoa; phylum Chordata; class Mammalia; order Primates; family Cercopithecidae; genus Chlorocebus; species Chlorocebus sabaeus. The sequence continues at coordinate 51,694,096 of NC_132913.1, read as the reverse complement.
TAGTGAGCTTTTATCTAGTTGTAGACCTCAAATGTTTTCTTGCGGATTACTAAAATGTATCAGTAGTGCCTGCTTAAGTGACATCAATCTGAATGGAAGAAGTGTGAGCTTTGCACATAGTGTCAACAATAAACTTCTTAATTATGCTGTAAATCATGAGCTTCCACTATAGTATTAAAAATGAGAGTCACAAGCATGGCTTTTTTTTTTTTTTTTTTTTAAGTATGGCAGTACTTTTTTTTTGTTTTGTTTTGTTTTTCAGAAGAAGCACTCCTCAGTGCATGGTTTCATGGATATATTCAGTAGATAGTCATTTGTTTTGGTAAGTTCTTTTTTATTTACCAGTAATTCTAAGAATCACTTATTTAAATGATCGTAGTAGTCACAAGACAAAGTTTACTGTTTTCATTTGGTAGAGGTTGCATTATATGGAATGAAATAGACTTTTTTTTTTTCCTCTGGATTTTCCTGTCTTTGAATTTTGTTATGTCTGCAATAAACTTGTATTTAACTGCATTTTTTATTATGTAAGGTATTCAGAAATAAATAAAATAAAAATTCAAAGTCTTTAAAAGTTTTCAAAAATAATACTTTAAAAATTCTCTCTGGTCTGTTTTGACATTAAGAAACCCATGAAAAACAATAGTAGTCTTTGACTTGATATTATTTATCTATAAGTTAACTACATTTTACTCATTAAATATAATGCCTGTTAGCATTTAGTTCCAAAACAATAAAGCAAATCTTATTGTAATAACAATTCTTCTTTCCATGAAATTGTACATTATCATTGAATTATTGCCAATTATAGAAGGCTTTGTGCTTGTTGTAACTTTTAAATCATTGAGAATAAAAATGTTATTTTCTAACTACATTTGGAGTCATAATGCCTTAATTTAGCCAACTGTTGTTCAAATCACCTTTTGGCTCTGTTGATAGCTTTCTTTGAAGACTTTCTTCAAATGTTTCAAAATAAAAATATCCTAACTTCTTGGGCTTTCAGGATGATGAGTTAATATGATGTTAATATGAGTTAATATGATGAGTTAATATGCTTTATATTTCAAATACCGAGTTTTACTACATTAATTAAAAAATAATCATCAGGTATCATATACCTCAGTAATATTTTATTCAAATATTTGCTTTCTGCCCACACTTTTGAATCTTATCTATCTCTTACTTGTTCCTTAATGAACTTTATAAGTGATTTTATTACATAATATTTGCACTTTGTACATAATAAGCTTACATTAAGATTTTTTTCATTAGTAAGATCTGTATATCTTTAGTATGATTTGATAAAATGACTTTTATTTTCTATATTTTATTTTTTCCCATCACATTACTCACAATTCAGAATTAATGTTACTATTTTATAATTTATTAAAAGATTATGTATATATGACTAAATCTGTAAAATAAGCCATTGCAATGCACCAGTGATAGCGTTGTGAAAGGACAGAGGACAAACAACTGTTTTGCCACTGTAGGACTTTGGACATTTCATTTACTTTTTCTGAGGTTCCAGGGACACATTTGTAAGATGGGGAAACTAGTACTTACCTGTTTGAAAGCAGGAAAGTCTCTTGAGTTACATTATTGCACTAAGATCTCAGATTCATTGATGATTAGTCTCCTTCTTGGTTTGAAGCATTTTAAAGTGTTTATTGACAGGCTCAGTATTATGCCCATAAGCCTCCTAGTAGCTAATCTCTATTTCGACACGTTTGGTCTGTGTCCTTTATTCGTTCCTACCCTACTCTATGTTTATTTATTCCATGTTTATACAGTACCTGATATAAAATTGTTGGGGTGTGGTTGGGAACCATTCTAGTAAAGGAACCACATGTGAGCAGATGGTGAAAGCAATACAAAGAGAAGTGCCTATGAGATGCACATTGAGTGAGGAGGTTGCAATGCATGCTAGCTCTATGACACTATCAGAGCAAGAACGACCTGAAATTGAGAGAAGCCTCTCAACACACTGGGCCCTTGAGTTATTTGGTGGGAGTGGGACAGGGGTGGAGGAAGGAAGAGTTGTAGGAGGTAGCAAAACTTAGTTCAAGGGATGGGTGAGGTTCTTTCTCAGCATGTTAAAGAATATCTTCTATTCTATCATATGGATAATATTTAAATACTTCATAAATTAATGTTTAGTATTGGCTACTGTGGAGTGTAATGCCATAGCTACAGGTTTGTAGCAAACTGCTGATGATATCGCTGTGACCTCACGCCAACTATACTTTAAGCTTATGAAGTTTTTAAAAGTCTCATGGACTCGTGGCTATCCATATAATCATGGCTTTTTCTCTATTAGAGTATTTTTCTTCAATATTGCATAGGAAAAGGAAAATTATTTATTATTAAACAGATCCTAACACTGCTATCTGATATAGTTTGCATAAATATATCAATTATAATTTACATGCTATATTTACACATGATAGTCCACCTAAATAATAATTCTTTGGAGAGTGCATTTTGTGAGGGTGGCAGTATAAAGTTACATTAATCAAAATTTTATAATAATTCAGTTAGTCTCAAGAGTCTTATACAGAAGCAGTACCTTAGAGCTTTTGAAATCAGACATGTAACACATCAAGAAAAATGTCAACAAAAATCGTGTGGGTGAGTACTTACCAGGAAAATAAGAATGAACGAAAATTCCAAGGAAGGAAGAATTGCAAATGCAGAGGCTTGGAAATGACAGAGCAGAGTGCAGCCAAAGTGTGTTGTCTTATAAAGTTAGGTGGAGAAAGGGACAGATCTTGATGTGAAAACTGGGTTTCAAGTCTTCCATAACACTAATGAGGAAATGTCAGCAACCTATCACTTTGTTTAGCCTATGTTTCAGATAAGATGAAAGAAAAAATAGTGTTGTTTGGTCTTCAATGTAATCTTTATTTAGATATTATGTATTAAATATTTAGACACCTTATCAAAATATAGTGTATAGTCAATAGATTGGTGGTGAATATACTATCACATATTCTACATGGTGGCTGAAATTTTTACTATGTGTCTAGTATCAGTCCTTCAGTACCAATAGAAACTATGTATAATCCATTAAATAATAATACTATATCATTTTGATTTATTGGATTTTATGAAATTAAAATATTGTCATTATTTTTAAATTTCACACATTTTTACTTATTAATCTGTAGGTTGATTTATGGAAAAATGTGATTATGTTAACCTAATTTGGTGCTCACACTTTTTTTCAAAGTATTGCAAGATGTTAGATTTTTGACTCCCTTTTATAGATCAAAATGTAAACCACTTAATATTCAAGTAGTTATTCCCCCAATAAAGCATTTTTAAATGGACTAAATTATATTTAAATATGTATATTATGTGATATGTTATCAGTCTTACCAAAATAATGGCTGAAGCCTACAGTCAAAGTTTTCCATGCAGCCTCCAAAAACCATGCAGATAAGTGAGAGTAAATGACATTACCTGACACCATGGCTAGACATAACTAGGAGACAGATGACTACAAACCACAATTCACATAAAGTTAGTAAACTAAGAATTAGGGAATTAGGCTAAAGAAAATCTAGTGATTTTCTTTAACCTAGTGAGAACTGAAAAAATATTATATCCAGAAACATACAAAATAAACAGAATCAAGCTCTAAACTGTTTGAGAACCTAGTAGAGTGTCAAAAGAAGAATGAAGAGTGAGGAATGATCCTGTTGGGAGCACAATTCCAATCACATCAACTAGGGTTTAACCTAGAAGAAGCTAGTCAAACTTTCAATGGGAAAAGATTGTGAAGAAGCCTGATAACTGGCATGTTAATTTAAGAGAAGAGGCTCGGAAAGTGTATTGGACTAGAGGAGCAATCTTGGAAAGACACTACATCTGGGAGACAGAGCAATATCATAGAAGTGGGGGAGGTGTTAACTGGAGGCCTGGTTGTGAAAGCATTTTAAGATAAAGAGCTAATGGAGGCAAGAAAATGCTCCACTGTGAATTAGACCAACTGTGAAAACCATGAATATCAGATCTATGTAAAATAAAAGCTGACTGAACTAGTAGTAATGGATAACTGAGGAAACAGACAGTTATACCATAATAAAGATTAATTACAAGGGGCCCACAGGAAAGTAGATATGTTTGATAATAGTGAAAGATACAGAAAACACATATTAAGAAATAGCAAAAGAATAAAATTAATAAAGATGAAAAAAGAGCAGAGAGATAAAGATTGATATGATTGGAATCCAAGACGAACCAAAACAAAATATTGGGATAGAATTAATACTTAAATGACAATCTAAGAAAAATTTCTAAAATAAAAGACTTGATTTTACATACAGTACTGAAAGCCTTCCATGTACTGACAAAAATTTACTTTGAAATACATCCTAGTAAAACTGCTGGACTTTAGAGATAAACAAAAATATTTCTTCAGACTTTTAGATTTCAAAAAGCCATTTAAAAAGGAAAGGAAACTAAAGTTGGTGTCTGAATTACTGACATCAACATACAAATTAAGACAGTAATGAAGCGCTGTTTTCAAGAGAATCCAGGATAGAATGACAAAGCTTTCCATATCCATTCAAGTTGTCTTCTAAGAATTAAGCTAAAGAAAAGCAGTTTAACACAGCAAGAACTCAAACCCAGCACACCCCCAAGCCCTCCTTGAAGATTCCACTATGGAGCATATTACATCACACCTTCAGATGCTAGAGAAATTTTTGGCAAATGGACTGGTAGTGATAATTCAGAACATTTGGATGAGTATAAATATGGAAAAGGTTCATGTGATTTCTATACATGCTTGACAAAGTAGAAATAAGAAAATGAGATACCTTGGGAGGCCAAGGCGGGTGGATCACTAGAGGTCAGGAGTTTGAGACCAATCTGGCTAATATGGGGAAATCTTGTCTGTACCGAAAATCCAAAAATTAGCTGGGCATGGTGGCTCGTGCCTGTGATCCCAGCCACTTGGGAGGCTGAGGCAGGAGAATCGCTTGAATCTGGGAGGCGAAAGTTGCAGTGAGCCGAAATCACACCACTGCACTCCAGCCTGGGTGACAGCAAGAGTCCGTCTCAAAAAAGAAAGAAAGAAGGAGAGAGAGAGAGAGAGAGAGAGAGAAGGAAGGAAGGAAGGAAGGAAGGAAGGAAGGAAGGAAGGAAGGAAGGAAGGAAGGAAGGAAGGAAGGAAGAAAGGAAGGAAGGAAGGAAAGAAGGAAAGAAAGAAGGAAAGAAAGAAGGAAAGAAAGAAGGAAAGAAAGAAGGAAAGAAAAGGAAAGAAAGAAGGAAAGAAAGGAAGGAAGAAAGGAAGAAAGAGAAAGAAAGAAAGAAAAAAGGAAAAGAAGGAAGGAAGGAAGGAAGAAAACGAGAGGAGATGGGAGAAAGTGTAAACTATGAAAAGTCCATGAACTTACCATGTATTTTGGAGTCAAAAATTATTTTTTCAAGCTGAGAAATCACATAAGAAAAGCTTAAAGAAAAGGAGGACTAAAAATAATATACAAGAGTATTAGTATAAAAGTAATCACTAGAAAAAAATAAAAACCTTTCTATCAAGAATGCAAAAGATAAAAACAAAACATAGCAAAAAATACATAAATATAATACAGTAAATTGTACATATATATGTATGCATGTATGTATAAGAACTGAGACCAAATATATCAGTCATATTAATACATGTAAATGATATCAATCACGTATTGAAAAAGATTTTTAAAGGCTTACAAAGCAATACCCAACTCTGTTATATGCATGTGACATATCTGAAACAAAGTGACTCAGAAACAATAAAAATAAATAATATTGGCAAAGATGCACCTTGTGTATTGAACACTTTGTGCCCAACTTTTAATTATCTCAGGTCCTCATCTAACTCTACTCAGTGCTCTGGCTATGGGTTCCAAGTAGACTTTTCACTAAAATGCCTCACTTTGCACATAAATCTTAACTATACAACAAATCTGACTATACACCAATTCATTTTAAAAGCTCAGTTCTATGAAAGAAAAATAATGTGAACAACATTCTATAGTAAAATGCAGTAAACATAGGCATTTAATCACAAAAATCTTTAGAGGCCCTTCTATCTAAAATATATCAAACTCCTTATTAAATTCTTGGGTCAAAATGGAAACAAAAAACATCCCAAAATAATGATAATGGAAACACTGCATAATGGAATCTCTGGAATATCATTAAAGCAGTGGTGGGAAGAATTAAATAATTAGGTCAATAAAAATGAAAATAAAAGAAATATTCAACTCAAAAATGTGGGAATACAGCAAGAAGTTAAAATTTCAAAAACCAGAGGGGAAATAATAATGACAAAACCCAACATTTATTAAGTAGAAAATAGGAAAAACTCAGTAGAACTGAACAATTAAAGTGCTTTTAAAAATCAGCAAAAAGAAGCAAATTGCTAGCAAATTAGTCAAGAAGGATAAATATATGATACAAGAAATGACCATGAAACATCATTCGAACAAAGTATATATTTAAAAAGGGAGATAATGCTGCTCAATCCTGTGCATATGAATTTGGCAACCTTGCTAAATGGCTAAATTTGTAGCAAAGTATAATTTATCAAGATTGACCCCAATACAGACAGAAAATATTAAGGTCATACTTTTTATAAAGGAAATAGATAATTAATCAATGAATCCCCCAGAGAAAAGCATCAGGCTTACATATTTGTACAACCCTCAAAGACAAGATGATCCCAGTGCTACTTAAGCAGCTCCAGAGCTCAGAGAAGGAGAAAAATTTCCAAATTCTTTATATGAGTCAAGTATAACTGGTATTTAAATCCGGTAAAGATTTCAAAAAAGGAAGCCAAAGACCAATATCACCTATAAATATTGATGCAAACATCTTAAATACTAGCAAGTTAAATCCAATAGTATATTTAATGATCTATCATGATTAAGATTAATTTCATTAATGTAAAGCTGTTTTATATGTAATATCAATTAATAAATCTATCAATATAAACATATTAATAGATTTAAAGAAAAAATAAAAAATCATCTCCACAGATGCTCAAAAGTCATTTGACAAAATGTAACAATTCCTAATAAAAACATTTAATAAAACAAGTATCACTATTAGTTGTGTAAAACAACTATGTTATACTCACAGATCGTGCAGATGAGGATTTTTTAGAAGAAGGTATAGAAATGTACCATTTTATCACAAAGAGTCACACAAAAATGAAAATAATATCTCAAAAAGGAAACTAGACTACCACCCTACCCCGGCAGAACTGGGGCAAGACAGAGGCAGGTACTGTGAATTCCCCGGCTCACTTGAGGCCAGTGGGAAGGTAGAAAACAGAACCCATCTAAAAATGGGTGATGTTAACCTTAGGAGACTGAGAAGAACAGTGGGTCCTTAAAGACCTAGCCAACCCTTTTAGAATGCTCAATAAAGGCACGTTTCCAAAGCTACCAAGCAAGCCCTTGGCATTTCAGGATTGTGTCTTATGGTTGCATAAAAGTATTCCTTCCACCCAGACTTGGCACCTTTTATGGTTCAAAGTTAAGAATTGGGGAGCGATGGGTGGAAAGGCAGCTCTTGGAAGAGCTCACCCAGCATAGCTGCTCTGGGCTCAGGACCTTGGTTTCTGTTTAGTCCCTGGGAATATTTATTTTTGATAAATTTTTATGTAAATATAAAATAAATAGGAAATATAAAATCTGAAGGGTTGGGGGAAAAAGGTGGGAGACTTAGCAAGAAGCCATGAATCAGGAGAGGTCTGCTCAGGCCAACTTGACCTCCTCCTTGATCCCTTTGGCTTCTTGCTCTTCTGTGACTTCTTTCTTCTCCTTTGAGACTTTCTCTTTTTCATCCTCTGTTTTGACCCTCTTCAAAAGAGCCAAGAGAGTGGACCAGGATTCTGACCAGGCACAGGGTGATGGCTTGTCTCAGCAGCTTGATGTCTGGGCCTCATCTAGAGACTAAATGGCTGTGGATGACTCAAAGGCTGGGCGCTGGAATTTTCTTGGGCTTCCTCCATTATATGGTTGGCATTTGGACTGAGATGGCCTATAGAATGAGCTCACTTGGGACCGCAGATCAGAACACCGATGTATGGCCTTTGTGTTTGGTTTGGGCCTCTCAGAGCATGGTGACTGAGTGGTGAGAGGGTGCATGCTGAGAAGGAACATCTGGAGATCTAACTTTTCAACAGACAGAAGGTTTCCTTTGACCTAGTCTCAGAGGTCACACATAACTTCACTTTTGTCGTGTCCTGTTGGTTTTAACTGAATTGCTTAGGCCGATCCAGATTCAGGGAGAGGGGAATTAGCCTCCATCCCTTGATGGGAGAGTAGCAAGGTCGCACTGCATAGGTAAATTTGGGATGGGAGATAGTACTGTAAGTATTACTGGAAAACGCAATCAGTGACACTCAGCATCTTACTTAGTGGGGAGATACCAGAAGTACACCTGCCAAAGTCAAGGCAAGATGCTTCCTATCTTACTACTCTTTAATGGGATTGGGGATTTTTGCCAATGTAATTAGAACAGAACAATTAAAGGTAGCATATAAACTGAAAAGGACTCTTTCGCGCACATGCGCGTGCATGTATGTGTATGAAAGACAGAGAGAGAAAAGAAGTAAATATGTACAAAATTAAGATGGAGGTTAGATATATGTTCACCAACCTAAGGAACTCAAGAGATGCACATGATTGTTCTAGGCATACAGAGAATATATTAAAAGTAGGCTTGATCTTTGCCCTGTAGATACCTATAATCTAATAAAATATGCAAAAACCAGATGAAATATACAGTCAACAAAGCAATACCATGATAATTTTTAAAAATACCTCTTTCAAGAAGCTGAGGTATAATTACAGATGTTCCAAATACAAAAACCTTCTGAGAAGCGGCAAAGCATGAAGGAAATTGTAAGAACACATATGAAGTGGCAAGCAGGAGCAAAGAAGAAATGTAGACATGAGGACTAGTTTGGGAAGAATACAGCTATTTGTATGAAAAGTCCTGGGTAGCAGAGTTGGTAGCTTGAGCTCTTGTGTATGTGAAAGAACATTTCAAACAGCTCCATATGCTTCCACGTGGGGCGACGGATTGAGGAGGGGGAAGGGATGCATGTGGAATATCAGTTCCCTCTATCTCAGTTGTTATTCTGTTCAAAAGTTTGCAGAGGTTTGAGATCAAAGGTGTATAGTAATAATAATAATCATAGAATTGACCTTTAGTAAGCCCTATCGTATACTAAACATTGTGCTAAATAAGAAATGCGAGGCTCAGTGCTTCTAGCATTATTTTCCACTGCACAGCTCCTTCTCTGAAAATTCACATGGCCTCTTCGCTGTCACAGAAGCCTGAGTGGAGAGCACACAGGGGGCTGAGATCTCCCTCCCAGTCAGTGATAAGTGGAGGGGTACACTGTGACCCACCTCCCATCTTTGTCTGAAGTCCAAAGAGAAACAGAGAGCTCAGTGGGTATTATTGTACATGCCCTTTTCATTAGCATTCAGTTTTGGTCTGTTGCTTATGATGAGATAGGACAAGCATTTTCAGGGTGCTCCATTAAATTTCTTCCTAACGTCTGAATCTCTTCATGATAGTGGGAAGATAAGATGCCCTTGTCCTCAATGTCCTTTTATTATTCACTCTAACCTGGTTCTCGAGTGTCTCCATTCACCCATTCTGAAGCCTTCTTTTCCTAATCTTTGTAGATTATTTCTCCATTTTTTGAAGACCGGGCAGTTGGCTCTTAAATGTTTCCTGCGGTCCTTTTATTTCACTGAATTTTAAATATTTCAGCCAATTTGAAGAGTTCATAATGATGAATAAGATTAAGCTTGGAGCTTAACCTTTTGAAACTGGGTGACGCGTTAACTCGGCTGGAACGCTGGTTAATTTAACAGCAGGAGTTGAATTAACTTGTCACAGCTCTGCCATTGTTAAATTTCCTGCTCCTGATCCTTGTCCCAATCTTGCAGAGCTTAGTTGTCCTGGGACCGGAGGATGAGCTGGGGTGAAGAATAGGGTGGAAATGGGAAAGGAAAGATGGTTTACCTTGTTAGGTGGTAGCAAGGTGACCAGAAATGGCCAGATGAGGTATTTCTTTTAGTTGGGGAAGACTAGAAAGGGAGAGAAGAGGAGAGGAGAGGAGAGGAGAGGAGAGGAGAGGGAAGGGCTTGGAAACTAAACGGCAATGCAAGGGAGTCATGGAGGAGTGTAAAGTGATGAATAGAAAGGAGATGAGATACAAAAGAGAGGCTTATGTTAAGAAGCAGCAATGGATGACGTTACATGATTTCCCAGGAATGCATTACATTTTGTGCATGTGAAGCTGTTAATATTGGCAGTCTGGCACAGAAACAAAATTGTCTGCTTAAAAATATTCCTTGCATTGGGCAGAAATGAAATTGTTGAACCATTGGACTAATTTCTGACATGATCTCAACAACAGAGATGTAATTCTAAACTCGCATCAGCAGAATTATTAATTTTGCATATTTGCAGATCCTTGTCAAATATTTTGGCTTGATGCAATATAGTCAGGAAGCAGGTGTAGGGGATAGAGTAAAGAAGTAGAAGAATTAGTGAGGGAAAGCTAATCAGGGAACAGTGAGTCAAAGGCAGGTGGGCAGAGGTAAGAGCATAGCATTCTTTTTTCCAGAGAGGAGTGCAGAGAGGGCTTTTGTGGCAGTTGGGGGCAGAAAGCAGGATGGAAGCAGCTATAGCAAGCATGCTCGCACAGCTAACTTCACCTTAAACAAAATAGCAGGTGTTGCTGGGCTGGAGTGCTCTGTGCATGTATTGCTTACCCCATGAGTAACTCTCAAATATGCATTCTCTCGGGTTTGCTATTCACTCTCAGACAGGAAGCTCTGTGCAGTTAAATAAACTGCTTGGTTTTCAGGGCAGAGGCCTAATGACACCGGAAATGCAGGCAAAATGACCAGACTGCTTCTAAGCACCAGCCACTTTGAGGTCCATCAATAGAGATCACCTAGAGTCTGTCTTCCTTTCAATTGTTTCAGTGGTGCCTTAACGTACATTTTCTTTTATTTGTATGACTTTGTTTCAGGGCTCATGTTATTCCACAGATGCTCTAACAGGTTTTCAATTTCCATGGTAGTTGCCCGAAAAGACGGTTGGCTGTTCAGGAGCCTAACCACTGCTCAGTAGCTGGATCTGAAGCGGATTACTGAGGATTCCAGGGCCTTTTGCTTCTGTCCAAAATTACTTTAAGGTATAGCTATCAGGTGACTGGGCTGTGTGTGATGGATCAAGAGAGTGAGGCAGGAGGAGAGAAGGTGAAAGGGATAAGCAGGAGATAGAGGACAAAAGGAAGATTTTTAAAAAGTACAATAAGAGAGGAAAAGAGTGAAGAATTTCTTGTTTAGTTTCAGGATAGAAACTAAACTCTCATGGCATTTTAAAGTCATCAATTGCTGTTAAAAGGCACAAAGAAAGTTTTAAATCCAGGTATCTAGAGATCAATGCACTGCAAAGTAACCACAATAGAAGAAATTGAATGAATTAGTGGGTAGGAGAGTATTATCCTCATATGGCAAGAACAGTTTGCTGAATGCAGTGCTTGTTTTGCTTCATCAGACATTCCAAACAGAGGTACTGATGCTGGTGAAGGTGGGACAGAATTGGGGGGTTTAAATTTGCATAGTAGCTAACACTGCAGTAGTGTTAACTACACATGGCCCCTTTACAACACAGAAAAAATTTTCTTTTTTCTTCTTTAGAGTCAGGCTTCACTCTGTTGCCCAGGCTGAAGCACAGTGGTACAATTATGGCTCACTGCATCCTCCAACTCCTAGGCTTAAGCAATTCTCATGCCTTAGCCTCCCAAGTAGCTGGGACTACAGGTACATGCCACTTTGCCCAGCTAGCTTTTTTTTATTTTTAGAAACGGGGTCTTGTTGTGGTGCCCAGGCTGGTCTTGAAACAGTGGTAAAATTTAAAAATGTTTATCACCATCCAAAAAGTCTATAATTCTCGTAACAAAAATAACAGTTAGTGTAAGGTGAATTAGCCTTGTTCTCTAGCATAAGGATTTAGTTTTTTCAAGTTCTAAGAGAACTTTAAATTATTTGGTTTCTAGATTAACTAAGGGCAGCCCTATGTAGAACCTCTATAACTGTCTTTTAACATATTGCTTCTCAATATTATTTGGAATAACCCGAGTTTGGACTTAGTATTTCTGTTAGATAATGAAGATAAAATAAGGAAAATTTAGATTAAAAAGAAGAGGGGCACAAGAATTTTCTGAGACCGATCAGACCTGTCATTTCAGATGAATAAAGCAGTGATTTCCAAACTATGTTTCATGGAATAGTATATGAAATGGCATTTCATGAAAAATACATTCCAATACTTTATTACTGCATATCTTCAGGATGTGGCAAAGAACACTCCGAATGTATTGACTATGGAATCACTTTTTTTTTTTTGTCATAGAATACTAATTCCTGTATTTTAGAAGAGGGCTATGCTTTCTAAGAATATTACAGTCATCCTTCCACTGATTTTTCATGACAGGGCTCAGAAATAACTTGGACATACAGCCTATTTGGAGGGAGGAGAGAATTCAACATTCTCAGTGCCACCAGTGTTATTTGATGCAGTAGGTCCCACATGAGACGTATTCAGCTATTTGTGTCATGCTAGCGTGGGCATGACCCTCAGCTTGGAGTGGCTTTTATTTGTGGTGGACAGTGTCCAAGGAACTTTAAGGTACCAGTTAAAGAGGTGCCACAGAGTTGCTACCAGGAAAACCAAGTCTCGAGGTTTCCAGGTTTCAATGTGCCGAGTGCACATTTTGTAGCTACAAAGCGGGAGACGCGGGCTGTTCTGGTTCATCTGGACAGGGCATCTGTACTCCTAGTCAAATGGCCATCCAGGCACCTCGGTGCTACTTTATGTGCCTGTAATTTCCATTATGACTTCAGACTGTCATCTTTCAGCATATTTTCATTTATTGTTTTTAGCTACAATCACGGCTGTAGTAGGAGAGCAATTCTACGGAGTGAGTGTGCAGATAAAATATGTAGACCCTGGCAATAGGGAGGTCTACTTAGCCACACCTCATATTTCAGTTCACAGAAATGTGTGTGGGGGCTGACATAAGTGCTCCCTGTTGTGTTATTGCTTATGGCTCAGTAGCCCTTTGAGAAGACCAGAGAATAAAGGACTGCAGAGCGCGGGTGTTGAAACAGCAGCGCTAGAGAGGGTGCCTCCAAGCACCCGAGAGAGTTTTATGTTTTTTAACAAATGTTTCTTGATGTTACCTTTAAATCCCACATGCGTTTCCTTCTCTTGCCATCCACATCAGTCGACTCTCTGCTTTTCAGGCTTCCTTTTGAGGCATCAATGAACCTAAAGGAAACCAGCATGGTGGGAATTTCACGACAACTTGCAGCATATCGCTCTTTCTTGGCAAGGGATGTTATTGAATGGCATTCAGACTCTCACTGCAGGGCCACAGCTGATCAATAATTTTCAGGAGCCCCTTCTGACTGTGTCAGAAGCAAAAACCAGGGAATGTCACCAAACCAGTTAGAAATAGCACCCTGACAGGAAAATTCCAGAGCAGTCAAAAGATAAATTGTAACATTTGATTATATTACTATGTGCTAAGGCTCTTTCTTGACAGGAGACATTTGGTTCCCATTTTAAGGTTGCAGAGGGCATTAACTAAGCATGGAGATAGGACTGTGATGAAGGAGTGTTTCAAATAGCTACGTTAAGAAATTGAGGTTGTCAAATCTCCCCTTGTGATTTTGAGGACGAGAAATGACCATTCAGGTATATACTAAAAGATTCCATTAGAAAATTATTTTAAATGCTGTTACCCTGGGAAAGCCTCCCCTGATGAAATGGAAATAATGTTATGATTTCTAAACTATTTTTTTCTTACTTTTCTATCTGGAAAGTCTCTCATTTTTAATGTACCACAGTTATATTTTTCTTAGCTTATTTTTTTTGAAGTGGTAGTAGTAAGTCTACTTAGTTGCTGCAGGATTAACTAGAAATTCCAACAGTTCATTATTTTTTAAAAATCTTAAATAATGCAGTGCTTATACAGAACAATGGTAAATATAAGATAACTTGGTAAGTACTTTGGGGTGATAACGAATCACAATATCTGCTTTCTTCATTTGTGTTGTTCACATAGAGAGAATACAGCAACTATTACAAATATCCCTGTGATCAAAGTCATTTGCTGATGGCTAGCATGTAGAATACAATATAGTTGGGATAAGAAAAAAGGAAACCGAATTCTTGGACTTCTTATCCTGTTTTTGTAAGTTAGCAACCTGACGGTCAGACGCTTTAAGTAGTCCTATAGGTTATGAATGGTCGAGGTAGAATTTGAAAGGAGATGTAACAAACTCTAAAGCGCTTGCTGTTTCTTTAATACAAGACTGTTTCCTAGTCAGTAACAAAAAAAGTGGGACTAACAGGTTATTTATTCTGTTTTCAGTTTGAGATGGTTTATCCGTAAAATGGGGGATTATATTACATTCATTACATAAATTTTAAAACTGTTGCAAAGACAAGAGATAATTGATATAAAGAGATTAGTATAGTAGACTCTTAATTAATAGTATTTTTTGTCATCATCATTATCCTCAACCAGAATCACAAAGTAACTTGTAGTGTTAGTTAAAATAAAAATATTTCTGAAAGAGATAAGGTTAATGTTGATCAACCCTTTGAAAGGGCCAGACTTGACACAGGAGGGGAAGGTCACAGAAGTTAAATTCTCTGATTTTCTCTGTCAAGAGAATGGGAATCACTTTTAGAAAGATTTTTATTTTGAGTAACTCTACAAGTCACTTTGCAATTCTGCATTCTCAGTGAGGGATTTTTTTGCCGTAACCTGGAGGCAGGATAATTTAAATTTAAATTTATGGAGTCTTTTATATAGAACTCATTGGATAGGATTGAAAGGAAAGTTGTCATATGTAAAAATATGGTGATGGCAATTAATAGAGTCTTCATTCATTTATTGATCAAACATTTAATGGGTGCCACTTCACACCAAGCAGAATACTAGGTTCTGAATTTATAAGATATACAAACCATGATTCCTCTATTCAAAGAGCTCACTGCTTAATGAGGTGTCAGATAATGAACCAATGCTCTTCTGAGTGGAAAGTGTTACAAAATAGAGATGTGTACAAGGTATAATGATGGCAGTGAGCAATAAGAAGATAACTTTTTTCTTTTGTGTCTTTCTACTTAAGTTTTTATTAATTTCATTCAATGTTCTCAAGGTACGAGTCTTACACTTTTTTATACTTCTTTTTTGGTATAAATCAAAGGGGTACAAGTGCTGGTTTTTTACATGGATATACTGCCTAGTGGTGAAGTCTGAGCTTTTAGTGTAACCATCATCCAAATAATGTACATTGTACTCATTAAGTAATTTCTCTTCCCTCATCCCAGCTTCTACTCTCCCACCCTTCTGAACTTCCAATGACTATATTCCACATTCTGTGTCCATGTGTACACATAATTTAGCTGCCACTTATGAGCGAGAACATGTATTATAGTATTAACTTTCTGTTTAAGATAATGGCCTCCAGTTCTGCAAAACACTATGATTTTATTCTTTTTTATGGTTGAATCATATTCCATTATACTTAGTTAAATTTATTCCTAAGTATTTCATTATTTTTGGTGCTATTGTAAAAGGATCTCTTTTCTTAATTTTATTCTTAGATTGTTGGAGTTTTATAGAAATACAATAGAAGGAAACTTTGCCAATATGATAAAAGATATTCATGAAAAGTCCACAGTTAACATCATATTAGTGGTAACTGAAATATACACTTCTAAAATCAAGAACAAGAAAAGTATGTATTCTCTCACTGCTTCTATTTAGCATTTTTGTAGGGAAAATTGTAGCCAGAGCAATTAGGCAAGGAAAAAAAAAAGCCCATCCAGATTAAATAAGAAGAAACAAACCTATGTTTAGGTATAGATTTGGTTTTGAATATAGAAAATCCAAATTAAAAAAAAAAAAACCTGTTGGAGATAATAAAAGATTTCAGCAAGTTTGCAGAAGCTAACTTTCTTGAGAAGACTGCAAAAGTCTTTTCTAAAGAGTGCTACTTAAAAACAGCACTTTCCTTTGAAATTTCAGTTTGAATTTCAGAGGGTGGACAGCCCCAGAGTGGCCTATTGAAGAGAAATAACAGAATCAAAATGCTTGGCAAAGAAATCCTTTACCTGTAGGACGTAGTGGAGAGTGGGGTCAGAAACATCTGAAAAAATCTTACGGTACATACTATAGGAAAAAGATGGAGACTAACCGCAGATCAATTAGGAAGAATTAATGGATTATGGATTCTACATCAAAGATAAAATGAGAGACATAGTAAATACTATATATTTATAAGTTTAAATGTTGTCAGAGATAATTGTGCTTGTGATATATACATAGAAAGATAAAAAACCATACAAAACATCAGCTTGAATGAGAGTTAATTATTCCCAGCAAAGATAATTTCAAGAAGGTGTCAAGCAAAGGGACCAACTGGGAAAACTGAATAGTTTATAAGCATTTTCTGAATTGAATCTATTTCATTTTGTACAGAGTCCACAACAGTATTATTGACAAAGAGGAAATAGGTAAGTCTGAGGAATTATGAAACCAATTTTGTGTTCCTTTCTGAGTTTTTCAACAGTAGGGATATAAAAATAACATTCCTGTATAAAAAAAGGAAATATCCAAACATACTTATTTCATAGCCCAAAGTGACTTGGGAATTATTCCCTGTTCTACTTTCTTTGATTCATATCAATAAATGAATTGGCCCTATATGTAAGTGAGATCTTCAAAATAAGATATTTCTGTGTTTCTTTAAGTAACGATATATGAAGACAAAGTACAAGTGTTTTAATGGTATCTTTAGGAAAATTCTTTACCTTCAGTCAGTCAGCATAGTTATGATTGTTGTCACTCCAGTCCTGATAGTACAGATGTAATCATCAGTGTGTCCCAATGGTGCGACTTTTTATGTTCGAATATGACTGAGTAGACAGAAGCATGTCACATTTACTTTCCAGTGCTGTGCAAATTTTCTGGTTTTCTGAGGCTCACCATAGCACAATTATTTATCTACTGTTTTCAAAATCTCCTGTTACACATAAAGAAAAATCTTCCTGAAATAACATGAAGTGAAAACTCAGGCAAGTAAATGAGAATCTGAAAATCTACATTTATTTCTTTCAGTAAAGAAATAAGACATGAATAAAGGATTTTAACTTTTGTTGAATGGGAGCATCAGTCTTGCTAATCTTGCCTTCATGAGGTATCAAAATTTAAAATTGTTGAGCTCAAGAGTGCATTCCTGGGAATATATAGGAAATTTAGAAGATGCAGACCAGGCAGAAATCATTTGGTGGGTATAGTTGAGTTAACAAAAATCAGAGTGGTGAAAGAGAATCCTGGGATGTTCATGTTTGTTACTTGTACATTGAGATGATTCAGCAAAAATCAGAGTGGTGAAAGAGAATCCTGGGATGTTCATGTTTGTTACTTGTACATTGAGATGATTCCAATCTCCAAGATAATATTCAGGAATAGTATAGTTTACTGATCAAGAGCATGGGCTTATCATCAAACAGACCTGGATTCAAATCCTTGCTACTCAACTAATTATAGAATTTTGTGAAAGTTTTTTATCTTTGCTGAACATCAATTAATTCCCTTATCCTAGGATGGTGAGGAAGATGAAATGAAGCTAAGAGGAAAATGTTTACAAAATACTCAGTATAGTGCCTGACATAGAAAATGATCAATAAATGGTACTAGCTTTAAAATTATATATTTCTTTTTTCATATCTAGCTTTGAGAGTTCAAACCAAATGAAATATTTCTGGCATTCATAGGCAGGGTATTTACTTACATCTTACCTATCCTCTTTTTGTACATTGCTAGAGAAGTACAGTAGCCAAACTGATTTGGCAAATTCAAATCAGTGCTATTCCACTCTCTCCCAGACTTTGGATAACTATCTCTTCACAAGCTGATCCTGACAGGTCAGCACCCAGCACTGCTTGCTGAAGACAGGGCCGCTTAAATCAATGAGCTTCCGGTGACTAGGGCTTTCCTGTAGTTGTTGGGCACTCTAGCCTATGGCTTTGCCCTGTTGCTCTTACATGGAGGGTTTTGTCTGCCCCATTTAGCCTTCAGTCCTTTTTAGTTTCTCCTTTATCCTATTTTAGCTCCTTAAGAAATGGAGAACAAAAGTGAATTTATAGCTTCAGTCCCTGATATGGGGCTTGTGACTTTGCTTGCAATGGCTGATTTGAGACTTTACCCATCTGAGCAGAACTTCCCAACACTGCCTGTCAATTTCTTATTTGATATCTCCAGTGTACTTATTTTGGGGAATGCAATGGATTCTTCTTAGACTTTGAGAAATCGTTAAACAAACAGATTTATTGTCCCACCAAAATTCCAAATACATAGGAGGAAGAACTTCCTTCCCCTCAACACAAGGCTTACCTAAGGTTGTTTGTTCATGGCTAAATATCAATAGGCAACTTGTGTTGGAGCAACTGATGTTAGCAATTATTCTTCATGCTGTTGAGAGCATTGCTGCCTGCTCTACCAGTCCCAGTTACTCCAGTGACTTAATTTCTCTTCATTTCTATTATAGGGAGATTAGATGTGCTAGTGTAATAAGGGTTACCGTAGAATCCTATCTACTCTTGATCCTGTGGTCTTGGTATACTGTATTTTATTTTATTTTTAAATTTTATTTTTGAGACGGAGTTTCACTCTTGATGCTCAGGCTGGAGTGCAATGGTACAATCTCGGCTCACTGCAACCTCCACCTCCCAGGTTCAAACGATTCTCCTGCCTCAGCCTCCCAAGTAGCGGGAATTACAGGCGCCCACCACCACACCCAGCTAATTTTTTTTGTATTTTTAGTAGAGACAGGGTTTCACCATGTTCAGCAGGCTAACCTCAAACTCCTGACCTCAGGTGATCCTCCTGCCTCGGCTTCCCAAAGTGCTGAGATTAC
The DNA here is from genome assembly GCF_047675955.1 of Chlorocebus sabaeus. NCBI lineage: Eukaryota > Metazoa > Chordata > Mammalia > Primates > Cercopithecidae > Chlorocebus > Chlorocebus sabaeus. The sequence goes on along the minus strand of NC_132913.1, from coordinate 51,675,062 downwards.
AGGTGTGAGCTACCATGCCTGGCCTTGTATACTTTAAACATAAAAGAGATTTGTTGTAGGAATTCTCCAAAAAATGAAAAGGAGGCCAGTACCTGATTTGAAGGAAAGTACATTTTTGGATCCTTGGAGGCAGCTTCTGGAATTGATTACTCAGGGATATTTAGGGGCAATTCAGAGTCTCCCAGTGATTTGTATCAGAAGAACGGAAACAGTAGTCTCTCTTCTTGGAATATGTCATTTTGTCATTCATATTATTTAAAGTACTAAAGAGACCTAAATCCACACACACAAAAATGTTGCCATAATGACAAAGTGAATTAATTTTCTTAGAACTAGTGAGCCACTTAATGCTCTCTAAGAATTTGGCTCATAAAGAAAGAAAGAAAAAAAAAAACACTTCTTGTTTTATAAAAATTTCCAAGATCTTATATTTCTTTTATTCTTTGAGGAATGGAAAATGTAATAATAGTATGGCCATCATTTGAAATTAATTTCAAAGGCCTACTCAGTTTACTACTTATGATCAAAGCCTACATTTTTCTGACATTCTTTTGATACTAATTACCATTACAGTTTAATTGACTTTCATACAGGGAAAGCTATGTATACGTACACACACACACACGCACGCACATGTAACTTTGCAAGACTATGTTTTATACACATACATATATATGTATGTACTTATATGTCCATAATATGCTGTCGTTAGCAGTTATTTAATAAAAAGCAGTAAAATAACTGGGATTTTAAAATCCAGAATTGATTTAATAGGCCATGTTAAACATGTTTTACAAAATAACATACAATAGAAACCAAGCATAAAGGTGAGTTAAAGATTTTGTGTAAGAAAATATTTTATTCTGGCCATCATGCCACTCTGTAAGACCTTTTTGAAATGTAGAAGCACAAGCACACGCCATTCTCCCAGCGCTCGCTCTCTCCTTTTTTCCCCCACATTTTATAAAACTGCAGTTTTATTGCTAGATAATACAGTAAAAAGATTCATTGTAAGGGTTACCTAACAACGTTGGTGGTGTTGATGAATAGTTGCAATTAATACATTCCCTTAATTAGTCTGATACCCAGAAGATGCACCTGGCAGGTCATTTTAATACTACAATTGATTTATAGCTGCTAGAAATGATTTTACCAGCTATCTTCAGAGAGTACAATTAGAGTGGATTTCATTTTTTTATGCATTTTCACTGAGGAATAAACATAAAAGGTCTATGTAATTCAGAACAAAGCAGCTATAATGTACTAATGGTTTATGGATTTTATTAATATTCAGCTAACATTAGAGGCAATTTTAGGGGAGAGCAACCTATTTCCTTTATGAAGTATTCAGTTTTTTAGTATCTGAGTGCTTTGTTTAAAAAATAAACCTTGATATCTTCTGATGACTTGCTTCTGTTTCTTAAAGGAAAAATGTTACATGTTACTGATAAGAAAAAATAAAATAAAAAATTTAAGTGCTATGTATTGATTGCATGAAGATGCAATTATATGCTGAATATTTACTTCTTAAATACATGTAAATTTTTAAAAAGTCATTAGGCATTCATGTGATTTAAGTAGTGCTTCCATTAATATAATTGTTGAGCTAATGGATGAACTCTATTAGTAATGGAGGGAGTTGCACTTTGTGGTTGAACAGGTAACAAAATATTTTAAGTACCTGATTACATATCTGGCTTTTAATTCTCTGTTTATCTAGGATATTAATTTGGCTAATCGGGAATCTTTGTCCTTCTCCCTCATCATCCATAATGTGGGCCCAATTTGCTTGCTTAGTTTAAGATAGTAAGACAATGAGAAATCAGTTCCGCAGATAAAGCTCATAGTCCTTTTAAAAGTATTAGTACTTAAACGCACGATTCCTATGACTACTGTGAACTCTATCTAGAAAATGTCTGTATCAAAAGGGCAGTGAACTTCTGTAAGTGCAAGAGAAATTTACATATACAAAAATCAAAAATTCATTTAAAATTTATTCTTTGACTATTTATCAAGGGCTTACTGCGTATAAGATACTAAGACTAACATTGCTGTGGATTCAGGAGGGAAAAACAAAAGATTTCTTTTCACAGTCTAGATGGGAAGAAAGGGCCGAAGGACTCTGGCTGACCCACAGATATGAACTCATAAGCCATAGAATTCCAGGAAGGAAAGGCTGAGCCTATAGGAGGATATGGCAGGAAGACTGGATTGCTGCTGCATCAGTGTATTACAGATTCTGAACTGGAACTTGACGGCCCGAACTACACAGAAATGATCCACAACACCCATGATGTCTCTTGAAGAATGTCTCTCCTTCATCCATAATGACAATTCTTCTCAACCTTTACCAGGAGGTGAGCTTAGCTTTTTGTTTGGTTTGGTTTGGTTTTCAGTAATTGGTAATAGACTTGCAACATCATGCGGTCTCTGGCCCAGATTTCCTTCTTTTTAATGCTACACTTTACAAAGACAGTCAGCTTGGGTTAGCAATAAGAGTTTAAGATCAGGTATTCTAATTCTCTGGCAGCTGATAATCCACATAAAGTATCATCTGTCAAATCTTACAATGTATTTTTTAAATAAAAATTGCTCAGCCAACACCATTCTGGAAAACTGACGTTCAACATTATAGTTTTATTCCCTTTGTCTAGAACCAATCAGGCAAAATGATCTGTCAAGAGTTTAAGGCCTTTGATTCTGTACCTTTTGTGTAAAAACTACAAGTTTAAAATAACGGTGCTTTATTAAGTAGTTAGTACAAAGTTTCCGAGATTTCCTGGGGAGTCTCCTAATGCTAATAAGGAAACTACATGATGACTTCCACTGGGATGAGAGGGTCACAGGAATCTGGAAGTTTCGAGGTATTGGAAGCAACATTTTCTCTGCTAACATTCTGGTGTGGCTGACAGATGGTTAAAGCATGCTGCCTGTTGGCTACTTATGCCTGCTAACACTTTTACCACCACTTCTGTGGTTATACTGAAGGAGTCAGTAACCAGTTCCTAAATTATAGAATTGGGACTTCAAGAGGTCATTTTACCCATCCCCCTGCTTCTGGGCAGGACAATACTTAATGATCTTGGCTCACAGAGCTCTCTCTGAAACCAATTGATGCATAGATGAACCATTCACCTCGGGGGAAAATGATGCTATGTAGATAGGTTGTCTTTGTTTATTTCCTTTATTGGTGAATGAACATTTAAAAGTGAAATTCTCTCCCACTTGATTTTGTTTGCAATGTGGTCTAAATTATATTCTGCTCTGGTCCTCATGCTGCAGGAGGTTTTTAATGCTGACCAGGATCACTGACAGCCATCTGTGCCTGGCCCCAGGCATGGACTCTCTTAGGATACGTTCGCACTCACCTGTCGGCACTACAGGTTTAGGCTGCTAATATCATTTGAAAACTTTGCATTGAAAGCAATAGGAATAAAAAGATAGTTTTACATCCTGTGGGACAGTCATTATTCTTACAATTTATAGAACAGGTAGCTCCTCCTTTCCAACTTCTTTACTTCTGGCTGTTGAAGCAACTCATGTTACCTTTTACTCTGTATTTTTTTTTTTTAACTTCCAGTTTAAGTGCTGAAGAGTTGATGCTTCTTTTCTCAATTTCCCACTAACCTCTTTATAACGATGCATAAAATAATGAAAATGAAAACCCAAAATCAATCTGTAGTTTAAAAATAATTTTAAAACATGAAACAGACCAGTCTCAATCATCTACAACAAGGTAGCCAGACGCTTTCTTCTTTCAAAGTGTGCTCACTGTTTCAAACCCAGAGACCTAGGGACTGAGAACTAGCACTACCAAGCGTCTCACCCTTGAATGTTGGGTTGTGGGAGCTGGGGAGAGACATTGGTCTGTGGACCAGCAGCAAGCCCATCACTTGTTGTGAGAAATGAGGACTCTCAGATCCGGTCCTGACCTGTGAATCAGAATCTGCATTTCTACGAGATCCACAGATGATTGAGTACTCATTAAAGTTTGGAAAGCACTGCCCAAAACTTTGAGATCATCTTCCAATACACTGCATCAATAAATAAAATGCTGAAAGAGAAAATTACAGATGTTGAGGAACCAAACTTGGTGGTGTTCTGTTTCACCTGATGCTAACAATTTTTAGGTTAGGGGACCTAGGAAAAATGTCCTTCTGTCTCTACCAGTTGCTGGTTAAGTAGAACAATGAAGTGTCCTTTTTCTCCTTTTTAAAATTTCTGGGGTACTTGAGTAGCTAATTTCTGCATGTCTAAACTTACATTGAATGACCTGAGAGACGACTTTTGCTTTAATTTCACAGAGACAATCCAGTGGCAGTTATCTGTCACTGATGTCATCTTAACTTCGTTTTCATCTAAGATCTCTGAATGACTATGTTAAGTACACTTAAAAACCAGAGAGAGAATTCAAAATGATCTCAACTGTTTTTTAAAAATGCATAGGAGACATTCTTTTAGGAAAATATAGTGGTAACAATATTCACTAGAACTTTGGATGATTTCTCTTTCTTCATTTTAATTTTCTGTCTATACCAGCATGTAGTACTCTTATAGCCAGAAAACCATATTACAGTATTTAAAACAATGCAGTTTTGTTTATGGAATATAATGAAACTATGTACAAAACTGCAAATGTTTGGAAGTATATTAAACTATTCTCTATACTTTTCTGTATTTTTAGTTTTCCATGTTGAGTACGTATTTTTTTTCTATAGCAGCTGCCAGAGGGTTTCAGTAAATGACCAAAAGGTATTTTTTGATGGAATGAACACATGGCTGAAGAAACCAGGACAAGTATCTAGAAGAAGAATCACATTGTTTCCTTTTAGAGTCCACCCCTTCACTACTAGTGTTAATAGTGAGATATTTACAATATGTATTTTGAAATGCTGTCATTTATAAGGGTTGAATAATAGGGGCTAAAGTCAGATTAGGGATAGAAAACGACAGTCCTCAGAGTGCCTTTCCTTTGTCCTTTCTCCCCAACATCATAGCATTTTACAACAGAATGGTTTGACTTAACTTTGCCAAAGTTGAAACCATCCTGTTTAGTATATAGTTCCTTAAAAAGTAGTTTGCATTGAAATTAATTAACATATCCAAATCTCTTTAGCATGTGATGTAATTGGTAGGGCTCATAGAATAGTTGGACTTTGGCTAGAAGCTACAGATTGTAGAATTCAGAGATTTTAAAATATATTAGGTTTGAAATCCTTTTTAAAATGCATTCTTGGTTATAACACAAAAAACAAGTACAAATAACAAGTCTGGTTGTTGGGGGTGGGAGGAGTTCAGATTTGTCTGACTATACATGAAGATTCTTAGGAGCCTGTATTTGGTAAGCATAGTCCAAAAACTGTGGAATCATAAAGCCTTTGTATCACTGGGTCAAGATACAATAGTTTTTTCCCTCCAGGTACAATATGGCCATGTAAAATCAATCGTTATTTAGTGTATTCATATTCATCATCTTTGGTGATCTTCTCCATAGCATTGAGAGGTAGTTCCTCATATTATTAATAAAGGAGAAAGATATATTGAAAAAATGAACCATGTTCACATCACCAATGAAGGCCAAAGCCAGCCTTTCACTCCAAGTTAAAAAAGTGCAATCGAGACCATCTTGGTTAACACGATGAAACCCTGTCTCTACTAAAAATACAAAAAAAAAAAAAAAAAAAAATAGCTAGGCATGGTGGCGGGTGCCTGTAGTCCCAGCTACTCTGGAGGCTGAGGCAGGAGAATGGAGTGAACCCAGGAGGCAGAACTTGCAGCAGTGAGCTGAGATCGCACCACTGCACTCCAGCCTGGGTGACAGAGGGAGACTCCCTTTCAAAAAAAAAAAAAAAAAAAAAGAAAACCTCAAGAACTTTCAAGGCAAGAAAGCGCTATACATATTAACATAAAGAGCTGACAAGCTGGAAGTTGTTGTTAACAGGAGAAGCAGCCTAGTGTGACAATCAAGAATTTAAGGGCTTAAGTCAGACTAGCTTGGTTCAAATCCTGCTTCTGCCAATTACTGAGTCTACGACCTTAGGCAAGTTATTGAATGATGCCTCTGTTTCCTAGTCTGTGAAATTTGGTTGTCATAATGTCTACCTCATAGACAAACACTTAGTTTGAAGTTTAAATGACTGACTATAAAAAAAAAAAAGCACTAAATACGAGGCCTGACAATAGTAGATGCTTAGTAAATGTTAAACCAAGCATGCTACTAGGCATATTGAGTGTACTATTATATTTAATTCTTATTACAAGGAAACAATTTTTTAAAGTTCCAATTTTATAGAAGAAACCAAAACTCAGTAAGAATAAGTCACAAATCTGAAAATTAGCCCAACTCTAACTCCAAAGCTGATGCTTTTATTATTTTTTAAAACATAGTAACTTGTTTTTAAGAGTGACAAAGTTTTATCAAATTTTTAAAATTAGAAATGAGTAATCATTCTTAGATATATTTAATCTTATTCATCTGATGAGTTTACAGTATATATAGTCATTTGTTTTTACAGTAACTATAAGATATTAAGTAGGCAAATACTATCATTCCCTATAACACAAAAGTATTATTAAGAACAAGTTTATACAGAAAAGATCAGTAGTAATATCAATGTTAATGCAAAGCAAAATACATGAGACTGTAAATCTTGATATAGAGTGTGTTTTTCTCCCTGGAAATTAATTCTTCCACTTTGTATTTAACAGTTCTTCTATTTATAGTTTCAGTTATTTCTTTTCTGATTCATTCCATAAAATATCTAGTGGTATTTAAAATAACTGTCACACATAATTGCTATTTCCCACTATATCAAAATTGATCATTTCTTCCTTATGATGGTGTATTAGTCTATTCTTATGCTGCTAATGAAGATTGTGAGACTGAGTAATTTACAAAGGAAAGAGGTTTAATTGACTCACTGTTCAGCATGGATGGGAGGCCTCAGGAAACTTACAATAATGGCAGAAGGGGAAGCAAACATATCCTTCTCATGGTGGCAGGGAGAAGAAGAACGAGAGCCAAGTGACAGGAGAAGCCCCATATAAAACCATCAGATCCCTTGAGAACTTACTATCATGAGAATAACATGGGGGAAACTGCTCCCATGATTCAATTACCTCACACCGGGTGCCTCCCATGACATGTGGGGATTCTGGGAACTACAATTCAATATTAGATTTGGATGGGGACACAGCCAAACCATATTATTCCATCCCTGGCCCCTCCCAAATCTCATGTTCTCACATTTCAAAACACAATCATGCCTTTCCAGCAGTCCCCCAAAGTCTTAACTCATTCCAGGGTTAACTCAAAAGTCCAAGTCCAAAGTTTCATCGGAGATAAGGCAAGCCTCTTCTGCCTATGAGCCTGTAAAATCAAAAGCAAGTTAACTATTTCCTAGATACAATGGGGGTACAGGCACTGGGTAAATATACCCATTCCAAATGGGAGAAATTGGCCAAAACAAAATGGCTACAGGCCTCATGCAAGTCCAAAATCCAATAGGGCAGTTATTAAACCTTAAAGTTCCAAAATGACCTCCTTTGACTCCATCTAGGACACACTGATGTAAAAGGTGGGCTCCCACAGCCACGGGCAGCTCTACCCCTGCGGCTTTTCAAGGTAGAGCTCCACCTCAAGCTGTTTTTACAGGATGACATTGAGTGTCTGCAGACTTCCCAAGCACAGGGTGCAAGCTGTCAGTGGCTCTACCATTCTGGGGTCTGGAGGACAGTGGCCCTCTTCTCACAGCTCCACTAGGCAGTGCCCCCGTGGGGACTCCGTATGGGCACTCTGACCTCACCTTTCCCTTCCCCACTGCCCTAGCAGAGGTGCCCTATGAAGGCCCCACCCCTGCAGCAAACTTCTGCCTGGATGTCCATACATCCTCTGAAATCGGGATGGAGGTTCCAAATCTCGATTCTTGATTTCTGTTCACCTACAGGCTCAACACCACATGTAAGCCACCAAGGCTTGGGGCTTGCACCCTCTCTAGCAATGGCCTGAGCTATATGTTGGCGCCTTTTAGCCATGGCTGGAGCAGAAGCAGTTGAGAAGCAGCATACCATGTCCTGAGGCTGCCTAGAGCATGGAGGGCCCAGGTTCAGCCATTTTCCCCTCCTAGACCTTCAGGCTTGTGATGGGAGGGGCTGCAGTGAAGGTCTCCGACATACTCTGGAGACATATTCCCTATTGTTTTGGTGATTGGCTTTTGGCTCCTAGTTGCTTATGCAAATTTCTGCAGCAGGCTTGAATTTCTCCCCAGAAATTTTTTTTTTTTCCTATAGCATCATCAGGCTGCAACTTTTCCAAATTTCTATGCTCTGCTTCCTTCTAAATGCTTGTGTGCTTAGAAATTTCTTCTACCAGGGCCAGGCGTGGTGGCTCACACCTGTAATCCCAGCACTTTGGGAGGCTGAGGCAGGTGAATCACCTGAGGTCAGGAGTTGGAGACAAGCCTGGCCTACATGGTGAAACCCCTTCGCTACTAAAAATACAAAAGTTAGCCAGGTGTGGTGGTGCACGCCTGTAATCCCAGCTACTTGGGAAGCTGAGGCAGGAGAATTACTTTAGCTCAGAAGGTGGAGGTTGTAGTGAGCCGAGATTGTGCCACTGAACTCCAGACTGGGCTACAGAGAGAGACTGTCTTAAGAAAAAGAAATTTCTTTCACCAGATACCCTAAATCATCTCTCTCAAGTTCAAAATTCCACAGATTTCTAGGGCAGGGCAAAATGCCACCAGTCTCCTTGCTCAACCATAACAAGACTCACCGTTGTTCCAGTTTCCAACAAGTTCCTCATCTCCATCTGAGACCACCTCAGTCTGGACTTCATTGTCCATATCACTATCAGCATTTTGGTCATGGCCATTCAACAAGTCTCTGGGAACTTCCAAACTTTCCCACATTTTTCTGTCTTCTTCTGAGCCCTCCCAACAGCTTCAACCTCTGCCTGTTATCCAGTTGCAAAATCACTTCCACATTTTCATGTATCTTTACAGCAGTACCCCACTCTCTGCAGTGCAAATTTACTGTGTTAGTCCATTCTTACACCGTAATATGGTTTCACTGTGTCCCCACCTAAATATCAAGTTAAATTCCCACATGTTGTGGGAGGGAGCTGGTGGGAGGTAATTTAATCATGGGGGCAGGCCTTTCCTGTGCTGTTCTTGTGATAGTGAATTAAGTCTCATGAGATCTGACGGTTCTTTAAGGGGGTGTTTCCCTGTACAAGCTCTCTGTCTTTGCCATCCATCGAAGATGTGATTTGCTCCTCTTTGCCTTCCACTATGATTGTGAGGCCTCCCCAGCCATGTGGAACTGTAAGTCCATTTAACCTCTTTTTTTCCCCAGTCTCAGGTATGTCTATATCAGCAATGTAAAAACAGACTAATACACACTGCTAGTAAAAACGTAACATACCCGAGACTGGGTAATTTATAAAGGAGAGAGGTTTAATTGACTCATAGCTCAGCGTGGCTGGCCAAGCCTTAGGAAACTTAACGATAATGGTGGAAGTGGGAGCAAACATGTCCTTCTTCACATGTCAGCAGGGAGAAGTAGAATGAGAGCTGAGCAAAGGGGGAAAACCCTTTAAAAAACCATCAGATTTCATGAAAACTTGCTCACTATCATGAGAATAGCATGGGGGAAACCGCTCCCATGATTCAGTTAACTTCCATGGGGTCCTTCCCATGACATGTGGGGATTATGGGAACTACAATTCAATTCAAGATGAGATTTGGGTGGGGACACAGCCAAACCGTTTCAGATGGCAAAGGTATCAGAATACCCTCCACAAATTTTACTTCTGCTAAGTGTTAATTTTCCATTACATTTTAAATTTAAACTGGGATGAAAGAAACAGTTCAGATGACAGTATATATTTCTTATGACTAGCAATTAGAAAATTAAAATAAAATTTTAAAAGCTTAATGGAGTTGTCAATGGCAAACTGTGCCTGACTAAATTAGCAATTTGTCAACTTTAAGATAATTCAGAAGAAACATGAATCTCCCATGAGTGACTATTAGATGATCTATTATGAAATAAGTCAATGAACTGAGTCTAGTTTCAATTGAATAATTACAGACCTAACAAAAACTAGATTTTATTTTCATCTTCTATTGAAACTTGCTGCTACTTAGCAAAGTGGACAAAACTTTAATGGAGAAAACAACTGGTCTACTCTTTCACCAAAGAAGTTGTCCTTTTCATTTGGGATTGAGGCATGTTTCTTTTATTGCAAAGGGCAGTTCATATTGAGGCTGTCATTTATATTGATGTTCTTTTTTCAAAATGACACCTCCATGTAATTTTTTTCTGCAGAAAAATTGGACTTCAGTGTTCAGGGTCATTGGTAAGAGATCTTTCACTGATTCAAAATTAATTTAAAATTTTTAGGAAGAAGGAAAAAATCAGAACTCTTCCTACCCTCCCAAGAGAAGTAATATGTACCTTACATGGAAAAGCTAGTGCATTTTAAATGGGCTCACCAAATAGAAGATGACCTCTTTCCTCGGCTAATTTAGTGACAACACATGGGTATTTCTTTTTCTGGAATTTTGTGAAAACTTACAATTATCACAGGACTGAGTGCAATTTGTTTGCTCCCCACAAAAGCAGAGATGATTTTTATTGACCAATCTTTGATCCGAGAGATTAAAGAAAGTACTGCATGAGCAGCGAGAAGGATAACACCACGGGGGTCAATAGGCTTTACTGCTATTGGAAATGAAAGTGAATCATTCCATTGGGAGATAGGGTAATTTAGCATTCTTACTGGGAATGCAAGATTCTTTCTTTTTCTCCCTTTTTTGGAAAGAAAATATTCAACTAATGAATAAGTTTCTCCATGATTTAATACCATGGCCACACACGAGGTCATTTGGAGGGCACTAGATTCCCCAACATAATTCTGTACAATGCTTTTTAGCCCAAATGGCCTGGCTGTCACATTTTCACACCCTTGATTGAAATGTCCCCGGTAGACTTTTGGAATGCAGTCTGAAGGCTTAGTGACTCAATATTTTCACAGTGAATACATTTCCAATCTCATAGAAAGTTGCCACTAACTACTGCAGAGGTTATGTCTCTTTCGGTTTTCCTCTGAAACACTGAATGAAGTAAAATTCAAGTTTAGCTGAGCTTTGAGAAAACAAGATATAATGAATGCATGCTACCATTATTTGCCACTTTAACACACCTTTGCAAACTATCCTACTGTCTTTCAATGGATAGTCTATAAAGGAGTTACTTTTTCCCTCCTATTTTCATAAATAGAAGGATCATTTTTCCTTTTTTTTATTATGAGCCAGGGAATAAGAGTTGAAAGTATAACATCTGGTATGATTGTGACTAGGGATAATGGTGAGATGCTATTGTTTATAGAATATTCACCAAAACTCCTGAGGCCTGACAAAATGTTCATGTTATGCTTCTTCATTTCTTTGAAAGATTGCCAAAAATTTTACTGGGATAACCAATTGCATTTCTGTTCCAAGTTGCTAGACATATTCAAAGCTTATTTTAAACTTTTGACTGATTATTTTTAACAGAGTTCTTATTTGCAAATTGAAAGTGCCCCTGTTCTTCTCTATAATAATATTTTGATATAATACAGGACTCTCATGATATCAGTTATTTACCAACTAGAACGATCTAGTTCTTGTCCCCTTGGTTTTTAAAGCTGACTTAGCATTAGAATTACATTACAAACTTAAAAGATTAGATCGAAACTGCTGTTTCCTCTTATTACAAGGCGATTGTTCTTCTTGATTTTCTTAGCAAGAGTATGCAATTAGATTATTTACATCATGACTACACTTTATCAAATTATATCATTTCATTTTATGACTGATTAATAATGAGCATGATTTGCTTCTTCAGAATTTATGAGGACCTCAGACAACCCAACAACAACAAAAATAACCCCATTAAAAAGTGTGCAAAGAACATGAATATTTATTTTTCCAAAGAAGACATACAAATGGCCAACAAGCATATGAAAAAATGTTCAACATCGGTAATCATCAGAGAAATGCAAATTGAAACCACAGGGAGATATCATCTTACACCACTCAGAATGACTATTACTACAAAGATAAAAAAATAACAGATATTGGTGAGAATGAAGAGAAAAGGGAACACATATACTGCTGGTAAGAATGTAAATTCCACTGTTGGTAGGACTATTGGTGGAAATGTACAACTGCTGTGGAAAACAGTGTGGAGGTTTCTCAAAGAACTAAAAATAGAACTAATGGTAGTTCTATTTACCAACAGAATTACTATTTACCAATAGATTACTATTGGGTATCTGTCCAAAGGAAAAGAAATCATTGTATCAAAAAGATACCTGCACTCATATGTTTATTACAACATTATTCACAATAGCAAAGATACGAAATAAACTTGTATCTGTCAGTGGATGACTGGATGATGAAAATGCGAGATATATATAGGAATACTATTCAGCCATCAAAAATAATGAGATAAAGTATCTTGCAGCAACATGGATGGAACTGGAGGCTATTATCTTAAGTGAAACAACTCAGAAACATAAGGTCAAATACTGCTTGTTCTTACTTATAAGTGAGCGCTAAATAATGTGTACCTACAGACATAGAATGTAGAGGCCGGGTGCAATGGCTTACACCTGTAATCCCAGCATTTTGGGAGGCCGAGGCGGGTGGATCATTTGAGGTCAGGAGTTCGAGACCAACCTGACCAACATGGCGAAACCCCATCTCTACTAAAGATACAAAAGTTAGCCGGGCATGGTGGCAGGTGCCTGTAGTCCTAGCTACTCGGGAGGCTGAGACAGGAGAATTGCTTGAACCCAGGAGGTGGAAGTTGCAGTGAGCCAAGATTGTGCCACTGCACTTCAGCCTCTGTGACAGAGTGAGACTCCATCTCAAAAAGAAAATGTGGAAGAATCAACATTGGAGACTTGGAAGAGTGGAAGAGTGGGAGGATGGGAGAATGACGGATGAGGAATTAGTTAATGGGAACAATGTACATTATTCAGGTGATGGTTAGAGCAAAAGCTCAGACTACTACTATGCAATATACCCATGTAAAAAAAAAAAACCTGCACTTGTACTTCTTACATTTATATAAACTTTTAAAATGAGCATAATTCTGTTCATCTTAAGGGAATTTTCAGGAATTAAGGAAATTAAGGAACATTTATGAATGTTCACAGGGACCTATTGCTGTGTGTTTTCATGGCAAAATGTGACTCCCTCCACTTTTTCTGACATATGCTGTTTTAAATTTATTTGGCTAGATTCTGCTGATACCATTAAGTAAATTGTTTCTTGAATGTACCCAATGGTCTCCAAGTGGCTTACAAGAGCATATACTTCTTTTCAAAGTGTTCATTTTGGTTATTAGTAAGAATTTGTGCAATGACAAAAGTCCGCTTTATTAAACGTTATTAAAGTTAATAAGACAGTAAATAACTCAAGAGGCTGAAGCTCTTTTCTAAACTAAAGATTGATTTATGTTTTACCTGATGGAAACAAGTCGACTTGTACCAGGTATATATAATTTAGAAATAATCTTTTGTTTAAAGAGAGACCTGAGTAACATTTTACTGAAAATCACAGAAGATTTATTCTTCTTAAACGGGCAATCTCTGATTACTCTGCACCACTAGAGTGGAAGAATGATTTATCATGCTAAAGTACCCAGTACCTCTAGCTAGCTATGTGATCTGTACTCAAACCCATTACTGTTGGTTGGTTATCTGAATGCCAGGGGACAATATACAGCTAATATTAGTGCTGTAGATCCTGTTGAGTTCCTGTATGCTAAAGTACAGTGATTACAATAATTGAAATAACATTATTTTTTGAACACTTACTGTATATAAGAAATTGTGCCTAACAAGCACCATGCTATTTGATCTTTAAGATAATGTGTTGGCAGGGCACAGTGGCTCAGGTCTGTAATCCTAGCACTTTGGGAGGCCAAGGTGGGTGGATCACCTGAGGTTAGGAGTTTGAGAGCAGCCTGGCTAACAGTGAAACCCCATCACTACTAAAAATACAAAAATTAGCCAGGTGTGGTGGTGGGTGCCTGTAATCCTGGCTACTTGGGAGGCTGAGGCAGGAGAATTGCTTGAACCTGGGAGGTGGAGTTTGCAGTGAGCCAAGATCATGCCATTGCCCTCCAGCCTGGAAGACAGGAGCAAAACTCTGTCTCAAAAAAAAAAAAAAAAAAAAAGTAAATGTCTTTCATCAACTGATGACAAAAATTAGAATAAAAGAAAATAAATATGTTGTACTAGATATATAAACTGTAGCTCTATTAAACTTAGAAAACAATTGAGAGAAAGATGTAAATAATTAAGTGTTGCAAATAATGAATCTTAAACCTCATTTGGAAGCTCATTGGACTTAAGCTGACTGATTACCAATTTAATTGTTAAGAAAACATATAATTTTAGAATGTTATAAGGTATTAGAAACAGAATCAAATACTGTTTCTAAAATGTACGTATATCGTGTATGTATATACATATTATATAACATATATGTCATATATAGTTATAGATATAGTTGTATATCCCTTTGATATTCATACACTACGTATTTTATATCTTTTCTGATTCTCACTATATACAGAAGTAGGGGTCTGGGAAGAGTTTAAATTTGCTTTAGCCAAATGTAACTTACATTTCAAAAAACAAATGGACTGATGTTAGAGTTGCTTGTTTTTGCGTATTTTTGAGACTCTAAAGAGACACCTGATTGTTTAATCAGATTTAGCTGAGGATGTAAAAGCTTAAGAGAACATCTTGTACATATTTGTTACTGAACATCTATTTTTCACTACTTTTTCCTCATAGGACCATTATTTTCAGTGTATTGTAGCAGATAAGATCTTGGGCTTTAGAATAGGCAGACCTAGGTTCAAATCCTTGCTCTACTACTTACTAGCTGCTAAGCAATCAGCACTAAGCAATCTTGAGCAAGCAACTTGATACCTTCCCTCTTATTTTGGTTTAATAGGACTAATGCTACTTGCCTAATAGTGTTATTAGTAAGACTAAATGAAATTAGGTATAAATATGCTCATCATACAGTTTTTGCACTTAATAAATATCAATTGATTTAATTATTAACTGTAGAGATAGGACAAGGTCTTTGTCATAATAATTGAGATCATGGGGTCGGTGGGCATGGTTTGCACTTCTGAAGACTCACAGAATTTGTTAAGTGAGAGAAGCAATAATTCTTCTTTGGTCAATGAAACTGCTAGGGGAGAGGTCCTGGTTCTGCACCCTTTTTATAATACAGAGCCAACCTTGCACTTTGGCTGTTAAGGAGAATGGTGTTAATAATTTCAGAGAATCCCAGCTCAATCTCAGTTGCTAAGTTTCTTTTCCATCCCTGTAGTTAAATTCTGTAGTAGTTTATAGAGGATTTAGGATGTTTTGAAGATTCGCTCATTCCCTACCTATTTGTACTCTTTTCAAAATAAACACTCCACATCATTAAATGGAAACTGGCGATTCTATTACTTGATCCACTTCCCTTAGGGGTTCTTCTAAGGATCAAAAACTATAGCCTTGATCTTAGTATGCAAATCTACAATTTCTATTATGTTGTATTTTAACTTCATAATTATGTTCTGAGCTAGATATTTCTCAATTCCAACATTTTACAAAGCAAAAGTAAAAATAAATTGAGTTTTTAAAACGTGCAATTGTGGCATTTTCAAGAAAAGCAGAAACTCTTTGATATGAATATGAAAACTTTCCATCTTCAGAAGATTCAGGCCAATTTCTGAATTTTACCATGTTAAGGAAATATTTGTAGTTACTTCCCTGAAATAAGCAACATCAAGAATAAAATACAGTTTCATAGTCAATGTATGCCTTTTAAAAACTTTTTTCCTTTTCTTTTCACTACTTTGAACTATTTAATCTTACAATTATTATTAGAATACAGAAGACACACAGATAATTCTTAAATTTTTGCTTTAAAATATAAAAAGCAACAATATAATTCATATAGTTCTAAATTATCTGTAATATCTGTACTATTGAATATAGTTTGGTACAAATAGGAATCATGTAGGTGATATTATTCGCCAACTTCCACGACTACTGGGAAGAAATTACTTTTCAGGAAGAATTTCTGATGTTATAAAATAAGACCCCAGGACATTGAGAGCCTCTGTAGAGTCAGAATTTTTATTGCTGAATTTCATTTGGAAGAACCCAGGGGTGCGTTATACTTGTCTTATCTTCCTCTGAATGATGAAATACTAAGGTAAGTCGGCTTGTGATGAAACCTCTGTTTATGGATATAATATTATCTTATTAGTGATTTATATACCATGTGGTAAAAATTTTGACTTGGTTAATATCTGGGAAATGGGAGTATTATTTTAAAAATTCTGATAGACATATATGTTAAGAAAAATTGGTGTAAGCTCATGGAGAATCAAAATTTTCTATATTGAGTACATTGCAGTTTTCTCACTAACTACTTGTAGTTAGCACACACTTGACTGGTTAAGGGCACAGTTCTTCATAAGCCTTCTCACTTTAAATACCAGCCACAAGCTCTGGCGTTCCCAGGCTACCTATGCATCTGATGAACTACCTACACATTCAGGAGTTCCCACTACTCTTTCAGGTTCAATGATCCACTAGAATGACTCACAGAACTTAGGAAGTGCTATACTTATAACCATACTTTTATTATAAAAGATACAGATGAGGACCAATCAAATGAAAAGATGCAAAGGGTGATGTCTGAGAGGGTCCCAAATGTGAAACTTCTGCATCCTCAGGACATGTCATTGTCCTACTAAATCAATCTGTATTACCAAACTGGCTGCTCACCTGAGCTTCAGTGTCTAAAGTTTTCTTTGGAATTTTGTGTAGGCACCATTGGTTGAATCATTGCCCATGTGGTTAAACCCTGTCTTCAGTCTTTTTTCTCCCCTCCCTGGAGATATAAATGGCTCAAAATCCCAACTCTCTAATGGCTGATCTTTTTGGTATAGCCAGCCACTATGCTGAGGTTATTAGGGGTTCACCACGAGTCACCTTGTTAACATACACTTAGGTATGATCTGAGGGGTCCACCAAAAATAACAAACACACTCTTATCATTTGAAAAATTCTAAAGATTTAGAGGTTCTCTACCAATACTTGGAGAACAAAGATAAGTAAAATTCTTTTATTATAAAACATTGAAATTTTAGAGTTTATAGTTGTTGTTGTGGTATATATATTAGGCAATATATTAAACAAAAATGCATGTAAAACATCCTCCTTATAGGAACACTATGCATAATCTTACTGGTGTGAATCCTATGTTGTTTGCTTCATTCTAGCTGATGATGTCCCTGCATGTAGAATGTCCTTCTACCACTCCTCAATAAAGCTGTATTCCATCACTTCCTGAACAAACTCAAGGAACACGTCTTCCAGGAAGTCTTTCTTGTTTAGTGCACATTGTGCTGATGGCTTTCTTTTTGCAATATTAACTTTACAATTCTATGTATCAATGTATACATATTGTCATTTAGTTGCTTATTTTTATTTCTGTGGACGTTTAGATATTGACAATGCAGAAGAGACAAGAAATCAGAATGCAGAAAATTAAAACAGAGACTGGAGGTAAAGGAAGATTTTAGACATAAAATGTTCTTGATCCCCAGGAAATACCCAAGAACTTGTATTTTCAGTGTTTATATAAATTATAGTACAATGAGGGTCTGTTATATATCTGGCACTGTTGTTGGTTATTAGATATACTAATATTCAAGATAAGCAAGATAGGCAACTTCCCAGGGAGCATGCATTTTAGAGAAAGGGGGAGAGATGACAACGAATAAGCACGTGCACAAAATAATTTTGGATAGTGATGAATGAGATAAAGACAAGGAGAGGAAAAATGTGTGGGGACTTCAATTTGCTTGCTCAAGAAGGCTTCTCTGTTGATATGATAAGTTAAGCAGAATGTTGAAGGAGCCAGCCATGCAACTGTTACCCATGTCTATGCCAACGTGACTTAGCTGTACCTCACTAGCTTTCACTGTCAAATGCAATGCCTCCCTGATATAGTTGAATTTCTACTCAGCCTTATCTCTGCTTAGTTTTAGGAAACAGAATATCTGTGGTCAGAAGTTCCTTCTTGGAACTAGACCAGTTGAAGCTGGCAAAATCTACTTACTTGATCTTTGAAGAACCTCTAGCTTCATTATACTCCAATTTCCACACTAAATGACACTCCCACCAAGACAGTTGACAATCATCATGACAATGACCAAAAAGAACCAAAAAAGGACAGGAAAGAAGTGGCTACTTGATTCCAGGAAAATCTCCATCCCTTCCCAAGAAAAGCATGAATATTCCTCTCCTTGGTTTTCATGCTCAAACCTTTCATTAAAGATACCGTGTATCTGTAACTTCCTGATTCTCAGGAGCTGACATGTTGATTTGTGAGCCACACTCCCACTTCTCTGTGTCATGACCATCACATAAAACCTGTACTGCTCTATGCTCACTTTCGGTTTAATGTACTGGCTTCACGACACTGAACAAGAAAGAGTCCATCTTTTAGGGTAATTAGGACCCCCTGGTAACAAAATGAGCTGAAGGAGAGCACTCCATGCAGAGGGGACCGCAGGTGCAAAGGTTCCAAGACCAAGCTGCACTTTTGTATATTTGAGGAGCAAAAAAAAAAAAAAAAAAAAAAAAAGGCCAGGGTAGTTCTAGATTGGAGAGTGTGAGTAAGAGAAATATAAAGTAAGGTCACAGAAGAAGACAAAAACCAGGGCCATGGTGGGGATAGATTTTACTCTGAGTTTATTGTATTAAAACTATAGAAATATAAGAAAAAACCCATAGCCTAATAGCAAACATTACCCATAGATAAAATATTGACTTATTTCTCTTCAGTTCTTTTTACTAGATATATAGAAATGCAGATTAAAAAACAACATCAGGAATGTAGATAGAGTTCTGTGGCTTCCATTTTTTCACCCGACAATACACCATGAGCGTTTTTTTCATGTCAATACATATTGTTTTACAACATGATATGAATGGACAGCACAATGTTACTTTATATGGTGGCGCCATATATATTCATTCAATCCACCATTTTTTAACATTTTAACGTTTTAATAATCACTTTTTCCTTAGTTGTTATTCATGCATATAAAGCATTGTACATATTTCCTTTGGTTGAATTCTTTAAATGGCATTACTATGTCAAAAAGTATAAACACTTTTAAGGCTTTCAATGCATAAGTTTCCTCCCAGAAATAGACTAATTTGCCCTCGCAGTCAGTGATTAACGTTTCTGATTCACTGCATCTTCACCAAATATTTCTAAAAAACACCTAAGAGGCAAAATCCATAACTTATAGGTTTTACTTATGTTTTACTTACGTTTAGTGAGGTTCGTATATTTTTCACTTACTGTCCCTCGTGCTTCTTTTTTTGTGTAAATTGAATTGATGCATTTTCCATAATGCTTTTCTTGATTCATTAGGTAAAATTTTTCATCTCTTCTGAAATTCCAGAGCATTGTATCTGTGCTTTATGGAATGACTTTCTTCCTTGTATAGCATGATTGCATGTAAAGGTTCTAGCTTCCTCATAGACTTGAGGTTGGGATCTTTGTCACTTTTCTTGGATCCTGGTACAGGACAGTATATCTGGCAAGTGCTCAAGGTGTACTCCTTGTGTTAATAACTGATCTGGCATTTATTTGAACAGATACCACTGTAGAGCAACTGACCTTGATTTGGGTATTATTTGTACCCCTATGCTTCAGGATATTTTTCAAATAAAGTTTCTAATTTTGAAATGATTCTGCTTTGATGAATTCAGTACTAAAACACAGTTTATTGTATCATGAATTATTATATTTATTCCCTATTTACTCTTATTATTATGCACTCACTTGATTTCACTCCAATAACAAACTTTCATCAAATACTACTTGAGCTGTTAGTTTAGTTAGATAGTTCAAACTTTACTGTGCATCGAGATCAGCCAGAGTGTTTGTTAAAGCAGGTTAGAGTTTCTGATTCTATAGGTCCAAGATGGGGTCCAGCAGTTTGCATTTCTGACAAGTTTCTAGGTGATACTGATGTGGCTAGTCTTCAGACCAAATTTTGAGAATTACTGGTCTAAATGATATTCAGCGTATTTAATATCCCCTTAGAATGAAAGAGCAGCTTCTTCTTTGCTTAATTTTACTACTGAAATTTGTTCTAACAAAGGACATAAAAATGGACTTGGAGAAGAAGAGAATTTTGCTTATAGCCTTGGTAAGCAGACTGCCTTAATGCCTTGTATTTTCTCTTACTGGGCAATCCTCCTGTTGAGAGGGCTGCCTCAGTTAGCATTTTTGAACTTTTCCTGCTTTAAAGAACCCAGTGAGTTCAGAAGAGAGAAGAGAGAACAATGAGAAAGGACACCTGTGATGGACACGGGAGTGGGGTGCAGGTGTGATCAAATGAGTTCCGTCAAATCACCAATGCTCCCACCTCCCCAAATGCGGAAGTTGGCACATTGTCTCTCCCTGAGGCTGTCTCCGAAGAGAAATGTCATAAAAGACTAAACTGCTGCTTAGGACAGCACAAATCCCATGGGGGCGTCAACTTCAACAAAATTTAAAAAACCGTGTGCCCGCTTCAAGTTGGCAATTTCGAGTTCACTTCACTATAGTCAATGACGCACCTTCACACAGTAAGCTCAATAGAGACAAAGAGGTGCCTTGCAACTGCCAGAGAGAGAAAAGAGTCCTCTGAGATGAAATGTTAACATAAGAAGTGGAAATGGTTTGTCATAGTTGCAAGCTGGCTCTTTGGGGTTCACTTTCCTATAGTGAGTGAACTGTAGTTTGGTACCCTAGCAAAAAGAGTCTCCATAAAATTAGAACGATCGCTTAAAAAGGGCAGAGGGAAAGAGAGGCGTAGAGAGAGAAGGAGAGAGAGTTCTTTCTTTTGTGTGTGTGTGATAAGAAGCTTAACAAAAGTGGAAAAACGCTTTATATGGATGTGAGTTTTCATGGCAGTCTCAAGCCGACACTCAGTTGCCTTTATTATAGAATCAGCTACTTTAGCAAGCGAAGAATAATGGAGAGACAGAGAATGCTGGAAACAACAGTCGGGTGGGGTGGGGGGAGACCTTTTGACAGATTGTTCTGTAACTAAAGCAACATATACATTTCTTTGTGTTTTTTATACACTATATTCCTTATGAGAAAGAAAAAGAATATGTGAATTTTTCCCAAAGCTGAATCCTTGAAGTTCTTTTGAAATGTAATTTAATAGAAATATTAACTTTTATGTATAAAATAATGTTATATTTCATGTTTAGGGCCAGGAAAAGTCTATATGTATAAGAAAAATAGCACAGCTGGAGTGTATTGAAATAGGAATCATTTCTAAAAGTTTGTTTCCAATATATTAGAGTGGGAAGATTACAGGGGCTTGTTTACAGGAAAAAAAAATCAACTAGTTCCCTTGTTCTTTTACTTTCTGAAAGTTACAGTTGGATTAAGCTAGTTCAGAATTGGTAGAAGGAACTGGGGGATTACATTAAATAATTTGCCATCTTATTTCAATGTTTAGTTTGAGTTTTGCTCAAGTATTTAGGTTTGTTTTGTTTTTCTCTGACTTACATAAGATTTTAAGGAATTGTAGTAAGTGAGGTTTGAAAGAGACATTAAACCTATATTGACAGATGCTTGAGTCCACTGGACAATATCCCCAACATGTTGTACCCCAGTTACTTCTTGAATAATGAAGTCTTCATGAAGACAGCCAGTTCCATGTATGAATATCTTTGATTGCTGGATTAAACCAAAAATTGGTCTCTTTGTAATTATCTTACCTTGTTCTTCCATTTAGATAGATATTAAGCCAGTCAACTTCTGCCTCCCTGGTACAGCCCTGCTAACAACTTAATATTTAACATGTAAAATAATTATAAACATTTAAACAATTATGCTAATTTTGGTTATGCTTATACATCACCTCTCAGAATGTATTGAAAAAAATCAAATGATAAACTCAACATATTGCTTGTTTTCTTACATGAGAATGCTTAACTACATTTCAATTTTTTTTAAGGTTTGAGAACATTGTATAGCAATAGCTTCAAAGTAATAATTTGGATACACATAGTTTGTTTTAATTTTATTATTTTCCATTTATTGAATCCTTTTAGTATATAAGTATAACAAATTTCACTCCCATCCCCCCAACAAAAACCACAGAAAAAAATCATTTTCAAATGTTGTTAAAATAAAACTATTGTGGAGGTTAGATAATGTCAATATGTCTGGGTTTTTTTTTTTTTTTTTTTTTAATCCTATCTCCATGTTGCAACTTGACGTTTTTACTAAGTTTCATATTCTCAGTTAGGGTAAAAAATGGGCTTTGGGGATATCATTATGAGAATAAATATCCAGAAAATTTTTATTATGAGACTTACAAACACTAAAAACAGCAAAACATTTTTGTAACTGTCTTGTTTTCCAATAACCAGCATATTTCCTAGCATATAGTATGCCTGTAATTTTTTAAAGACATAAATGAGAATGCAGTTGTAAGTGTAATTTGCAAAAATATTTAGAGGCATGATTCAGAGAAACATTCTATTTCCTATCCTCAGGCTGTTTCTCAATAAACTATTTTGGAAATTGATGGTATTAATTTTAATAGAGATTCATTAACAGTCTTTAGTAGTAGAAATTTATTAACTGTTTGCTTAGGGCAAACTAAAGTTTATTAAATAATATCAACTTTATTTAGAAATGAAAGCCTATTTTTATAATATTTTGTTAACCATCAAAGAGTACAAATTTAAAATAGATGTCAGAGATGGAAAGAATCTTAGAGGGCATCCAGTCCAATTCACAATTTTATAGATAAAGAAACTGAAGCTCATAGTGATTGACTCATCGGCAATTAACCAACGTCCATCAATAGAAGCCACATTTCCTGACTCCCAGTTTAGTGCTTTCTTTCCCTCTCTATCATGCTGCCTTCTATTGCTAAGTTGTGTATATATATGATGTAAGGTCCCCACTTCACACATTTAGCAATTGTTCTCTAAAACTATGTTATGAACTATTGCATTTCAACAGGACTTTGATATTAATGAACAAGTAGCATATTGAATGATGTTCTTTTGGCTACATGTGCTAAATTTAAAATAACTGAAATTTTGATTGTGGCCTCAGAACACCATAACATTGAGAAATATGGTTTATTTCCCCTTTACCAGGAAAAACCATGTGTAAGAAAAGTATCCTTCCACTACTTCAAAAAAAAGTTGATTAAAATAGGCCTTAGTCAAGATGCCATATGTCACATAATTTCTTTTTATTCTAGATACTATTTTATGTGCTTTTCTAGTGTAAAACTAATATTGTATTTATTACATTTTCCTACTTTTTATTCTGGGCACTCATTCACACTTGCTGTTCTTTCTGCTTCTAGTGTATATCCCTTTAAAACTGTTAATTGCTCTTTTTGGAAGAACCAATACTAGAGCTGAGATTTAAAGAATGGGTGAATGAATACATGATTGAATAGTGATAATCATTGCCTTTATTAGAATGAAGGGAAACTTTGCTTCATGTTATGTTGTTGTGGTTTCAGGGTAACAGAAAATCTTACTGTTAAAACAAACTCAGTTTCCTGCCCCGAAGTTTAAACATTCATTTTTTGCCCAGCTATTAAATTGGCATGCTTTTTGTAAGTGTTTCTGCATCATGTTATGTTCCTGCCTTCATATAATGTCCAACCTGAATTAACATGACTGGAGCAGATGCTAAATGACTATACCTAAGTCACTTGTGTCCTATTTCACACTTTACTTCATGAACAGTGCTAGACCAAGAGAACACTGGCCGTCTAGCTCCAAGCGGCACCATATGTCTTCAAACTCACTGGATATAGACTTGTGATCAATTTACTACCAACCTGATCTCACCATTACTTTCTTAAAATTTAAATGGAAGGGAACATATATTGCAATAAAAGTTGGAGTTAAAAGAATATGTGTTTTCATATTAAAGTTTTTAATAGAATGAATTTTTTATTAGTGCAGGTCAGGGAATATGCAATAATATTTTACTGGCTGAAGTATAAAATTGCAGAAAATTTGTCAGTTGGTTTTGTGCAATAGACTGAAATTTAAGGTGTCTTTATTCAGAAAGTGTACAAAAGTTGGACAGAGTTAAAGCCACTTTTTATTATAGATAAAGTTGGTGTTTTCAAATTATAACATTATGGACCTCTGCAGTAATAAGGGGAACTATGTTAAAATTAAAAGTAGACCACGAGACTGGGCTCAGTGGCTTATGCCTGTAATCCTAGCACTTTGGGAGGCCAAGGCGAGTGGATTGCCTGAGCTCAGGAGTTCAAGACCAACCTGGGCAACACGGTGAAACCCCATCTCTACTAAAATACAAAAAATTAGCCAGGCATGGTGGTGTGCACCTGCAGTCCCAGCTACTTGGGAGGCTGAGGGAGGAGAATTGCTTAAACCCAGGAGGGCAGAGGTTACAGTGAGCCGAGATCGCGCCACTGCACTCCAGCCTAGGCGACAGAATGAGACTTCGTTTCAAAAAAGCAAACAACAAACAAACAAACAAACAAACAAACAAACCTGTAGACCATGAATGCAAACTACTTTCTAAATGATGATGCGGTGTGAGGCAGGCTTCCAAGGGCTGCGATCTTTGAGCCAGTATTGGTCAATACATCTTGTGGTAACTTCCATTTGCACTGGTTTTCTGAAGATATTTGTATTTACCTTCCTAAACTAGAACTTCCTAAGGAAAAGTGAAGCATCTGTAATGACACAGGTCCAGATCACTAAAGGCTCCAGTTTACACATTGCAAACTGAATTTTAGACTCAAAACAATGCAGCAAATAAAACCTCACAATATATCCCCAGTTCCAGGATACCCCATTCAACCGAACTTGTTGAAGTCTGATTTGAGGATAAGTGTCTAATGTGAACTTTTGTAGAAAAAAAAGATATATGCACAGTGGCTTTGATGAGATCATTTGAATGAAGCATTCTGTCTCAGTGAGGAAATAGGAGTTATGCTTCTGGAAAAAAAGAAGATGCATCCATAACAATCATCATGGAAGAATCAGAAATTCTTTTGTCATTTGTAGAGTATTAAAGAGGGTAAGACTCAGTTTCTCTTTCTCGTGATGAAGAAAGGATTAGGGTCATAAAACTTTCATTTAATTTGCAGACGTTTTCTGAGACCTGAACTAGCTTTTTCCTAGGTGATGGGGATACTGGGCAAAAGTGTCACACATCTGATGATGACAACCTCCCCTGGGTAACTCTCCCTATATGCTTGAGAGTTTCCAGTAAAAACTCTCAAGTCAGACTGATTAGAATAAGAATCTCTGGGTTCATTCCATAAAAGAAGGGGGTAAATATTTGTAATTTCTTGGTGATAGGATTGGGTTGGCAGTCCCAGGCAAGGTGACCATCCAACTGTACAGTCTCATGTAAGTACTTTTCCTTCAACTTACTTGCAGAAGGAGAGTGCTAATGGAAAAGAGATAAAAATACCAATATTCAACTAATTTCTACCATTTTCAGGTAAATAAACATTACTCTAGATAGAAGAGGAAATTGATCAAAATCTCCTCACTTCCAGACAGAGCACTCTGTCTTTAAACATTGCAGATAGCTAAATTGTACTTTGATTTTCCAGATGAGCTCCAAATAACATTCCTTTATTGTTATTCTATTAGTGACTAAATATTAACACTCTGTTTTTTAGAAAAGAGAAAAGCAGGTAACATTATGAGTTAAAACTTATTTATTCCTGGGTGCTATCGAACCCACATATTATTTGACTAGTTTGTTTTTAAATATTCTGGGACATGTTAGACAAACTATGTGTGCAGAATTCTACTTGCCCTCTTTTTTATTCTGCCAGAATCTTCTTTTTCATTGAATTGCCTTATTTTAAATTTTACTTTCTTGCTCTAGTCTTTATATTGACGTTCAGTTTTCAGTGTTTACACATACTAGGTATTTGTAGACAATTCTCATGTTCCCCATAGCCAACTGCATGTACATTATTTATTCTTTTAATATTTCCTCTGGAGTAAATACCTCTGGATCCTTAATTATTCCTGTTGATTTCTTCTGAACCTCCTGCAGTATGTCTCTCTTTTTCTCATAATGAGATCCCCAAACTGAATGCATATTCCTGCTTTAGTCTCTCCTGAATCTCAAAGTGGAAACTCTTCCTCTGTTCCGTAACATTTTTATTTATTTTATTTTTGCATATGTAGTCAGTCCAGGAATAATAATGACCTTCTTCACTTAAGTTTTTCAGTATGAACCTGCTCACAATTACCTTCTGATAATACTTAAAATATTACACCTGTAACATTTTAATAATATTAAGCCCAGCACTTTGGGAGGCCAAGGCAGGCAGATCACGAGGTCAGGACATTGAGACCATCCTGGTTAACATGGCAAAATGTGGCTCTACTAAAAATAAAACAAACTAGCAGGGAGTTGTGGCATGCCCCTGTAGTCCCGGCTACTCAGGAGGCTGAGGTAGGAGAATTGCTTGAACCCGGGAGGTGGAGGTTGCAGTGAGCTGAGATCGCACCCTGCACTCCAGCCTGGGCAACAGAATGAGACTCCGTCTCAAAAGAAAAAACAAACAAACAAACAAATAAACAAAAGATGTATACGAATTCATTTATTATCTTGTGACTGCAGGTGTTTGGTAGATTTGGGAAATGATCTTCAGTTCTTTGAGACCAAGATTTTCAACCCAGTGTCATTCTGTTTCATGGTGATCCAACATCCCATAATCAGGTACAGCAATAAGTCCACTTCTACAGTTTTTCCAGGCTTCATTGCTTCATAATTGATTAAATGTCAAGAAAGGAAGAGTACTGGCGAAATAAATTCTTTCAGCAGAGGGATGGGGATTTCACGTATGTGAAAGGGAAGTGTCCACCTTTTGGTTTATCCTCTAAAGAGGTTTAAACTAAGTCAGTTCCATGGTCTCCTTTCATTCATTCACAGAGATGCCTTAAATTAATTTCTCTGAAACACCATTTTAGAATGTTACTCTTCTACTTAAAAGCTTCTGTGTCTTCCTATTACTCATGTGGCAAAATCCAAACTCTTTAGCCTAGCATTTAAGGATCTCCGCATATGAGTTCATCCTTGTTTGTGCCTAATTTTCTTCATTTAAGAATCCTGATCATGTGTGTGCATGTGCATGTGAGAGTGTTGTATGTGTGAGTGTGTGTGTAAATTTCACCATGTCCACATTTTTTCACATAAAATTCTGCTCACTGTACAACTTTCTTCTGTTTACAACTTGATCATCCTTGTAAGAGCCTTTGAAAACTTCCATACTCCTTGTTCTTAGTAATATTCACTTGGCCACACCCTCACTATGTTGCAATATCATAGGTGTCTTCACGTATCTACAGTGTATCTCCCTTTCAAAATTATAAGCTCTTTGAATGTGAAGCCTCGTTTTCATTTTTCTTATTTTTCAGTGCAGAATAAAATATCTCAAAAACAAACAAAAAGAAGAATGATTTTCACACTATTTATATTGTGTAAAGGTAATGAATACATTGAGTATTCATAAGTGTTAAGGCTTCAATGGCATTCCTCCTAAAATTCATTTGTTGACATCCTAACCCCCAGCACTTCACAATGTGACCTTATTTGGAAATAGGGTCATTGCAGATTAGTTAGTTAAGATGAGGTCATGCTGCAGTAGGGTGGGTCCCTAATACAATACAGCTGGTGTTCTTATGAAAAAGGGAAATTTAGACACAGAAACAAACACATCTAGATAGATAGTAGGAGAGAGACCTGGAACAGATCCTTCCCTAGCATCTTCAGAGGGAGCATGGACCTGCCTACACCTTGAGCTCATAATCCACTCTCCAAAATGGTGAGTTGATAAATTTCTGTTGTTTAAACCACTTAGTTTGTGGTACTTCGTGATGTCAGCCCCAGCAAACTCACACAATAAGAAACTAGCAAGATTTTATAGAAAGAATACCCAATTAGTAGGGCTACCATACATAGTCTTATTTGTTTCTGTTTCTTTAAAAAATCATTCATTTTGACTGAGAGATAACTATTGTAAATTAATAAAGTTTTCTTTAACATTTCTTTAGATACAGAGTGCTGTGAATCCTACTCTGAAAAACAACAAGTCCTCTCATTATAGCTACAACAGACAGTTTCCTAAGTATATCTTTTGCTTTCATGGCCTTGACTTGTACATTTTTTTCTCCTCTGAGATTTACCACTCATGTTGACATAGATTTGTTGTGCATGATGAAGCCACAAAAATCAATGTGAAAGACATGTGACTCTTCTGCTTGCAAAAGGACTTTTTGTTGTTGTTGTTGCTTATTGTGGTAACTTTAGCCCACCGAACTATTTCTATAAAGATGTAGCTATTTCTTTGATCCATTTTATTCTGCCTGCAGCTTAGAGATTGCTCTTAGAAATACACATGATATATTTCCAAAAATTTTGCTCTCACAAAAATTAAATATATGTGACTGCATGTCTTAAAATGGGACCCTTTCTGTCCTAATGCTCATGACCAATAATAAGCTTAAATCATCAATGCAACTTGAAAGCTATATATCATTGTCTTTTATTTTCTCTTCCCATAAAAGAAAACCTCTTTCCATCTATAGGGCCAAGGGATGTCTCCTTTCTCCCACATTTCTTGGATTTATGTAGGATAAATCATATTATCCAAAGCTGACCCTTCTGGTTCTAAAGTTATCAATGTAAGCAAAAAAGCCTCAGTGCTAAGTGTATTCACTAACCATAAACTTACATGCAGATTTTCAAACTGGAGAGTCACAGTGTCAGATGTGTATTTTGAAAATGTAAGTGCCCTGCAGAGAGAGTGCACGGGCTCTGGCATTGCCCAGGAAAGAAATGATGAGGGCTTAGAATCAAGTAGCAGCTTTTGGGATGGTGAGGAGGGCTAAAGATAGTCAAACGGATAGAAATTGATGATCTTTTATCTGGGAGGGTGAGAAAGATAACTTGTTGCATTTTTATTTTTAGTAATTTTTAGACTATTAATGGAGAAATTCTGTAAGAACCCTGTAAAGTGCCGTTGCTACTGTTGTTCTTGTCATTATTTGTCAATTCAGTGAAAGATAAAAAGACAATTTATCTTTTAATCAGGCAATGAATTTAAATGTGAGTAAAATAAAAGAAGCTCAATATTAATAGACTTTCTATGATTCTTTTACTGTTACTGGCTATGTGTTTTCAGAAAATTTATCCAAAAATTGTTAAAAATAAAAGTATAAGAAAAAATATAACAAAGCCAAAAAGTTAATAATTAAATTAGATAATTCAGAGTAAAATGGAATCAAAATAGTTTGTATATTATGAGAAATAATCTATGCTACTCATACTCTGCCCTATAAATTGACTACACAGTGAAAGATCTTGACTTTAATACCATAGCAGTTATCAAACAAAATTTTATTACTTAATTTTAAAATTAATAGTCTAGCTTAAGTCAACTATGTGATGTAACTGGCATGAAGTTGTAGCTGTGGTGATCCAGGTTAATATTTTGTATTCTGGTTTTAGAAAAATATTATTTTGGTTTTCATAGGTATAAGTTTGAGCACATGAACTTTGATGAACTTTTGGGAGAAAACACAGGCTGGTTGTAATTGTGCATCTTTCATTCTTTCTACAGTCCCCAAAGAATCACTATCAAAACAGATTCTTGCAAGTCTCAAATTAAGAAGATACAAAATTTTAAAAAAATTATTAAAGGAATAAAAGTAACTCATGGAAATCATAAAATAAAAAAGTTAAAAGATAGTTTATTGAAAAGAATGAGTATTATAGGAAGAAAAGAAAAACAAGTGAATATTCTTTAAGTTCTGCACCAGGCACATTATGTAATTAATGTACTAACTATAACAAAAAGGTAAGTTATGTACAATTGTCTCTACTTTAAAAATATAGGTCAGAGGTTCAGAGAAGTTAAGATGTTTGCCCAATATTACACAGCTAAATAACAAGTAAAACAGTTTTTTAATTCACATTATTTTCTTTTAATAGCTTATATATTTTTTCTCTACTTCATGATAGCTTTCTACAAATACCTGAGTAAACAGGACCACAGGAATGGCTGACAG
The DNA here is from genome assembly GCF_047675955.1 of Chlorocebus sabaeus. Taxonomy (NCBI): domain Eukaryota; kingdom Metazoa; phylum Chordata; class Mammalia; order Primates; family Cercopithecidae; genus Chlorocebus; species Chlorocebus sabaeus. The sequence goes on along the minus strand of NC_132913.1, from coordinate 51,644,839 downwards.
GCCCTGACTTTGGTAATTTTTGTCCTTTTGAAAACAATCCTATTGAATCCTCATCCCTTGCTTCAGTAAAGCTGTTCGTAAAACAGCACATTTCTCAAAATTAAACATGTGAGATAGGAAATAGTTCAATATTTATTCTGAAGGTTCTATTTTTTCTTTGTTAAAAGCTGAAAAAATTTATATATCTGTATAAATATCATTTTTGTATACACACAGACATAAGTGGAGGAGACAGTATAGTGGCTTATACGAGATAATTATATACTCTTATTAATTCTTTATCTCATATGTGGTACAGAATCTTCTCCTACTGTATGCTTGTCTTCCAATTTTATGTCATATTTTGGTTCAGGGGTGATATGGTTTTGTTGTGTCCCCACCCAAATCTCATATTGAATTATACTCCCATAATTCCCACGTGTTGTGGGAGGGACCCAGTGGGAGATGATTGAGTCATGGGGGTGGATTCCCCCATCCTGTTCTTATGGTAATGAATAAGTATCACAAGATCTGATGGTTTTATCAGGGGTTTCCACTTTTGTGTCTTCCTCATTCTCTCTTTGCCTGGTGCTATCCATGTAAGACAGGACTTGCTCGTCCTTGCCTTCTGCCATGTTTATGAGGCTTCCCCAGGCACTTAGAACTGTAAGTCCAATTAAACCGTTTCTTTTGCAAATTGCCCGGTCTCAGGTATGTCTTTATCAGCAGTGTGAAAATGGACTAATACAAGGGGTAATTTTAATTCTAGGTTTTTAATTTTTTATTTTCTTCTAATAATTTCTAAGTTTTATTTTTCATATATAAGTATTTAATGTATCTAGTATTCTTTTCCTGAATGGTGTGAAGTGGGGATTTACTTATTTTTCATATGGATTGGAAATATGGCCATTTCATATTGCTTTTTTAAGCAGGTCCCCAATCCCATTCCTCATCACCTGGTGGAACCTTTCAACCAGGGTCTCCAGCTATCCCTGATGGTGTTCTCTGGCTGACAGAGGTTTCAAACCTCCCTGGGATAGAGCTCCCAGAGAAAGGTGATGGCGCCGTCTTTGCTGCTTCACAGACTTCACTGGTGATACCTCCAGGTACTGAAAAATCTGAAGCAACTAGTGACTGGAGCAGGCCACCAGCACACTTCAGCAGCCTTACAGAAAAGTGGCCAGGCTTGTACACAGCAGCCTGTTCCCATATCTCTTCACTAGGCAGGTCCTCGGGGTCTGGGCCTCCAGCCACCCACTGCCAAAGCTATCAAGCCAGTAGCAGTTCAGTAACTCCCAGGACAGAGACTCCAGGGGCAACCGAAAGCCTCTCACTCACTGCCTCTGCCTTTCTACCCTTGGACTAACAAAGGAGCAAAGACCCTTAGTGCCTTATCCACACCTCCAATAAGCTGCAGTTGACCCAAGGTGAGAAGGCCAGTTCATCTCCCACAAGGGCCCATCCCCAGCTACTCATCACCACACAGAGCCCCTGGCTTGGGCTCATTGCATGGACTTTCCATCCTGAGCTGATTTCACTGAGTGATTGCTAACCTGCTTCTCTCTGGGGTGGAGCCCCAAGGAGACAAACCAAAGACCCTCGGCCACAGCCACCTAAGGTCCCTTTCTTGGTTGCCTCCAAGTTGAGGAGGAACATAAACACTGAGCTTGCCCCAGAGCTGCAGTGAGCAGCCCGGAAATACCAAGCTATGATCTACAGGCAGCACTCAATGGGGAGGGAAACCCACATTTTCAGAGCACTGAGAGGAAACATGGCTGCAACTATGAGAAAACATAGAGGAGGCACACAACTGAGCAAGAGCCTACAAAGTGACCAATAACCTAAGTGCCACCTACTGGATTACACCCCAAAGCTTCAACACCAAAAATACCTGACATCCAAAAGCTTCAACACCAAAAATTCCTTGCTAAATATCTCCTTCTGAAACCAGAGACAAGTCAGCTTCAAAAAAGACCCTGCACAAAGCCTCAGCCCAGTGAAAACATCAAGAAAAGAAGTCTATTGACTCTACTCAATTTATATTGAAGGTAAAGGAACATCCACACACAGAGATGAGAAAGAACCGACACAAGAACTCTGGTAACTCAAATGGCCAGAGTGTCATATGTCCTCCAAATGACTGCAAAAACTCTCCAACAAGAGTTCTTAACCAGAATGAGCTGGCTGGAATGACAGAAATATAATTCAGGGTATGAGTAGAAACAAAGATTATCGACAGTAAGGAAGATGGCAAAGTCCAATCCAAAGAAACTAAGAATCACAATAAAGTGGCACAGAGGCTAAAGACATAATAGCTGGCATAAAAAATAACCTAATGGATCTGACAGAACTGAATAACATAATACAAGTATTTCACAATACAATCATACGTATTAACAGCAGAATAAACCAAGCTGAGGAAAGAATCTCAGAACTTGAAGACTGGCTGTCTGAAATAAGACAATCAGATAAAATAAAGAAAAAAAAGGAAAAGAAAAAATGAAAAGGAATGAACAAAATCTTTCAGAAGTATGAGATTAGGTAAAGAGGCCAAATCTATGAATCATTGGCATCTCTGAAAGGGAGGGACAGAAAGCAAACAACTTGGAAAACGTATTTCAGAATATCATCCACGAAAACTTTCCCAACTTTGTTAGAGAGACCAACAGTCAAATTCAGGAAATACAAAGAGCTCCTGCAAGATTATACACAACAATAACATCTTGAAGACACATAATCATCAGAAATGAAAGAAAGAATGTTAAAAGTGGCTAGAGAGAAAGGGCAGTGCACCTACAAAGGGAACCCATCAGACTAACAACAGACATCTCCACTGAAACCCTAAAAGTCAGAAAAGATTGGGGACCTATATTCAACATTCTTAAAGAAAAAATCTTTAACCAAAAATTGTATATCCAGCCAAACTAAGCTTCCTACGTGAAGGAGAAATAAGATCCTTTTCAGACAGGGAAATGTTAAGGGAATTTGTTACCATCAGGCCTGCCTTACAAGAAATCTCGAAAGGATCACTAAATATAGATAGGAAAGATGGCTACCAGCTAATACAAAAACAACACTTAAGCACAGAGACCAATGTCACTCTAAAGCAACCACACAAACAAGCCAACATAGTAACCAACTAACAACACAATGACAAGAGCAAATATACACACATCAAACTAACCTTCAGTGTAAATGGACTAAATGCCCCACTTAAAAGGCACAGAGTAGCAGGCTGGAAAAAAAAGGCAAGACCCAATGGTATGTTGTCTTCATGAGACCTATCTTACACATACTGACACTCATAGGCTCAAAATAAAGAGATGCAAGGAAATCTACCAAGCAAATGGAAAACAAGAAAAGCAGGAGTTGTAATCCTAATTTCAGACAAAACAGACTTTAAATCAGCAAAGATCAAAAAGACAGAGATGGGTACTACATAATAGTAAAGGGTTCAATTCAACAAAAACATATAACTATCCTAAATATATATACACTCAACACAGGAGCACCCAGATTCATAAAGCAATTCTTAGTGACCTACAAAGAGACATAGACTCTCACACAATAATAATGGGAGACTTCAACAATCCACTGACAATATGAGACAGATCATTGAGGCAGGAAATTAACAAAGATATTCAGGACTTAACTCAACATTGTGCCAAATACATCTGATAGACCTCTATAGAACTCTCCACCCAAAAACAAGTCATATGGCATATACTCTAAAACTGATCACATAATTGGACATAAAACAATTCTCAGCAAATGCAAAAGAACTAAAATCATACCAGATACACTCTTGGACCGCAGTGCAATAAAAATATAAGTCAAGACTAAGAAAAATCACTCAAAACCATGCAATTAAATGTAAATTAAACAACATTGTCCTGAATAATTTTGGGGTAACTAATGAAATTAAGGCAGAAATCAAGAAGTTCTTTGAAACTAATGAGAACAAAGACACAACATATCAAAGTCTCTAGGACAGCTAAGGCAGTGGTATGAGGGAAATTCGCAGTTCTAAATGCCCACATCAAAAAGTTAGAAAGATCTCAAACTAACAACTTAACATTACAACTGAAATAATTAGAGAAGCAAGAATAAATCAACCCCAAAGTTATCAGAAGATACCAAAACAAACAAAAAGCAAAACACAAAAACAAAATCAGAGCTGAACTAAAGACATCAAGACACACACAAAAAAATTCAAAAGATCAACAAATTCAAGAGTTGTTTTTTTTGGAAAACTTAATAAGATAGATAGGTTGCTAGCTAGACTAAAAAAGAAGAAAAGAGAGAATATCCAAATAAACACAATTAGAAATGACACAGAGAACGTTATCACTGACCCCGCAGAAATAAAAATAACCATCAGAAACTACTGCAAATACCTCTGTGCACACAAACTAGAAAATCTAGCAGAGAAGGATACATTTCTGGACACATACAGCCTCCCAAGACTGAGCCAGGAAGAAATTGATTCCCTGAACAAACCAATAGTGAGCTCCAAAATGGAATCAGGAACACATAGCCTACCAACTAAAAAAAGCCCAGGACCTGATGGACTCACAGCCGAATTCTACCAGATTCGAAGAAGAGCTGGTACCATTCCTACTGAAACTATTCAAAAAAATTAAGGAGGAAGTACTCCTCTCCAACTCATTCTATGAGGGCAGAATCATCTTGATACCCAAACCTGGCACAACAAAAGAAGGCAACTTCAGGCCAATATCTTCAATAAACCTCAATGAGACAATTCTCAACAAAATACTTGCAAACCAAATTCAGGAGCACAACAAAAGGCTAATCCACCATGATCAAGTTGGTTTTATCCTCAGGATACAAAGTTGGTTCAACATAAATAAATCAATAAATATGATTTACCATGTAAACAGAACTAAAGACAAAAACCACATAATTATCTCAATAGACACAGAAAAGGTTTTTGATAAAATTCAACACTGCTTCATGTTAAAAACTCTTAATAAACTAGGCATTGAAGGAACATATCTCAAAATAATAAGAGCCAGCTATGACAAACCCAGAGCCAACATCATCTGAGTGGGCAAAAGCACTGCCCTTGAAAACCAGTACAAAACAAGGATGTCCTCTCTCACCACTTTTATTCAACGTAGTATTAGAAGTCCTTGGCACAGCAATCAGGCAAGAGAAAGAAATGAAAGGTATCCAAGTAGGAAGAGAGGAAGTCCAACTATCTCTGTTTGTAGATGACATGATTCTATAGCTAGAAAACCCCATAGTCTCAGCCCAAAAGCTCCTTAAGCTGATAAACAACTTCAGCAGAGTTCCAGGATAGAAATTAATGTAGGACAATCACTGGCATTCCTATACACCAACGACAGCCAAGCTGAGAGCCAAATCAGAAAGGGAATCCAATTCACAATTGCCACAAAAAGAACAAAATACCTAGGAACACAGCTAACGAGGGAGGTGAAAGATCTCTATAATGAAAATTACCAAACATTGCTCAAAGAAATGAGAGAAGACACAAACAAATGGAAAAAAATCTCATGCTCATGGATAGGGAGAATCAATATCATTAATCCCCAGCACAGTGGCTCATGCCTGTAATCCCAGCATTTGGGGAGGCCAAGGCGGGCAGATCACTTGAGGTCAAGAGTTCAAAACCAGCCTGGCTAACATGGTGAAACCCTGTCTCTACTAAAAATACAAAAACTAGCTGGGTGTGGTTGTGTGAGCTTGTAATCCCAGCGATTTAGGAGGCTGAGGCAAGGATAATTTCTTGAACCTGGGAGCCAGAGGTTGCAGTGAACTGAGATTATGCCACTGCACTTCAGCCTGGGTGACAAAGTGAGACTGTCAAAATAATAATAATAATAATAATAATAATAATAATAATAATGGCCACACTGCCCAAAGCAATTTACAGATTCAAAGCTATTTCTGTCAAATTACCAATGAGATTCTTCACAGAACTAGAAAAAAATTATTTAAAAATTCGTAAGGAACCAAAAAAGAGCCCAAATAGCCAAGGCAATCCTAAGCAAAAAGAACAAATCTGGAGGTCATGTTACCTGACTTCAAATTACACTACAGTGCTACAATTACCAAAATAACGTGGTACTAGTACAACACCAGGCACATAGACCGATGGAACAGAATAGAGAGCCTAGAAATAGCACACCCCTGACCATCTGATCTTCAACAAAGCTGACAAAAACAAGCAGTGTGGAAATGACCCCCTACTCAGTAAATGGTGCGGGGATAATTGTTTAGCCATATGCAGAAGATTAAAGCTGCATCCTTATTTTACATCATATACAAAAATCAACTGATGGCATATTAAGGACTTAAATGTAAAAACCCAAACTGTAAAAACCCTGGAAGTTAACCTAGGCAATACCATCCGGGACTTAGGGACGGGCAAAGATTTGATGACAGACACCAAAAGCAATGGCAGTAAAAGCAAAAATTGACAAATGGGATCTAGTTAAAGTTAACACTTTCTGCACAGCAAAGGAAGCTATCAACAGAGTAAACAGACAACCTACAGAATTGGAGATAATATTTGCAAACTATGCATCTGACAAAGGTCTAACATCCAGCATCTATATGGAACTTAAACAAATTTACAAAAAAAAAAAAAAAAATTAAAAAGTGGGCAAAGGATATGAATGGGTACTTTTCAAAAGGAAACATACCATACATGTGGCCAACAGGTATATGAAAAAAGCTCAATGTCACTCATCGTTAGAGAAATGCAAAATAAAACTACAATGAGATACCATCTCACACCAGTCAGAATGGCTATTAATAAAAAGTCAAAAATTAACAGATCCTAGCAAGGTCAAAGAAAACAAGGGAACCATTATACACTGTTGGTGGTAATGTAAATTAGTTCAACCGTTGTGGAAAGCAGTATGAAATTCCTCAACAGGCTAAAAGGAGAACTACTATTTAACCCAGCAATCCCATTATTGGGTATATACCCAGAGGAATTGTATTATTACATATTCATACTCCTGATAAAGACATACCCAAGACTAGGCAACTTACAAAAGAAAGAGACTTAATGGACTTACAGTTCCACATAGCTGGGGAGGCCTCACAATCATGGTAGAAGGTGAAAGGTGCATCTCACATGGCATCAGACAAGAGAATAGAGCTTGTATGGGGAAACTCCCCTTTCTAAAACCATCAGATCTCATGAGACTTACTCATTATCATGAGAACAGCACTGGAAAGACCTGTCCCCATGATTCAATTACCTCCCACTGAGTCCCTCCCACAAATGGGAATTCAAGATGAGATTTGGGTGGGGACATAGCGAACCCATATCATATATGTTTATTGCCCTACCTCAGGGGCATATCAGCTTTCCAGCCTTGTGTCATAATCTTGTTTGAAGAGACCTTGATCTATTTTTCCCTTCCTCAAGATATCACAATGGTTCATTACATTGATGACATTATGCTGATTGGGAGCATAGTGAGGGAGAAGTAAGCACACTGGACTTATTGGGGAGACATTTGCATGCCAGAGGACGGAAATAAATCTGACTAAAATTCAGAGACTTTCTACCTTGGTAATATTTCTAGGGGTCCAGAAGTGTGGGGATTGTCGAGATGTTCCTTCTAAGGTGAAGAATAAGTTGTTGCATCTGGCCCCTCCTACAACCAAGAAAGAGGCACAAAGCCTCGTGGGCCTATTTGGATTTTGGAGGCAACATATTCCTCATTTGGGTATGTCACTCCTGACAATTTTTTGAGTGACCTGAAAGGCTGCCAGTGTTGAGTGGGGTCCAGAACAAGAGAAGGCTCTGCAACAGGTCCAGGCTGCTGTGCAATCTGCTCTGCCAGTTGGGCCATGTGACCCAGCAGAACCAATGGTGCTTGAGGTGTCAGTGTCAGATGGGGATACTGTTTGGAATCTTTGGTAGGCCCCCATAGGTGAATCACTGTGGAGATGTCTAGGATTTTGGAGCAAGGCCCTACCATCTTCTGCAGATAACTACTCTCCTTTTGAGGGACAGCTCTTGGCCTATTATTGGGCTTTGGTGGAAACTGAACATTTGATTTTGGGTCACCAAGTCACCATGTGACTTGAACTGCCTACCATGACCTGGGTGTTTTCCGGCCTATGTAGCCATAAAGTGGTGTGTGCACTGCAGCATTCCATCATCAAATGGAAGTGGTGTATAGGTGATCGGGCTCAAGGAGGTCCTGAAGGCACAAGTAAGTTACATGAGGAAGTGGCTCATTGACTTGATCTCTACTCCTGTCACTGTGCCTTCTGTCCCCCAACCTGCATTGATGACCTCATGGGGTGTTCCCTATGATCAATTGGTAGAGGTCGAAAAGACTAGGGCCTGGTTCACAGATGGCTATGAACAATATGCAGGCACCACCTGAAAGTAGACAGTTGCAGCACTACAGCCCCTTACTAGGACATCCCTAAAGGACAGCAGTGAAAGGAAATCTTCCCAGTGGGCAGAATTTTGAGCAGCACACCTGGTTGTACACTTTGCATGTAAGGAGAAATGGCCAGATGTGCAATTATATAGTAATTCATGGGTTGTAGCCAATGGTTTGACTGTCATCACCCAATGGACCCATGAACAAAGTGGCCATGGTGGCAGAGAGAGAGGTTACACATGGGCTCAGCAACATGTACTTCCACTCACCAAGGCTGACCTTGCTACAGCCACTACTGAGTGCCCAATTTGTCAGCAGCAGAGACCAACACTGAGCCCTCCACATGGCAACATTCCTCAGGGTGATCAGCCAGCTACTTGGTGGCAGGTTGATTATATTGGGACTCTTCCATTATGGAAAGGGAAGAGGTTTGGCCTCACTGGAATAGACACTTACTCTGGATATGGGTTTGCCTAACCTGCACACAATGCTTCTGCCAACACCACCATCTGTGGACTCACGGAATGCCTTATCCACCGTCATGGTATTCCACACAGCAATGCCTCTGACCAAGGCACTCACTTTATGACTAAAGAAGTTTAGTCTCATACTTATGAAATTCACTGGTCTTACTATGTTCCCCATCAACCAGAAGCAGCTGGATTGATAGAAGGGTGAAATGGCCTTTTGAAGTTACAATTACAATGCCAACTAGGTGACAATAGTTTGTAGGGCTGGGGCAAAGTCCTCCATGTGTGTGCTATGAATTGACATCCAATACACGATACTGTTTTCCCCATAGCCAGGATTTATGTATCCAGGAATCAAGGGGTGGAAGTGGAAGTGGCACCACTCACCATCACCCCTAGTGATCCAGTAGCACAATTTTTTCTTCATGTTCCTGTGACATTATATTCTGCTGGCCTAGAGATCTTAGTTCCAGAGGGAGAAATGCAGCCACCAGGAGACACAAACATGATTTCATTAAACTGGAAGTTAAGTTTGCCACCTGGACACTTTGGGCTCCTCCTATCTCTAAGCCAATAGGCTAAGAAAAGAGTTACAGTGTTGGCTGGGGTGATTGGCCCAGACTATCAAGATGAAATCAGTCTACTACTCCATAGCGGAGGTAAGGAAGAGTATGCATGGAATACAGGAGATCCATTAGGGCATCTCTTAATATTACCATGCCCTGTGATTAAGGTCAATGGGAAACTACAACAGCTGAATCCAGGCAGGATTACAAATAACCCAGACCCTTCAGGAATGAAGGTTTGGGTCATTACGCCGGGAAAAAAAAAAAAAAAAAACACACGACCTGTTGAGGTGCTTGATGAAGGCAAATGGAATACAGAATGTGTACTAGAAGAAGGTAGTCATCAATACCAGCTATGACCATGTGACCAGTGGCAGAAATGGGGACTGTAATTGTCTTGAGTATTTCCTCCCTCTTTTGTTAAAAACATGTTTGTGGATGTATACACTAGTACTAAGAAAATATCTTAATTTAATTTCCTTTATCGTGTGCCATAAGATTTGTTGACTTTTTATCAGCATTTAAGAGTTGTTAACTTTATATAATAGCATTTGGGTTGGGGATTGGTGCATTTCCGGTTGCATGAAGGATAGTTGTATTTTGATAGGCATAATCATTATTGGCTTCATTTGAAGATTATGTACGATCTCAGGAGATGTGTATGGGCTCAAGTTGACAAGTGGTGGACTTGTGATGGTTCATACTGAGTGTCAACTTGATTGGATTGAAAGATGCAAAGTATTGTTGCTGGATGTGTCTGTGATGGTGTTGCCAAAGGAGATTAACATTTGAGTCAGTGGACCGGGAAAGGCAGAACCACCCTTAATCTGGCTGGGCACAATCTTATCAGCTGCCAGTGGGGCGAGAATAAAATGCAGGCAGAAAACGCGAAAAGACTAGATTGGCTTCACATCCAAGGTTGCATCTTTCTCCTGTGCTAGATACTTCCTGCCCTTGAGCATCAGACTCCAAGTTCTTCAGCTTTAGGACTCAGACTGGCTTCCTTGCTCCTCAGTTTGCGGAGGACCTACTGTGGGACCTTGTGGTACTGTGAATTTATTAATACTTAATAAACTCCCATATATATGCCTTATAGATATGCCAGTATTAATTAATAATTAATAAACTCCCATATAAATATGCCAGTATTGAGTGGGGTCCAGAACAAGAGAAGGCTCGTTCTGGGCAAGGATATTCTTGTTCTTGTATCAGAAGAAGATACAAGAACAAGGATATATATACACATATATATCTTATTATTTCTATCCCTCTAGAGAACCCTGATTAATACGTGATTATAAATCATTCTACCATAAAGATATGTTCATTGCAGTATTACTCACAATAGCAAAGACATGAAATCATACTAAATGCCCATCAATGACGGATTGGATAAAGAAAATGAGGTACATATACACTAGGGAATACTATGCAGCCATCAAAAGAATGACATTATGTCTTTTGTGAGAACATGGATGGAGCTGGGGGCTATTATACTCAGCAAACTATGGCAGGAACAGAAAACAAGTATCACATGTTATCACTTAGAGATGGGAGCTAAACTATGAGAACTTATAAACACAAATAAGGAAACAACAGACACTGGGGTCTACTTGAGGTTGTAGGGTGGGAGATGGGAGAGGAGCAGAAAAGCAGAAAACCTAACTATTGTCTACTAGGTTTAATACTGGGTGATGAAATAATCTGTATAATAAACCTCCATGACACAAGTTTACTTGCATAACAAACTCCCACATGTACCCGTGAACCTAAAATAATAATTTTAATAAAATCCAAAATACCCAAGCAAACAAAAAAAGAAATAAAGCTAAAATAAGTAAATAATTAAACAAAAACAAAATACGGCCATTTATTAAGATATCCAAATGGCTAATAAACACATGGAAAGGTGCTCAATATCATTAGCCAACAGAGAAAGGCAAATCAAAACCACAGCGAGACACTACTTTTTACAGCTAGAATGGCTATAATAAAAATGATGAAAAAGTTAGTGAGGATGGAGAAAAATGAAACCTTATACACCATTGTTAGGAATATAAAATGGTATAGCCACCTTGGAAAATAATCTAGCCTTTCCTCCAAATGTTAACATAGAGTTACTATAGGACTCAGCAATATGTGCCCAGAAGAAAGGAAAACATATGTCCACACAAAAACTTGTACCTGAATGCTCACAGTAATCTTATTCATAATAGCTAAAAAGTGAAAACAATCCAAATGCCCACTAATTGATGAATGATATGCATGATGTGGTGTGTGTGTGTGTGTGTTTGTGTGTGTGTGTATATATATTATTTATATATCCATACAATGGAATATTATTTGGCAGTGAAAAGGAATGAAGTACTGATACAAGCCACAACACAGATGAACTTTGAAAGCATTATGCTATATAAACAACACACAAAAAAATCACAAATTATATTATCCTGTGCATATGAAATGCCCAGAACAGGCAAATCTATAGAGACAAAATATAGATTAGTGTTGTCTTGGGCTGATGGGGTGGAGGAATGGGGAGCGAATGTTAAAGGGTATGGGATTTCTTCTTGATATGATGAAAATGTTCTAAATTTGATCATCGTGATGGTTGTACAACTGTGAATATACTAAAAATCACTGATTTGTACACATTGTATGAGTGGTATATGAATACAGGGTATGTGAACTGTATCCATAAAACTGTTACAAAAAAATAAAAATAAAAATAAAAGCTGTATAGTAAAAGTTCCCAGAAGCTCCAGTCAACTAATTTCTGCTGATACTTCATTGGCCAGACTGAGCTACATAGCTCTTCTAGACAATCAATGGCCAAATGGAAGAAGTGTGTTGCAGTTGTTTTGGACTAGGCTCATCTCCTGTGGCTGGGTTATAGGGTTATAGCCCTACACTACCTGAAATGAAGGAGTTTCTCATTATATCTGAAAAAATTTGGATTCTGTTAGTATAGAAGAGGAAACTTGTGTTTTGAAGGAAAAGAACAGTGTTTGCATAATTTACATTTAAAATCTTATTATTTGATTTATTATTAAAAGTAATCTCATTTGACCAACAGCTTTGAAAGATGAAGAGATCAGTATACTTCCCCTACCTTTCAGAGTCTCTTCTCCTGCTGATAGTATTCTATATTTTCAGATGGTTCTGAAGCCATAAACCCTATTTTTTTTAAAAAAGTGTTAATCCTACATTTAAATGTATTTAATGCTTATCCCAACTAATTTTAATACAATTACATTCACTTAAAAGAATTTCACAGTCATTGCCGTGCGCAAGGGCTCACACCTGTAATCCCAGGACTTTGGGAGGCCAAGGCAGGCAGATCACGAGGTCAGGAGATCGAGACCATCCTGGCTAACACAGTGAAACCCCGTCTCCACTAAAAATACAAAAAATTAGCCGGGCATGGTGGAGGGCGCCTATAGTCCCAGCTACTCAGGAGGCTGAGGCAAGAGAATGGTGTGAACCTGGGAGGTGGAGCTTGCAGTGAGCTGAGATTGCACCACTGCACTCCAGCTTGGGAGACAGAGTGAGACTCTGTCTCAAAAAAATAAAATAAAATAAACATACAATAATAATAATAATAATAATAATAAGTTCACAGTCATTTATTCATGACAGGCTCATGAAATTATAATCTCAGAGTTTGTGCACATTTCAAACTTATATTTTGTCTTTATGTCTGTACAATATCTTGGCTGGACATAATATTATTTGATCACCCTTTCTTTCTTGAGGACTTTGTAGATATTTGCTGGTTTCCAGCATTGAATATTTCTGTGAAAACGTTTTGGACCTGCTTGCTTTTCCTCCCAACATCTCTTTATTTTGACTTTGGTTTCTAAATGATTCTCTATTTTTGTATTCAACATCCAATAGAACATATCTCTTGGTATTGATTTCTTTCTGCATTTGTCTTGAATTGATGATGAGTGATTTCAATCTAGAGGCTCAATCTTCTTTACATTTTGAAAGTTTTCTTAATTTCTATTTTTATTTATTTATTTATTTCAGTCATGTAGCTTTGATTCTCTTCCTCAGGGATATGAATTAAATATATTGCAGATACCTTCATCAGTTTTCCATTGTTATCATTTTTACTCTAGATATTTTGCAACCAGAAAGCATCACAAGCTGATCTCAGATATATTTATGCAAAGACCAGACATAAACACCTTTTGGATAAGTCAATTAGAATTTAAATGATACAGGAAAAATTAAGTGAATAATTATCTATGAAGGATAATTCAGCAATGATATGTACAGGCAGATATGTATATCTTTCATTCCCATCCCCATCAAATTTATTAGCAGCATGCACTCAAAATTGAGGTATTTTGAATTAATGAGGGTAATGTTGGACTTTAATTTGGCCCTTTCAAACCCAGGCTTACATACATAATATGTATGAAAACTAGACTGGCCATATTCTAGGGACCATCTCATCTGAGATGGGTATAACTTGTTAAACTCAGGATTATATAATAAGATAAGAGTATGGCAGAACTACTTAGATATGAATTCAGTCCTAACTTATCCCCATTCCTCAGGCTAAAAAGGCCTGTGAAATAAAATTCTAAACTTATAGCAATGACCCACATATCTAGGAGCCATGTTAATAGCCCTTAGTTAAATGTCCAATACTATAAACTCTTTGTTCAGATCTATTTCATTTTATTTTTTTCTTTGTCCTATCTTCCATGCCCCATATTGCTTTTATTTTTCTTTGTCTTGAGTCTATGCACCCTTCATTTATCTCACACTAACTTCTTTCCTGAGCTATATATACACATGAGTTATCTGTTTTGTTGTTTGATATTTTTCCCTAATTTTTGCCTCTCTTCTAGGAAGTCTTGTTTTACTAAAAAGATGATGTTTTATTAAGTTTCAAAAATGTATAGTAACATGTTTCATAGGTAAGGATAGCAGGAAAGCAATATTTTTTTAAAAATGACTTCAGATAATCCTTCAAACCTGAAGAAATACAATAGTGTCCAGATCAAAAGCTCACCCCCAAGATCCAAGAACCAAAAGTAAAAATAAAACTAAATGCATTCTCAGATTCACAGAACTAATCCTAAAGAAATGAAGAATAAAGATAGAATCCTAAAATGTAGCCAAAAGAAAAAAAGTACTGGCTTCATACAAAAGAACAGCAGTTAGATGAGCAGGGCTTTTCATCGACAACAATGGATGCCAGAAAACTACAGAATAATAAATTTAAAATGCAAAGATGTATTAGTCAACTTAGGATTTTATGCCCAGCTAGAGTGTCATTTAAGAGGAAAAGCCAAATTAAAACATTATCATATAGTTAGACATATAAACTCATAAGCTTTACCTAAAACAAGCAGTAAGCAGACCAAAAAAATGCTCGTATTTCAAACAGAAAAAAAGTAAAAAAAATAGAGAAGTTGTGGGTTATAAGAGAGAATAGAATCATAAATACAAAAATTAGTAAAATTTGCTCTTTAAATTAAATTAACTATTCCTCTTTTTTTTTTTTTTTTTTTTTTTTTTTTTTTTTAATGAAAACAACTGATTCATTTTGCCAAGGTAAAGAGATGAAAAGTTTTAAAAAGTTAAAATGGTTTGCAAATAAGATTCTAGGGAAAGTGATTTTAAAGGAGAGTAAAAGTATGCCCTTGTCATGGCCAAAAAGAGGTCAGAAATACTGGATAATGTGCATTTTAAAGATATTATAGTATACTAACCATGTAGATAAACACTAAGAGATTAAATATAGAGATTGTCAAAATCTAAATTTTAAAAAAGCAGTATATTTGTCAATCCATGAGAAAGCAAGAAAGCAAGAAAGGAAGAGAAATAGGACAAATAATATAAATGTTAAGCAGAAAACACAAAATAATATGGAGGAAATTATTTTAAACATATGAATAACTATAATATATTAACAGATTAAATTGGCCATTAAAGTAAAAAATTCAGATATATGCTAATGTATAAGTTCTATGCATGAACAAAATCCCAAAGAATGGTTAAAAATAAAGTAAAGCAAAATAATTTAATAAGCACATACAATATATAATAAGCAAAATAACAAAATTCACATAGCATATAATAGAATTTAAACAGTGCTCCACAATTAACAAGGAACAAAGGGGATTATTACATAATGACAAAAGAAGGAATACATCAGTGAGACATTATATTCAGAAGCTATGTGCATTTAATGATATAGCTCAAAAATACATGAAATAGACAAAGTGATAGTAAGGAATTTGGAAATCCATAATAGTAGGAAATTTTAACACAACTGTAATAACTAACAAAATAGACAAATATTTAGTAAAAGAATAAGTAAGTTATAGACATTTTGAACAGTAATACCAAAATTTTGAGCTAATAGTTTTAATAAAAATCTGTTTCCAATGCGTAGAAAATATATATAATTTGCCAGTAACTTTAGAACATTTCTATGAAAACTTACAAGGTGCTAGTTTACAAAGGAAGTTCCAGTGAGTTCAAATAATTGATATCAAACACACCATGCTCCCTTGTAATATAATTTTGCAAAGAATTAGCAATGGAAAAGTTAAAATTTTCTAATGCTAAGAGACTTTCTAATAAACTTGTGAATAACTAATGGCTTAATCAGAAAATTCTCATAGAAATGACAAAATATTTATGATTGTGGAAATTGAAAGTAATCAATATGTATGTTCAATCCTGTGACATGCAGTTAAAATAGTACTTTTGGGGAAATTGTCAGCCTCAAATCATTTTCTTAAAAATATAAGAACAAGTGAAAATAAGTATGAAAATATCCATACTCGCCTTAAGAAGCAAGATAAATTACAACAAAACACAACAAAACTAATAAGGTATGAAATAATAAAGATAAAAGGTACATTTAACAAAATATTAAACAATAGAGAAGATAGAAATATAGAAGTCAAAATTTCAGGAAATAAAAACTGTACAAGAAATGTATAATCCAAATAGATATCAACATAAAATATGAAAAAAAAGTGTTGAGCTTTGGAAACAATTAATTATAGGAGTCTTCAAGTACCAGAATGGATAGTATTCTCTATAGCAAATCCACCCTAAAATGGCTGTTTCCAGTACTGACCCTAGTAAAATCTGACAACATTTATTCTACATCGGAAATGTTTGTTTCAGCAGAATAAGAAGTGGTATGTTTCATTAAACACAGGGTCCTGGAGGTTGAACGGTTATGTTAGATTCCTTGGCCCAGCCAGGTACTAGCTCTGACCTAGGAAAATTTACCCTCTCTAAGCCTCATCTGCAAAATAGAGAGAATACTACCATAAAGAATCATTTTTATTTCAGGAATAAGCAGCCAGTAAATAAAAATTTTTATTATTATCATTGTTATCATTATTATTAGAATAGAAAGTAAGACTATATGGTTGGGTTATAGTAATAAACATCATGTCTATTTTCTCCAAAGCAACTTACAAAAGTCTCTCTGACTTTATTATTCGTCAGATACAAATTGACCTTCCCAGCAAGGATGGCTGCAATCTATGACTAAGGATGTACCTAAAATAAAGATCTACTCCCTAAGGAAAGAGGAAAAGAGGGAGAGATGGAGAGAACGACAGAGAGGAAGTAGGAGAAAGAGAAAAGAGAAAGGGAGAATGTGCATGACATAGATGCACATATATATGCAGGACGTGTACACTCTTGGGAAATAGCTATATTTTTGGTTAAAGAAGATGCATCTTTACTATAGAGTCAAACAGATGAACACGACAGAACCTTGCATAATGCCTAACACATAGAAGGCATTAAACAAATGTCTTTTAAGACAAATTGAAGTGATAAAAATATTTGTTTTTTTTATCAAAATGGTAATCAAAAATGGTACAGGTGAGATAACAGGAAAAAGCTAAACAACAACAACAACGGAAACATAATTTTCAGAAGTTAGCAACTCAGATGTAACTGCACCACAATGGATAGGTAAAATGTTATCTTTTTGTGAAAGGAAGCTAAAGTGAGGAAGGCTATTTTTAAGGTTTTGCAAAAACTTGAATGTTTCTCCCTTCATTTTCCTTTTCCACATTTCTTCATATGCACATATGGGTCTTCTTTTTGCAGAAGCAGAGAAAAAAAAAACTACCCTACAATTGTTCGGAATGTTCATATCAACCTTCTTCATATTTGTTACCTTTAATTATTTGAAAATATTGACAGGACCCTAATATGACATTAGTGGAAGGTATCTGTGTATCTGAGGGGAAGATTTGGCTCCAAGATTTTTCCAAAAGTATTTCTATATTTTGAAAATGTCATATATCCTATATATAGTGAATGGATTTTAATTTAATTTTCTTTTAAATTTTAAGAATAAAGATAAACATTAATTAAAGGAGTAAGTCTTGGTTGGATCTGCAGGTGTTGGCAAGTGTTCAGTACAGAAACAGCCATCTGTGTTAATGAATAGTTCCCTGTCTGCCACCTGTCAGGTATTCCTGTCTAAAGTAAGAGACAGGACTTGGGACCATTATAAAAGGGTCTGATTCTGTAACAAGTGTCAGCTAACAGAGACCTAGAGAAGGAAAGACAGTGAGTTTTCTGTGATCTTAATTTTCAAGCCTCACTACTACCAAAATGTAATCATAAAAAAATACTTTAAAAAAAAAAAAAAGGCTAAATGTTTATCCCTTTTGATCTATTAAGGTGATAAAGTGACCTTGCTACCAGATGTTTTTGAGCTTTATTTGGCATCAAAATATTCTTGGGATAACAGTTAAAATGCAGACTCTTTTGTACTAGGTCTAGGCACCAGACCCTGGAATAGGGCCTGGAAATCGAACACATAGATCATTCTAGGAGAAACTTAGGTGGTATATTTGTTTGTTACAGCTGCCATAAATACCACAGTCTGGGTGGCTTGAACAGCAGAAGTTTATTTGCTCACAGTTCTGGAGCCTGTAAGTCCAAGATCGAGATGTCTGCAGGTTTGGCATCTTCGGGGGGTGCTCTGTTTGGTTTGCAGATGGCTGCCTTCTCCCTGTGTCCTCGCATGGTCTTTCCTTTGAGTGAAAGCATCCCTGGTGTCTTTCTGTGTGCCTGAGTTTTCTCTTATAAGACACCAGCGAGATTGGCCCTACCATAAGGGCCACACTTTAACTTAATGGCCTCTTTAAAGGCCCTACCTACCTCTAAATACGGTCACATTCTCAAGTGTTGAGGGTTAGGACTTTAATATATGAATTGGAGGGTGACACAATTCAGCCCATAACGAGTGGTATAATGTACATAAAATGCTCAAGAAAGCCATGATTTCATTTCTTGATAACGTTCTGCTTTGTTATTCAAGATAATCCAAGCAATACATTGAGATTTCATCTCCTCCTAGATTGTTTCTGAAAAAGTACCTGGCCACTAATTAACTCCCCTTGTAAACTTGCAAGACAAATAGAAGTTGGACTGTCCAGCTAGTGCTTGAAATGTATACTTCCAGGCCCAGATGTGAGGTCTAGTACTACTGTCCAACCCTCCACAAACAGGACCCTTTGAAAGTTACTAGAAAAGCTTAGAAATGTCAAAATCATTAAGACGAAAATCCCCCAGGACACCAGAGAAGAAGAACCCTGACCTAGGCTATGATATGTAGGTGAACCCTTTTCATCCTTTCCTACACAAATACCATATTGGTGCAGGGAAAGGGATCCGACATGCTTTAGGAAAGAATTGCATTTCTGGAAGGTTTTATGCAAGGAAAACTTTGGGAAGTGCTGTATCATTGACAATCTTGCAGTCACAGCTCATTAGGACCATTGAAACCATGTTTATAAATTCAGTTACAATTTCACTTTATTATCTGAGGGATGTCCTGTCATTAAGGAATATAAGGACAGGCTTTGCAACCTTGTAATAGAAAACATTTTCCCCATATGGTCAATATAAGGTGACACTAAGTTCTGCCCATATCCTATTAAAAGAGCCCTCCAGAATGAATCCTATCTCCAGCAGAGAATTAGCTGAAAGATAGACAAACTGAAGGAACTTCTTGAATGGACAGCATAGAGAACTCTACAGGGCAAACATTTCTTGTCATGCAAAAGGGTGATAGAAGTTTGTAATTTGTGAAATTCATATAGTTCACTGTAAATTGTGATTTATGTGGTAATAGCCATTGCATAGATAAGTTCACAATTGAAACTAATTTGTTCAACAAAAAGGTATGGGCACCAGTGAGATATACATTAATACACTAATCATTGAAGCACTTCCTCTGCTATTGTGCCAAGCCTCTACACTTCTCTTCACTGTCAAATGCTCCTGTGAGCACCATATTAGCAAAATAAAGAATGAAGGCATGCCTATATAATTCAGGGGAACAATACCTCCTTCTTCATAAAATGATCAAAGAATTTAAGCAGAATTCATGTTTCCCCCACTTCCCACACTATGAAGATTACTATATATTTTTTCAAATTATAAATCAAGTGTTTACTTTGTTTCAAAGATTCCATTTTTAAAGAGCATTCACTGACAAGGATCATTGTTTTCATTTTTATATATATTTGTCAGTAGTTTCTCAAGGATGAAATTTTTTTTTTCATTACAAATTGGCTGTAGTACTTCATTTTGCATGTGTAAAGACAAGTTTACACCTAATTCAGCACCTCCATCAGAGAGTATTACTTAAAGGGGAAGGTCAACTTTATATGTTTCATGAGCTCTTAAATGTCAGAAATTTGTCTTGTACATCTTGTTACATAGTTGGTAATTGGGAATGACAGTAATTGAAATCAGACATGAATGTTTTATTCTACAGTGAGAAGAAAATAAATAGAATTATTTGATTTGATATTGACTCGAAGGGTCTTAATAGGATCTATGCATTTCAAACTACTTCTGTTCCTCTTCCATGCTTTCCTTTTTTTCTGTAGTAACCACTTTCATTCCATTTGTTTCCTCCATTACTCTCTTCTTTTTGATCCTTTGTTTGTCTTTTTAAAAATTGTTTTCTCATTCCCTAGTACTCCAAAGACACAGGCTCAGTTCCTGGAATATTGCAGATACTCAGTCATGTTGGTTTCCCCTAACTACCTCATCTGGTTCAAAAAACAATATTAAAGTATTTTACCTGACCCTAAAATGATGATAGGAAATTTGAGTCATATATACCATGCTAGGTTTCCATGAAAACCTAAGAATCATTAAGATCAGGAATGGAAAACAGATTTCCCATGGGTCTCTACAATTGACTGTTTGGGACTCTGTTTGCAATTATCAATTTTCTTCTCACTCTATGTTCTCCAGTTAGGTGAATTCATCAACCTCATTGTTTTAAATGCCAGCATCCCCAACTGTCTATTCCATTTTGGTTGTTTTGTGACACATTAAAATTAATATGTCTAAATGTAACCCTTGATACCCCCCATCATCAATTACCCTTCATATTCTTTTATTTTAGGAAAAGCCACCATAATTTACACTTTCGCTTACGTTAGAAGCCTGAGAATCACGCTTAATACCTTCCTCTACTGTATACCCTTTATGTCCAAGATACCGGAAAGTTCTCTTGTTTTTACATCCATAAATACACCCTGAATTGATTCACTTACTGTCAGTATCTACCTTATGAATTTGGATCAAATCATCACCATCCACTGCCTAATCTCGTACTGTGGCTTTGTAACTGGTGCCTCCACTTCTGTTGGCCTCACTTTAATTAGTTTTTTCATACTGTAGTGAGAATAAACTAACATGAGGGGATCATTCCACTGTACTACTTGATGCCCTTTAATGACTCTCTTAGGTCCTCAGAGTAACCCTCCTCCACATGCATGGCCTAATATACTTGTTCAAACTGACTCCTGCCAGCTACTGCAAATTCATCTAGGGCTGATTCTTCCCTTGTTCACTAAGCTCTAGTCAGAAATTAGGTCACTGATTGAATCCATCTCTCTTCCATTTCAATGCTTTCTTAGATGTTGTTTCCTCTCTCTAACTCCTATTAATTCTTCAGATTTCAGCTTTATTGTTCCTTCCTCAGAAAAGCCTTCCTTGACACACCAGTTTACATTAACCCTTGTTATTCTTTTTTTTTTAAATTTTTATTTTATTTTATTTTTTTAAAATTAATTTATTATTATTATACTTTAAGTTGTAGGGTACATGTGCATAACGTGCAGGTTTGTTACATATGTATACTTGTGCCATGTTGGTGTGCTGCACCCATCAACTCGTCATTTACATCAGGTATAACTCCCAATGCAATCCCTCCCCCCTCCCCCCTCCCCATGATAGGCCCCGGTGTGTGATGTTCCCCTTCCCGAGTCCAAGTGATCTCATTGTTCAGTTCCCACCTATGAGTGAGAACATGGGGTGTTTGGTTTTCTGTTCTTGTGATAGTTTGCTAAGAATGATGGTTTCCAGCTGCATCCATGTCCCTACAAAGGACACAAACTCATCCTTTTTTATGGCTGCATAGTATTCCATGGTGTATATGTGCCACATTTTCTTAATCCAATCTGTCACTGATGGACATTTGGGTTGATTCCAAGTCTTTGCTATTGTGAATAGTGCCGCAATAAACATACGTGTGCATGTGTCTTTATAGTAGCATGATTTATAATCCTTTGGGTATATACCCAGTAATGGGATGGCTGGGTCATGTTGTACTTCTGGTTCTAGATCCTTGAGGAATCGCCATACTGTTTTCCATAATGGTTGAACTAGTTTACAATCCCACCAACAGTGTAAAAGTGTTCCTATTTCTCCACATCCTCTCCAGCACCTGTTGTTTCCTGACTTTTTATTTTTTATTTTATTTTATTATTATTATTTTTTTTTGAGATGGAGTCTTGCTCTGTTGCCCAGGCTGGAGTGCAGTGGCGTGATCTTGGCTCCCTGCAAGCTCCTCCTCCCGGGTTCTTGCCATTCTCCTGCCTCAGCCTCCCGAGTAGCTGGAACTACAGGCATCCGCCATCTCGCCCGGCTAATTTTTTGTATTTTCAGTAGAAACGGGGTTTCACCGTGTTAGCCAGGATGGTCTCGATCTCCTGACCTCATGATCCGCCCGCCTCGGCCTCCCAAAGTGCTGGGATTACAGGCGTGAGCCACCGCGCCCGGCCCCTGACTTTTTAATGATCGCCATTCTAACTGGTGTGAGATGGTATCTCATTGTGGTTTTGATTTGCATTTCTCTGATGGCCAGTGATGATGAGCATTTTTTCATGTGTCTGTTGGCTGTATGAATGTCTTCTTTTGAGAAATGTCTGTTCATATCCTTTGCCCACTTTTGGATGGGGTTGTTTGTTTTTTTCTTGTAAATTTGTTTGAGTTCTTTGTAGGTTCTGGATATTAGCCCTTTGTCAGATGAGTAGATTGCAAAACTTTTCTCCCATTCTGTAGGTTGCCTGTTCACTCTGATGGTAGTTTCTTTTGCTGTGCAGAAGCTTTTTAGTTTAATGAGATCCCATTTGTCAATTTTGGCTTTTGCTGCCGTTGCTTTTGGTGTTTTAGACATGAAGTCTTTGCCCATGCCTATGTCCTGAATGGTACTACCTAGGTTTTCCTCTAGGATTTTTATGGTATTAGGTCTAACATTTAAGTCTCTAATCCATCTTGAATTAATTTTCGTATAAGGAGTAAGGAAAGGATCCAGTTTCAGCTTTCTACTTATGGCTAGCCAATGTTCCCAGCACCATTTATTAAATAGGGAATCCTTTCCCCATTTCTTGTTTCTCTCAGGTTTGTCAAAGATCAGATGGCTGTAGATGTGTGGTATTATTTCTGAGGACTCTGTTCTGTTCCATTGGTCTATATCTCTGTTTTGGTACCAGTACCATGCTGTTTTGGTTACTGTAGCCTTGTAGTATAGTTTGAAGTCAGGTAGCGTGATGCCTCCAGCTTTGTTCTTTTGACTTAGGATTGTCTTGGAGATGCGGGCTCTTTTTTGGTTCCATATGAACTTTAAAGCAGTTTTTTCCAATTCTGTGAAGAAGCTCATTGGTAGCTTGATGGGGATGGCATTGAATCTATAAATTACCTTGGGCAGTATGGCCATTTTCACGATATTGATTCTTCCTATCCATGAGCATGGTATGTTCTTCCATTTGTTTGTGTCCTCTTTGATTTCACTGAGCAGTGGTTTGTAGTTCTCCTTGAAGAGGTCCTTTACATCCCTTGTAAGTTGGATTCCTAGGTATTTTATTCTCTTTGAAGCAATTGTGAATGGAAGTTCATTCCTGATTTGGCTCTCTGTTTGTCTGACACTGGTGTATAAGAATGCTTGTGATTTTTGCACGTTAATTTTGTATCCTGAGACTTTGCTGAAGTTGCTTATCAGCTTAAGGAGATTTTGGGCTGAGACAATGGGGTTTTCTAAATATACAATCATGTCATCTGCAAACAGGGACAATCTGACTTCTTCTTTTCCTAACTGAATCCCCTTGATTTCTTTCTCTTGCCTGATTGCCCTAGCCAGAACTTCCAACACTATGTTGAATAGGAGTGGTGAGAGAGGGCATCCCTGTCTTGTGCCAGTTTTCAAAGGGAATTTTTCCAGTTTTTGCCCATTCAGTATGATATTGGCTGTGGGTTTGTCATAAATAGCTCTTATTATTTTGAGGTACGTTCCATCAATACCAAATTTATTGAGCGTTTTTAGCATGAAGGGCTGTTGAATTTTGTCAAAAGCCTTTTCTGCATGTATTGAGATAATGATGTGGTTCTTGTCTTTGGTTCTGTTTATATGCTGGATTATGTTTATTCATTTGCGAATGTTGAACCAGCCTTGCATCCCAGGGATGAAGCCCACTTGATCATGGTGGATAAGCTTTTTGATGTGTTGCTGAATCCGGTTTGCCAGTATTTTATTGAGGATTTTTGCATCGATGTTCATCAGGGATATTGGTCTAAAATTCTCTTTTCTTGTTGTGTCTCTGCCAGGCTTTGGTATCAGGATGATGTTGGCCTCATAAAACGAGTTAGGGAGGATTCCCTCTTTTTCTATTGATTGGAATAGTTTCAGAAGGAATGGTACCAACTCCTCCTTGTACCTCTGGTAGAATTCAGCTCTGAATCCATCTGGTCCTGGACTTTTTTTGGTTGGTAGGCTATTAATTATTGCCTCAATTTCAGAGCCTGCTATTGGTCTATTCAGGGATTCAACTTCTTCCTGGTTTAGTCTTGGAAGAGTGTAAGTGTCCAGGAAATTATCCATTTCTTCTAGATTTTCTAGTTTATTTGCGTAGAGGTGTTTATAGTATTCTCTGATGGTAGTTTGTATTTCTGTGGGGTCGGTGGTGAAATCCCCTTTATCATTTTTAATTGCGTCGATTTGATTCTTCTCTCTTTTCTTCTTTATTAGTCTTGCTAGTGGTCTGTCAATTTTGTTGATCTTTTCAAAAAACCAACTCCTGGATTCATTGATTTTTTGGAGGGTTTTTTTGTGTCTCTATCTGCTTCAGTTCTGCTCTGATCTTAGTTATTTCTTGCCTTCTGCTAGCTTTTGAATGTGTTTGCTCTTGCTTCTCTAGTTCTTTTAATTGCGATGTTAGAGTGTCAATTTTAGATCTTTCCTGCTTTCTCTTGTGGGCATTTAGTGCTATAAATTTCCCTCTACACACTGCTTTAAATGTGTCCCAGAGATTCTGGTATGTTGTATCTTTGTTCTCATTGGTTTCAAAGAACATCTTTATTTCTGCCTTCATTTCGTTAGGTACCCAGTAGTCATTCAGGAGCAGGTTGTTCAGTTTCCATGTAGTTGAGCGGTTTTGATTGAGTTTCTTAGTCCTGAGTTCTAGTTTGATTGCACTGTGGTCTGAGAGACAGTTTGTTATAATTTCTGTTCTTGTACATTTGCTGAGGAGTGCTTTACTTCCAATTATGTGGTCAATTTTGGAGTAAGTACGATGTGGTGCTGAGAAGAATGTATATTCTGTTGATTTGGGGTGGAGAGTTCTATAGATGTCTATTAGGTCTGCTTCCTGCAGAGATGAGTTCAATTCCTGGATATCCTTGTTAACTTTCTGTCTGGTTGATCTGTCTAATGTTGACAGTGGAGTGTTGAAGTCTCCCATTATTATTGTATGGGAATCTAAGTCTCTTTGTAAGTCTCTGAGGACTTGCTTTATGAATCTGGGTGCTCCTGTATTGGGTGCATATATATTTAGGATAGTTAGCTCTTCCTGTTGAATTGATCCCTTTACCATTATGTAATGGCCTTCTTTGTCTCTTTTGATCTTTGATGGTTTAAAGTCTGTTTTATCAGAGACTAGTATTGCAACCCCCGCTTTTTTTTGTTCTCCATTTGCGTGGTAAATCTTCCTCCATCCCTTTATTTTGAGCCTATGTATGTCTCTGCGTGTGAGATGGGTCTCCTGAATACAGCAGACTGATGGGTCTTGACTCTTTATCCAGTTTGCCAGTCTGTGTCTTTTAATTGGAGCATTTAGTCCATTTACATTTAAGGTTAAGATTGTTATGTGTGTACTTGATCCTGCCATGATGATATTAACTGGTTATTTTGCTCGTTAGTTGATGCAGTTTCTTCCTAGCATCGATGGTCTTTACATTTTGGCATGTTTTTGCAATGGCTGGTACCGGTTGTTCCTTTCCATGTTTAGTGCTTCCTTGAGGGTCTCTTGTAAGGCAGGCCTAGTGGTGACAAAATCTCTAAGCATTTGCTTATCTGTAAAGGATTTTATTTCTCCTTCACTTATGAAACTTAGTTTGGCTGGATATAAAATTCTGGGTTTAAAATTCTTTTCTTTAAGAATGTTGAATATTGGCCCGCACTCTCTTCTGGCTTGAAGAGTTTCTGCCGAGAGATCTGCTGTTAGTCTGATGGGCTTCCCTTTGTGGGTAACCCGACCTTTCTCTCTGGCTGCCCTTAAGATTTTTTCCTTCATTTCAACTTTGGTGAATCTGGCAATTATGTGTCTTGGAGTTGCTCTTCTCAAGGAGTATCTTTGTGGCATTCTCTGTATTTCCTGGATTTGAATGTTGGCCTGCCCTACTAGGTTGGGGAAGTTCTCCTGGATGATATCCTGAAGAGTGTTTTCCAACTTGGTTCCATTTTCCCCCTCACTTTCAGGCACCCCAATCAGACATAGATTTGGTCTTTTTACATAATCCCATACTTCTTGCAGGCTTTGTTCATTTCTTTTTCTTCTTTTTTCTTTTGGTTTCTCTTCTCGCTTTATTTCATTCATTTGATCCTCAATCGCTGACATTCTTTCTTCCAGTTGATCGAGTCGGTTACTGAAGCTTGTGCATTTGTCACGTATTTCTCGTGTCATGGTTTTCGTCTCTTTCATTTCATTTATGACCTTCTCCACATTAATTACTCTAGCCATCAATTCTTCCACTGTTTTTTCAAGATTTTTAGTTTCTTTGCGCTGGGTACGTAATTCCTCCTTTAGCTCTGAGAAATTTGATGGACTGAAGCCTTCTTCTCTCATCTCGTCGAAGTCATTCTCCATCCAGCTTTGATCCGTTGCTGGCGATGAGCTGCGCTCCTTTGCCGGGGGAGATGCGCTCTTATTTTTTGAATTTCCAGCTTTTCTGCCCTGCTTTTTCCCCATCTTTGTGCTTTTATCTGCCTCTGGTCTTCGATGATGATGGTGACGTACTGATGGGGTTTTGGTGTAGGTGTCCTTCCTATTTGATAGTTTTCCTTCTAACAGTCAGGACCCTCAGCTGTAGGTCTGTTGGAGATTGCTTGAGGTCCACTCCAGACCCTGTTTGCCTGGGTATCAGCAGCAGAGGCTGCAGAAGATAGAATATTTCTGAACAGCGAGTGTACCTGTCTGATTCTTGCTTTGGAAGCTTCCTCTCAGGGGTGTACTCCACCCTGTAAAGTGTGGGGTGTCAGACTGCCCCTAGTGGGGGATGTCTCCCAGTTAGGCTACTCAGGGGTCAGGGACCCACTTGAGCAGGGAGTCTGTCCCTTCTCAGATCTCAACCTCCATGTTGGGAGATCCACTGCTGTCTTCAAAGCTGTCAGACAGAGTCGTTTGTGTCTGCAGAGGTTTCTGCTGCGTTTGTTATTGTTTACTGTGCCCTGTCCCCAGAGGTGGAGTCTACAGAGACAGGCAGGTTTCCTTGAGCGGCTGTGAGCTCCTCCCAGTTCGAGCTTCCCAGCAGCTTTGTTTACCTACTTAAGCCTCAGCAATGGCAGGCGCCCCTCCCCCAGCCTCACTGCTGCCTTGCCGGTAGATCACAGACTGCTGTGCTAGCAATGAGGGAGGCTCCGTGGGTGTGGGACCCTCCCGGCCTGGTGTGGGATATGATCTCCTGGTGTGCCTGTTTGCTTAAAGCGCAGTATTGGGGTGGGAGTTACCCGATTTTCCAGGTGTTGTTGTGTGTCTCAGTTCCCCTGGCTAGGAAAAGGGATTCCCTTCCCCCTTGCACTTCCCAGGTGAGGCGATGCCTCACCCTGCTTCAGCTCTCGCTGGTCGGGCTGCAGCAGCTGACCAGCACCGATCGTCCAGCACTCCCCAGTGAGATGAACCCAGTACCTCAGTTGAAAATGCAGAAATCACCGGTCTTCTGTGTCGCTCGCGCTGGGAGTTGGAGACTGGAGCTGTTCCTATTCGGCCATCTTGCTCCGCCCCTCCCTTGTTATTCTTTCTCATACTTTTCTTTCCTTTTATAGAACTTGTCATCATTTAAAATTAATAAATTAATGTCCACATTTTTGGTCCATTTCTTTTGCTAGACATGAGTTTAACACCTTGTTTATGTTAAAAATGAAAACTATGGGTTTCTGATTTCTGCTTCAACATGTAAAGGGCTTAAAAGTCATCACTACTGTCCTTACAACAAGAAAAAGCTGAGCAAACTCAAAATCAAAGACTTTCTTAGATCCATTAGAGAACTAGATTTGCAGGGCAAATTCATGTCTCAAAATCTGAAGTGACAAGGGAATCCAGAGAGCCACAGCTGAAATGTGCTTACCTGAAGCAGAAGATGCAGGAGCCATAACTGTTAGGAACAATGTAATAGCAATTTTGATGAATTTCTGTAGTATAAATATGGACTAGAATGAGAATAAGAAATTCTTTAGGAAGGCACTCTTTGGGAAGACCCCACAATTTTATCAGTTTTTACCTCCAAAAACTCCACTGGCTCCTGAGGGTGAAGATCTGAGGAATGTCCCCTCATAGTTATAGTAGGAGCAGGGAAGTCATAATCATTGTGAAATGCAACCTGATTGTTCTTCACACCAAAGGCCTACTCTCTAGGGAAGAAGACTTAATGAGGAACTTATTTCAGCTAGGGAAGGGCATTTCTCCAGCCCCGCTAGTCTTTCTGTCTCACCTATGGTGGGAAAGAAAAATCTACATCACTGGAGAAGCACTGGTGAGGTTCGCAGTAAGAAACACAGAATCATTAAAACACAGAGATTTCATCTTAAGATTATAGACTACTTTAGTTCCCCCATACCCTGCCACCATACTAACAGGACTCACTGTATGATATCAGTGAGTTATTACAGCTAAAAGATGAAAAAGTGAGTAATAATTGTGAAATACATCTAGGAGATCCTACATAATAAAGGACTAATCTTCAAGGAAAATGACTTTACCAGAACATTACTACAGATAGGAGAAGGGCATTTCTCACACTGCATTCCATTCTTGTCTTCCCTTCTTGACTAAGGAAGAAGCAAATAATAGGTGTCAGGACGTCAAGGAAATACCCTGAGAATGATGCAGTAAAGAAAAAGAAGCTATACTACTGGAGAAACATTTGTGAAAATAATAGCCCCAAGATAGAGATCTCTACTAAAAGACTTAGATTTAATCAGAAAATTACACAACATTCCTCCTTTCTGCCCACCTTACCGTCATACTGAAATGGTTCCAGTATAATACTGGATAAAGGAACTGTAAGACACAGACTTTCTTTGAGAAGGAATACTTGGGGAAGCCCAGAGACAAGAAAGAAACAAACAAGGACACTCAAGGAATTTAAAGCTTTTTGGCACCAATATCTGCAGTAAACATTAAGCATATCACAGAAGAAATTTAAAATAACTATGATTGCCATGTTAAATGATCTAATGAAAAAATAGAGAAGATGTGAGAATAAACGAATAATGAAAGGAAAGAGGAACTCTAAGAAAACTTTTTTTGAATGTTAGAAACAAAAACACTGTAACATAAATGAAAGTGTCTTTGATGGATTTATCAGTAGACTTGAGACAGCTGAGCAAATAATCAGCCTGCTTAAAGATGGGTCAATAGAAACTTCTCAGACTAAAATGCAAAGAGAAAAATAGCATAACAATGATAACAATAAATAACGGAACCTTTAAGAATTGTGGGAAAATTTTCTAAAGTATAACATACATGTAATTAAAATGCTAGAAGAAAAATAACAAAGCAGAAAAAAAAATAAGTGAATTCAGCCAATAATTTTCCAAAATTAATTGCTGACATGGAGCTAAAGATCCAGGAAGCTCAGAGAACACCAGAGGGCATAAGTACCCCCAAACCACAGCAAGACATCTTTCATTCAAACTACAGCAAAGCAAAGACAAAGAGAAAACCTTGAAAGAAGTCAGATCGGGGAAAAACCCACCTTGTTCCTATGGAGGAACAAGAATAATAATTACAGTGAGTTCATCAGAAACCAGCCAAGTAAGAAGAAAGTAAATTTAAATAGTTAAAGTGTTGAAAGAAAAATTCACTAACCTTGAATTTTCTATTTAGCAAAATTGACCTTCAAAAGTAAAGTACATATAAGTCTTTCTCTGACAAACAAAACCAAAGAAATTTAGTATTTAGTATGGCAGCATATCTGCCATACAAATAATTATTAAGAGTTCTTCAGGAAAAAAAAAATTATGTGGATCAGAAACTCAGATCCACATATAGAAAAGTGTCAGAAAAGGAATAATTAAATGTAGCAATTCTTTTTCTATTCTTAATTGATCTAAAACGTAATTGCTAAAGTAAAAATAGAAATAACATATTGGGTGATTATAGAATATACGTGCATGAAATGAATGACAGAAATGTCATAAAGAATGACAGGAAGAAATTAGAAATATTGTGAACCTATACTACATGTGATGTGGTATAGGTTTAATTGAAGGTAGACTTAAATTAGGGTAAAACGTACAGTGGAAGCTTAGAGAAATTAAAATCAGAAACAAGTATAATAAATATGTTAAGACATAAATGTTAGTTAAAGTTAAGTGTTAAATATTAGGAGTTAAAATGCTCACTTAAAACTAGAGAAGGCAGGAAGTGAAGGGAAAAATAAGAAAGAATAAGTGCAATGAAGAGAACAGTTACCGACAGTGTTGATGTTAAACTAACTATACCAACAATCACTTTAAATGTTAATGGTCTTAATGAATAAATTAACAATACAGAGATTATCATAATGAATGCAAAACAAATCCAAATATACATTTTTTATAAGAAGCCCACTCTACATATAAATACTGCAAATGTTAAAAGCAAAGGAATGGAGGAAATATTCAATGCTGACACTAGTCAAAATTAAACTGAAGTAGCAATATTTATTTCAGATAAAGCATCCTCTAACCAAGGAAAACTATTAGGAATGAAGGGGAGAATTACACAATGATGAAAGAGTTCATTCTTCAAGGAGGAATAATAGTCCTCAATATGTATACACCTAACAATAGAGCATTATGCTACATGAGGCAAAAACTAATGGAACGAAAGGAAAAATAGATAAATCTATGACTGTAGTTGGAGACCCCTCTATTGGCATTTGATCAATCCAGGTGGCAATAAATCAGGAAGGATATTGTTGACCTGAACAGCACTATCAATCAATTTGATCCAATTGACTTTTAGTTTCTTTAAAAAAATTATCTTTTATAAAATATTCCATCCAACAATAGCAGAATATACATTTTATGAGGTTCACATAAAATATTCAGCATGATAGACCACATTCTAGATCATTGAAGACAACTGTTTAATTAACTGTAGAAGAATAGAAATGATAAAAAGTATTTTCACAGAACACAATGGAATTAAACTAGAAATTAATGACAGAAAAAGCAGGAAAAAAGTTCCTAAATACTAACAAACAACATACTTCTAAATGACACATGGGCCAAACAAGAAGTCTTAAGAGATATTAAAGAAGTATTTTGAACTAAATGTAAATACAATTTATCAAATTTATGGGGTGCTTAGAGATAATTCATAGCATTAAATTTTTATATTAGAAAAGAATAAAACTCTAAAGTCAATATCCTGTGTTTCCATCTTAGGCAGCTAGAGTAAGAAGAATACTTGAAGCCTAAATCAAGCAGATGAAAAGAAATGATAACATTTAGAACAGCAATCAGTGAGTTGAAAACAGGAAAGTAAGAAAGTTAGTCAACAAAACCAAAGCCTGCTATTTTGGAGAAAAATTAGATATACATTTTTATATACATATTATATATTATATACTTATATATATTTTATTTATATGTACACATATATGTGTACATATATATAACTTCTAGTCAACTGAATCAAGGTAAAAAGAGATTAGACACAATTTACTAATGTCATAAATAAAAGTGACGTCATCTCTATGGATTCCATGAGAATTAAAGGATAGTAAGTGGATATTTTGAACAACTCCATGATAACTAAATGAAATGGATCAATTCCTTAAGGAGTAAACTACCTAATATCACACAAGAAGAAACAGATAATCTAAATAGGCCTATATCTATTGAAGATATTAAGTCAATATTTAATAATATTCTTCCAAATAAGAAATCATTAGGCCCTGATCATTTCCTGAAATTT
This sequence comes from Chlorocebus sabaeus, assembly GCF_047675955.1. NCBI lineage: Eukaryota > Metazoa > Chordata > Mammalia > Primates > Cercopithecidae > Chlorocebus > Chlorocebus sabaeus. The sequence goes on along the minus strand of NC_132913.1, from coordinate 51,612,647 downwards.
CTGGCAAATATTTAAACAAGAAATTATACCAATGCTTTACAATGTTTTCCAGAAAACAAAAACAGAAGGAATATTTCCTAACTTATTTTATTAGGCCATCATTGCCTTAATACCAAAACTAGGGAAAGACATTGGAAGAAAGCAAACTTTAGAATAGTGTTTAACATGAATAGAAATGTGTAATTTTTATCAAAATATGAACAAATGAAATTAAAAATTTTACACTAAAAATTATACACCATGACCAAATGAGACTTACTCTAGTTGTACATGGCTGGTTCAACATTTGAAAATCAATTTGTAACGTCAGAAAATAATCTATAACGTCAGAAAGCTAAGAAAGAAAATCATATAATCATGTAAATTGATGAAAAGGAACATTTGAAAAAAATTATTACCCACTCATAATAAAAATTCCCAGGAAAATTCCTCAACTTCATTTTTTTAAAAAAACATGAAAATCCCACTCTAACATTATATTTAATAGTGAGAAACAGTATACTCTCCTCTGTGATCAAGGACAAGGTAAGGATGTTTTCTATCACCATTCCTATTCCGCATCATACTTCAATTTCTTCTTGTCCGATAAACAAGACAGGAAAAGAAAATGTAAACAGATTTGTGAGGAAGGGATGAACCTGTCTTTGATTGTCTATGTAGAAATTTTCAAAAATAATTGATCAAAAAAAAAAAAAAAAACCCAACACCACCACCACCAAAAACAAAACCCAACAACAACAAAAAGCCTGGAGAGGGGTTCTGAGAATATGGCAAAGTAGAAAACACCAGCGATCCTTGTCCCCACCTGGACAACTATTACACTGGTAGAATCTGTCTGATGTAGCTACTTTGAAACTCTGGAGTCTATTAAAGAGTTGCAACTTCCAGGGCAAGGCTTGGGTGGTAAACTGCAGTTACTTTCAGTCAACTCAGTTTTTAGCATGGTAGCAGCTACCCAACTCCCATCCCCAGCCCTGTGGCAGGCAACTGAGCGCACCTTCCAGGAGCAAGCCGCGCACAGCTTGTGGGAGCCAGGGTGGGCAGAAGAAAGGACCGTGTCCTCCAAATAGCAGATCTCTGTGCTCCGGTCACTGATTTCTGCTTTTTGATCACAGAGGTACAGACAAAGAGGTAGGTGGTCATTGTTGTTTCACCTCCTCCCATTGCTGTAAGACCTACTCCCTCTGTGTGAAGTGATTTCCAAAGGACCTTAACTGCCAACACCCTCCACTGTTTTATTTTTATCTTTTGCCCCTTTTGGGAGCCAAGTGTTAAAGATAAGGACGTTCAAAAACAACTGCTTATACAGGGAATATTAAAAAGTGACCGTACATGCCAAGGGAAAGGCTCAGAGAAGACCTGAAAGTCTTTAGATTTACAACTTGAGGACATTTTTTTTCACACAAAGACAGCCTATAGTAATTAAAAATATATAAAATAAGCACAAAATAAACAACAACAGAAAACAGAAAACACTGGGGGAAGGAGGGGAATCTGATTTCCAAAGTTACCACATTATTAGATTCAGTTTTCAACAAAACATCACAAAGCCTACAAAGAAACAAGAAAGTATGGCTCAAATAAAAAAATACATCAACAAAACCTGTCCCTGAAAAAATTCTGATGGCAGATCTACTGAACAAAAAGTTTAAAACACCTGTATTAAAGATGCTCAAGGAGTTTAAAAAAAAAAAGCAAAAAAACACAAAAAACTAGCCGGGCTTGGTGGCGGGCGCCTGTAGTCCCAGCTACTCGGGAGGCTGAGGCAGGAGAATGGCGTGAACCCAGGAGGCGGAGGTTGCAGTGAGCCGAGATCCGGCCACTGCACTCCAGCCTGGGTGACAGAGCGAGACTCCGTCTCAAAAAGAAAAAAAAAAAAAAAAAAAAGATGTGGAGAAAGTCAAGAAAACAATGTATGAACAAAATGGAAATATCAATAAAGAGACAGAAAAAGTAAAAAAAAATTTTCTAAGATGGCAGACTAGAGATTTTTATTGTGCCTTTGTCCACTTGGAAATAGAAAAATGGTGTGCTAAGATTGACACTGTGAGCTTTTATTCAAGAAGAAGTATGGGAACTCACTCAAAATGTGAAGGAAGCCCAGATCCCAGGGACAAGGTTTACAAGCAGGATGAATTATGGGATTCAGCTGATAAAAGTAATTGGAGCTCCAGTATATGAGGGAGGCAGATTCTCCCTCTATGGTTCACTTTTCCAATGGGGATCCATGCCACCAAGGCCACAGGAGGGCATCTTGTTTCTCCCAACCCCTGTAGCTAACTTGGGGAGAGACTGGGAGAAATGGAGATGGAAAGAAACCAGGAAAAGCTGCAGGCATTTTCCCAGACCCAGGACTGAGAAAAGTATACCATTTTCAATCCAGGTTCATACAAAGTCAGCCATTGTTTGGTGACCTAAACAGCAGTGGCTGCTACAGGCCTTTCAGTCTCTGGCAGGAGATTGGAGTGCTAATTCCAGAGTAGGAGAAGGGTTCCCACAGCCAGAATACAGTGGCAAGTGTGGAGTGCACCCTAGCAGTAGGAGTCGGAATTGGGCTCTCTCCAATAGCTGGAGTAAATGAGAGAAAAGTTGCTGAAGCCATGGTTTCAGCAGAAATAGCTTTGTGGGATGGTGCTGGCCTGCACCTCATTGCTGAGCACCCCAGCCTGCTCCCTTGGTCAGTCAAGGGAGTGTGTCCCATCAGTTTCAAGGAGTGGGAGGGAGGCAGACCTTACCTCTGCACATTGGATTGAGACTACGGGACATACCTCCCTTTCCTTGCAAAGAACTTGGTATAGCAGCAACCTCTCTGCTTCTGCTTCATGTCCAGGCAAAACAGCAACCATTCAGTGTACCTGCCTGCTATACTAGGGACCTGAGTCACCCCTCTATTCCTGTGCAGAGAGGTCTCCATGAAGTGGCCCCCTCTCTGCTCCATACCTGGGCATAAGTTCAAGCATTCAGCACACTTGTTCACCTGGATTAGAGGCCTGATTCACAGCACCCTTGGGTCCAGAAATCTTGGTGCAGCAGCACCTCCTCTCAGACGTGTTTCCAGGAATCCGGAGCACACACTTTTCTAGATTAAAAGTCTAGGTTTCCCTCGCTTCCTGGGCAGAGAACTTGTGGCAGAAGATGTTTCTCCACTCCATGCCTAGCCACATCCCCAGGTGCTTGGAGGCTGTCTTGTGGACTCTCTTCAGAGCCAGTGCTTACGCCTGCCACTGGGGGACACAGAGGCAGGCCTACCTAATCTGACTCCACCTAGCTTGGTCCCTTACTCTGGAACTGAGCAGGGAGCTCAGACCAGTGTGCATTCCACAGGATAACCCATGACCTGAGACATCAGATAGCATCTCATGATAAACAAAGATAAAGTATATATCCATCTGTGTTGGCTACAGCTGGCTTTTATCCATAAATGCCACCCACTGGCCTAGAGAATGAACTGTGAAACCCAACAGAAAAATCTACTGATACAAGTGCATAGCACTGGGGAACAAGATAAGATTTCTGAGACCTCCAACAAACTCGCTGTGCAGGAGGCAGTGAGCTTGCTCACATGCCCAGTATCTATTACAATCAGCATCTGAGAAAAATACCAGAAAAAGCTATATATAACTAAAGAACCTATCCGGAAACTTTGCCACTAGGAGCACCCAGAGTAAAATCCAAATAACTGTACACAAAACACATTGCAGTCACATCCTTAAGAGGGGAAAAAATCCCATCCAAATAAAAATAAATTCAGAAATTAGAAGGAGAGATAGCTTATCCAGATGAAAAGAAACCAGATAAACAATTCTGAATGTATGCAAAAAATAAAGTGTTACAACATTTCCAGAGGACCACATTAACCCTCCAGCAATAGATTCTAACCAAAATGAATTTTTTGACATACCAGATAAAGGATTCAAAATACTGATTTTTAAAAACCAAAATGATATCCAAGAGAAAGTTAAAAATTAACACAAAGAAATCAGGAAAAATTCAAAATATGAAAAAAGAGATAGATATTATCTTTTAAAAAGCAAACAGAACTTCTGGAAATAAAGAATTTACTGAAGGAATTACAAAATACAATTTACACCTTCAACAGTAGGCTTGACCAAGTAGAAGAAAGAATTTCAGATCTGGAAGACAAGTCTTTCAAATTAATCCAGTCAGACAAAAATAAAGAAAAAAATAATTTCATAAAATGAACAAAGCATTTGAGAGATATGGGACTATGTAAAGCATCCAAACCTGTAAGTGATAAGTATTCCAGAGTGATAAGAAGAAAAAGTGAAAAGCAAGGGAAACCTATTTGAAGGAAAAATTTAGGAAAACTTCCCTGGTCTTTCCAGACAACTAGACATCCAGATAAAGGAAGTTCAGAGATTCATAGCAAGAAGACATAGAGCCATCACAGTATCCAAAGTCAATATAAGGGAAAAAAATCTTAAAATGGCAAGGGAGAAAGAAGTACGTAATAAGCTATAAAGGAAATCCATCAGACTAACAGTGGACTTCTCAGCTGAAACCTTATAAGCTGAAAGAGGCAGGGGTTTTCTCAAGGAAAAACAAAATCCCAGCTAAAAACACTGTGTCCTGGAAAACTAAGCTTTGTAAATCAAGGATGAATAAAATCTTTCCCAGAAAACACTAAGGGAATTTATCACCACTATACCAGGGCTACAAGAAATGGTCAAAGGAGTTATAAACATGGATACCAAAAGATGGTACTTATCATCACACAAACACATGAAAGTATAAAACTGATAGGTCTTATAAAACAATTAGGCAATTGAGACTGCAAAGCAACTACATAATAATACCATGACAGGAAAAATATCACACATCAATACTAACTTTAAATGTAAATGAACCAAATGCTCCACTTAAAAGACACAGGCTGATGGAATGGATAATAAAACAAGATCCAACCATATGCAGCTTATAAGAAACCCACCTAACTGGTGAAGACATTTACAGACTCAAAGTAAAGGAGTGAAAAAATATATTCCGTGCAATCAGAAAACAAAAGCAAACAGGAGGAGCTATACATATATCAGGTTAAATAGATTTCAATCAACAACAACTTAAAAAGACGAAGAAGTTCATTATATAATGATGAAAGAATCAATTCAACAGGAAGATATAACAATTGTAAATGTATATGCAACTAACATTGGAGTGCACTGAAATTCATGAAAAGAATATTACTAAGAAAAGAGACAAATACAAATACAATAATAGTGGGAGGCTTCAATACTCCATTGACAGCACTAGACAAATCACTGAGGCAGGAAATCGAAAAAGAAAGTCTAAACGTAAATTCAACTGTAGACCAAATGGACCTAACAGATATTTATAGAACATTCTATCCTACAACTGCAGAATGGGGAAGAGTTGGAAGCATTCCCCCTAAGAACCAGAACAAGACAAGAATGCTCACTGTCACCAATCCTATTCAACATAGTACTAGAAGTCATAGCCAGAGCAATCAGGCAAGAGAAAAACAAAAACATCAAATTGGAAAAGAGGAAGTCAAATTATTTCTGTTCTCTGATGACAAATCCTATACTTACAACACCATAAAGTCTCTTGCAAAAGACTTCTAGGTTTGATGAATACCTTCAGTAACGTTTCAGAATACAAAATTAAAATACAAAAATCAGCAACATTCCTAAACACCAATAACAATTATGGTGAGAATCAAATCAAGAACTCAATATCATTTACAATAGCTACACAAAAAAATACTTAGGAATACATTTAACCAAGGAGGTGAAAGATCTTCTCCAATAACTACAAAACACTGCTAAGAGAAATAGTATATAACAGAAACAAATGGAAAAACATTCCATGCTCAGGGATTAGAAGAATCAATAGCATTAAAATAAACGAACAATAAAGTGACCACATTGCCCAAAGCAATCTACTGAGTCAATGTAACTCCTATCAATGTCATTTTTCATAAAATTTTTTAAAAATCCTAAAATTAATATGAATCCAAAAAGAGGCCAAATAGCCAAAGCAATCCTGAGCAAAAACAATAATTCTGGAGGCCTTATATTACCTGACTTCAAATTACACTAAAAGGCTATAGTAACCAAAACAGCATGGTACCAAGATAAAAACAGACACACAGATCAACATGGAATAGAATTGACACATATATCAGAAATAAAGCCACCTACCTGCAACCGATTTTCACAAAGTCAGCAAAAATATACAGTGGGAAAAGGATACTCTCTTCAATAAATGGTGCTGGAATAATTGGAGAGCCATATGCAGAAGAAGGAAACAGGCCACCTGTCTCTCAGCATATATGAAAATTAACTCAAGATGGATTAAATACTTAAATGTCAGATGTGAAACTAAAACTCATAGAAGAAAACCTAAGAAAATATCTTCTGGACATTGGTCTAGACAATTAATTTATGAAGAAGTCACCAAAAGGAAATGCTACAAAACAAAAATAAACAAATTAGACTGAATTAAGCTAAAAAGCTTCTTCACAGCAAAAGAAATAATTAACATAGTAAACGGAAAACATACAGAATGGGAAAAAGCATTTGCAAACAATGCATCCAACGAAGGGCTAATATTCAGTATCTACAAGGAAATCAACTCAACAAGGAAAAAATGTATGAAAGTGAGCAAATGACATAAAAAGTGAGCAAATGACATAAACTGACATTTTCAAAAGAAAACATACATGTGGCCAAAAACCATAAAAAATGCTCAACATTACTAGTCATCAGAGAAATGAAAATTAAAACCACAATGAGATCCCATCTCACATTAGTCACAATGGCTACTATTAAAACATCAAAAAGCAACAGATATAGTGAGGATGTGGAGGAAAGGGAACACTCATACACTGTAAATTAGTACAACCTCTATGGAAAACAATATGGCAGTTCAGATTATATAGGTGGGTAGATAAATGATAGATAAATCTAGATAAATATACAGATTAAAATGTAGATATATACGCATTTGCATATATGTGTACTATATATCTACACACATATTAATTTTAGAAAGATTATGATGTGGCTGTTGTAGATTTTATAATGCTCCCAATAATGTAGGGGGTGTCATATAATCGGACATATTAAAATTTATTTAGCAAAACATTAATATTTAATATTTACACAATGTGTGACAAATAAGGGATACAAATATATTTACTTAATTCAAGTAAAGTTTTAGTTCCCAAATGAAATTATATCCAACTTAAGTTGTTTTTAGTCAGGCTTTTAGTATTGTATCATTGAGAATGAGAGATTTTTAACCCTGTATTATGGGGGGAAAAGAGAAACCCCTTACATTTTATTGTCCAGCATAGTAGCCATAAGTGATCCATAATTATTTATGTTTAAATTTAAAGTAGTTAAAAGCAAACAAAGTTTAAATTCCTCATTCGTATTTATCAAATTGCAATTGCTCAATATGCAGCTGTGGCTAGCGGTTTTCACATGGCAGATACTCAGAATTGCTTCTTCCCTGGAAGAGAGCAGTAGTAAATTCAACGTTAACAAACTCCAATCCTTTTTTTCCCTCAAAGTTAAATTTTTAGTTATATTACTTTTTAAATAATAGTAATATGTGATTACTTCAAGTGGAATGGAGTAGCTTGTATAATAGCATAGCAACTAAAAAGTATGAATAAACACAGAAATCATGAGTTAGGAGGCATTGGAAGGCTGCTGAAACATACATTGTTCTCAGGATTCTAAAGATGGGAGGACCTCATGGAGCTCAACTGACAGCTGCAGTTAATTTTTGACTGTATTCATATCCAACTTTGAAAGGATGTAGTAGGTGTTAAATAATTTTATTTGCCTAGTGAGGGAGGGATGACCCCTTTCTGGAAGATCAACCATATCTGACACTGCTTTTTTCCATATACAGTAACTGGCACTTAATCAAATCTCATTAGGTACTACAAAGACAGAACTAAATGGACACATAAAGGATAGATAACTGGGAAAAGGTGATAAAAATAACCACAGTAGGAAACATTATTTTACAAAGTCAACATTACCTCAATATCAGAAATCTGACAAGAAAATTTGGAGGAAGAAAAGTTATAGACCAATATATCTTATAAATATAAATGAACAAAACAGAGCAAATAAAATCTAGCTGTGTATATCGGTGTGTGCATTTTAATCAATATACACTATATAGAGAGAGGCAGGCCAAAATATATGGCCATATCTTAGATGCAGAGAGTCCATTTCATCAAATTGTACACACATTCATGACCAAAACTCTTAAAAATTATGAAAAGAGGGCAACTTTCTTTAATCTGATAAAAATAATCACAAAAATGTAAGTTAAACATCCTTCTCGGCTGGGCGCGGTGGCTCACGCCTGTAATCCCAGCACTTTGGGAGATCAAGGTGGACGGATTCCAAGGTCAGTAGATGGAGACCATCCTGGATACTGGGTGAAACCCCGTCTCTACTAAAAATACAAAAACTTAGCGGGGCGAGGTGGCGAGGGCCTGTTGTCCCAGCTACTCGGGAGGCTGAGGCAGGAGAATGGCGTGAATCCGGGAGGCGGAGCTTGCAGTGAGCCGAGATAGCGCTACTGCACTCTGGCCTGGGCGACAGAGCGAGATTCCGTCTCAAAAGAAAACAACAACAACAACAACAACAACACCACAAAACAAAAAAAACCTTCTCAATGGTGAGATGTTAAATCTCCACCATCTTGGAAATCAGATATGAAACAGAATCCAGGAGTTCTTGATCAGCCTGGGCGAGACAGTGAAACTCTGTCTCTACAGGAAATACAAAAAATTAACCGGGGGTGGTGGAATAAGCCTGTTAAATCACAGCTACTCTGGAGGCTGGGGTGGGAGGATTGCTTGAGACTGGGAGGTGGAGGTTGCAATCAGCCAACATTCCACCACTGCACTCCAGCCTGGGTGACACAGTGAGACCCTGTCTCAGGAAAAAAAAAAAAAGAAAAAGAATGCCTGCTATCATGATCTATTCAATGCTGTCCTGGAAATCTTTACCAGTGAAACGATGCAATAAAGGGAAAATTAAGTTATAAGAATTGGAAAATAAGAAAAACAAATATTAATTAAATCTGATACCAAAATTGTACATAGAAATTACTAATAAATCTACATAGAAATAATAAACAATGATAAGTAAATTTAGCAAATTTTCTAAAGTCATCAAACTAATAAAGTCAATTATATTTCCATATATCAAAAACAAAGAAATAACAAAGGCATTTTTAAAAGTATACTATTTAAAAGTTGGGCACAGTGGCACACATCTATAATCCTAGCTTTTTAGAAGGCTGAGGAGGAAGGATATCTTGAGCCTGGGAGACCAGCCTGAGCAACATAGGAAGACCTCATCTTAACATACACACACACACGCGCGCGCACACACACACACACAATTTACAGTAACATCGATAGTATCATTTAGGAAAAAAATGTAGTCCACCTGCAAGCCATTGCACTGAAAACAAAATATTAATGAAAAATCAGAGGAAAGCCCAAATAAATTAAGAACATAATCATATCCATGAATTGAAAGATTTAACATTTGAAGACATCAATTATTTCCAAATTGATCTATAGATTTAATGTCACCCTGACAAAAATTCTAGCACAGTGTTTGGAAAATTGACAAAATAATACTTTCAACATTTATTTGGAAATGTAAACACATAGTCCGGGTGCAGTGGCTCACACCTTTATGTCATAATCCCAGCACTTTGGGAGGCTGAGGCAGGAGGAACACTTGGGGTCAGGAGTTTGACACCAGCCTGGGCAACACAGCCAAAACTCTTGTCTCTACAAAAATTTTTAAAAAATTCACCAGTCAGGGTAGCATATGCTTATAGTCACAGCTACTTGGGAGGCTGAAGTGGGAAGGATGGTCGAGTTCAGGAGTTCAAGGCTGCATTGAGCTTTGATGACACCACTGCAGTCCAGCCTGGGCAACAGAGTGAGACACTGTTTTTTTTTTAAAAAAGTAAAAGGAAATGTAAACACTTAAGAGTAGCCAAAATATTATTAAAGAAATGGAAAAAAATGGAAAGACACACATCGTCGGATACTAAAACCTGTTATAAAGCTTTATAGCCCCAAACTGGAAACAGCAGAGTCCATCAAGCTGCCACACCTGTGAGTTCTGCATTTCTCTCATCTTATGTTGCTAGAGAATTGAAACAGTACTATGCATTTGGGAACATCAAGAGCATGGAGGCACAGTGTAGGAGAAACAAGCTTACCTTGGGGAGGAAGTAGTTTCTTCATGTCAGAGGTCAGTGCATGGGGCACATTGGTGAGGTGTGTCTCTGGACCTCGTGCACCATGGTGTCTGTGTAGGGCCTGTGGCTCCCTGTCCTGCATGCAGGGCCTCCAGTGTCTGCCAACTGCATGGTCTGTCTCTTCCTGGACAAGACACAAGAGAAAACTGATGAAAAAGGAGAAAAATGGCACATTTGTCGTAGCAGTTCAGGTATACATGAAGCATTATGAAGGTGTCCCTACAACATTATACATATAAATTATAGGGTCAGAAGTAGAGAGAAAATTACTGTATTATAGATTCATATAACTCTCCTGCAAGCTAAGCATTAAGATAAATCTGTGTTCACCTACATAGAACATATAGGATAGTCAACTCAAATAGAAAAGATAAAATGCTTCAAAATATAAATATTTAGTACATTGCAGAAGGAAAACAATAAAAAATTAATTTTATATCAAAATAATATATGATATTTTAAAAACTGAATTCTACTAACCAATATATGTATATATGCATGGATTTGTGTGTTGTGTGTGTAGGCGAGTTGCATATAAACATACACACACAAGATCCTTAAACTCCACAGAGGCAGACACTTAGAAACATTCTAGAAGTTTCTTTGAAATTTATGTTCACATTTCTGGATAATAACTTTTGATTTCTTGATTTTATCTGTTTTTAGAAAATTTGTAAAATTTCGTGGTAAGAGAGATGAGAACTTACCTCTCTATTACCATCTCATAATAAATATATAGACACATACACACATGCAAACACACACACACACACTCTCACACACTTTCTGTCACTCCAGTTTCCCCATGAATTTCTATCACATTTTCATTGTATTAGTACTCATGTTCACATTATTATTACATTATAAACATTGATCATAAGTGCAACAGATGTAATTATGTTTCCTCTTTTATGTATTTTTGAACTTAAAAGCACCTATTTCAATTAGTGCTCCAAACTCCTAGTAAACAATTTCTAAATACATTTTAAAAAGTCAAATAATCAATCCTGCCTTCTTGTTCTTGATGTCTCCCATTATTTTTCTAGACTCAGATTTCAATAATAATAAAATTCCTTAGGCACATATTCTGCCTCAATAACATATATCCTGATTATAAATCTAACCTTTTAAAATACTTTTCAGACAATAGAAATTTTCTAAGGCCATCTCATTAAGCTTCTAACTATTCTCTACATATTTTGGTAAATAAAATTTCCCAAAGAACTAAAAATAGAACTACTGTTCAACCCAGAAATTCCACTACCGGAATCTATCCAAAGGAAAGAAAGTCATGGAATCAACCTAAGTGTTGATGATTGGGTTAACCCATCAACCGATGATTGGGTTAAAATGTGGTATGTATACACCATGGACCACTGCTCAGCCATAAAAAAAGAATGAAATCATGTATTTTGCAGGAACATGGACAGAATTGGAGGCCATTATCCTAAGTGAAATGATTCAGAAACAGGAAGTTAAAAACCACATGTTCTCACTTACAAGTGAGAGCTAAATAGTGGGTACACACAGTTATACAGAGTGGAATAATAGACACTGGAGACTCCAAATGATGAGAAGCTGGGAGGCATGGAGGGATCAAATATCACCTATTGGGTACCATTCTGATGATGGTACACCAGAAGCCAAACATTAACTACTATGCAATATATCCATGTTACACAATTGCACTTATACCCCTAAATTCATCAAAATAACAAAAAAATCAATTGAAACAAGAAAACTTAAAAAGATACCAAGATGAAATCTGGAGCTGAAAAGTACAAAATGTGAAATGAATAATTCACTAGAGGGATCAAAGACAGATTTGTGCAGGCAGAAGAAATAATCAGTGAACTTGAAGATAGGATGATGGAAAGTATTGAGTCTGAGTAACAGAAAAAAAATATCTAAGAAAGATGAACAGAGCCTAAGGAACCTGTTGGACACCATCAAGCCTACCAACATATACATTTTGGAAATCCCAGAAGAAGGAGAGAGAAGGAGACAGAGGGAATACTTGAAGAAATAATAGCTGAATACTTCCCAAAATTGATGAAATACATTAAAATAAATAACCAAGAGGCTCAGTGAACTCTAAAGCATTTGTCTCCTATGCAGATACTGGTCAACAATTCTGAAACCACTATTAATATATACTGGAATTAAAAAATTCAGAAACAAGCGGCCACCAGATTTCTCACTGTTTTAGTGGGAGGTTACAGACAATGAAAGGAAGAAGTCTGGAATAATCCATATGGTAATGAATTAGAGTTAGAACATCAATATGAACTCATATTTAGGTTATTGTAGATACAGATCATTACACATAGAAGTATCTATAGATATTCATGTATACATTGGTTAGATACACATTTCTTGGCCTGTTAACTGAGAGGAAGGAACTAGAGGAGATGACACCTCAGTATCGGTGTGTATACCCAGCACCCAGATCTTGGTTTCTGGTACTAATTTCCAGTAAAATGATTCTGAGTTTTTGGAGAAATGGTTGATTCTAGGACTGCAACATGATATATGCAAATTCAGCCTGGAAAAATTTGTAGTTAAAGAAAGTAAAGAAGTGCAAAACAAAAAACAAAAACAAAAAACACAAAACCCACTGAATGATGGGTATATATCAAAAGGATATGGAAACCAGCTGAAAGAGTTCCCAAAGGTCAAAGTTAATCTAATTTCAGCTAAGAATAAAGTCGTATTAGGTTGTAACTCAAAGTATAAAATAAATATCCATGAGTTTATGCTGATATTAAATAAATGCTTAAAATAAATAAATAAATAAATAAATAAATGCAGGAGAATAGCTAAATCCCCCATGCAGAAAAACTTCAAGTAATTTATGTATTCAATTGTTGCCTTCAAGGAAGTGAAGCATAACTCCCTACTCTTTTAATGTGGGCTGTGCATAGTGATTTCATTTCAAAGAATTGAGTGCAGAAAGGGTAAAAGAAAAATAATTTTACAGTGGAGAAACCTGACAAACACTACCTCAGCCAGCTAATCAAGATTAATATCAATAGAAATAAATCATGCTGATAATATCTACTCTTGATATGATGTCATTAAAATGACACTCACTTCTATGGTCTTTCTCCCTCCACCACAAACTCCAGTGTAATCGTGAGGAAAACATCAGATGAATTCTAATTCAGGGTTGTTCTACAAACACTTGACCAGCATTCTTCAAAACTTCCCAGGTCATCATAAACAAAGGAAGTCTGAGAAACTCTCACAGCCAAGAGGAGCCTAAGAAGACATGACAATTAAATGTAATGTGGTATCCTGGATTGGTTCTGAGATCAGAAAAAGGATGTTAGATAAAGTATATGGAATTCTGAATTAATTATAGGCTTTAGTTAATAACAATGCATCAATATTTGTTCATTACTTGTAACAAATGTAGCATAATAATGTACTATGTTAATAGGAACAAGTAGGTATGGGTTATATGGGAACACTCTGTACTGTCTGTAATTTTATTTCTGTAAATATTAAACTGGTCTAAAATAAGAAGTTTATATAGATAGAAAGAACGTCAGAGATTTGCACTTAGTGAGTGTTTGTTGGGTTGATGGTTAGTAGCTGCCTAGTGGACTGATCTGATAAGTATTTGGAGACCCAGTTCAAGATCAACAAAGTGTCTCTATAGATTAAAGCTATTTATTAACATTTTTGGCAAGGTGTGAGGTAAGCAGGAGGCAGGTTACAGGGGGAGTGCCACGACTACCATATCTGATATTAGAATCTGCTTACTTCATAAATGAAGTAGTTGAGGCCCATAGAAGCTGTAGGTGTGGGAAGCAGCAAAGCTAAGAGAAACTCCATCAGTCAGATATTTTACAATTGCCTATTTTGACAAAGGTTGGGACACTTATTCTAATACTTGCTAGCTGAGTGACCTTGAGTGAGTGCTCTACAAGTGTTGGCCATTATATACTGATAACTTACTGAGTTCTGGACACTATTCTAAACGTTTTATTATGGATTGAGTTATATGTATGCATGTGTGCACGCGCACACACACGCGCATGTGCACACACACACACACAAATAAAATGTATGTGACCAGAATTATTATGCTTCCTATTTTCAGAGACATTAAATAACTTGCCCTAGATTACTCAGTGGGCAAATGTTAGAGTCAGTATTCAAACTTTAGTTAATCTGGGGCCAGTGTCTATGTCCTTAAGCCATAAAATCAGTACATTTTGGGGGGCATGTATAAAATATAATCTTTTGAGGTACTGAGAGCTTTAAATGAGCTAATTAATATAAGATGTTTGGTAAAATAGCTGCTAATAAATATTATCTTTCCCCTGTTCTCTTTCTACACAAAAATAAAAGAGCATTATCACCAATCTCTGGTTGCATGGCTAGAGCTGAAGCCTTTGCACAGTAAGAACATATACTATAAAGCAGAAATTATACTCTTCCATTTATATCTCCTGAAAGCACCACATTTTAAAACTGAAAAAAATATTCTAGTATCTAGTTTAGAAAATATGAATGTTCATTGACATTTTATCCGCTCTTCTATACTTATTACCAAGTCCCAGCCAAAGGTTTCAGATGGAAACATTTCATTTTAGCTTATTTTTAAGGATTTATATGTTGAACCAGACATTAAGAATTATTTTGGTATTTGGAAGCAGACAAAATCTCTGATAATATTTATAACAATAATTATGATAAAAATACCTAATGTTTGTTGAATATTGATTACATAGCAGGCACTGGGTTAAACTTTTGCATTTATTAAAATGCCATTATTATCTTTCCCATCATTTTTCTTTTTGAAATGAGAGACCAGGATACAGAGTGACAAAAGAACATGCCCAAATTCATACTGTTAGCATGCCACACATAAAGAACATAAACTAATGTCTGTTTACTCATGGGCCATGCCACTATTATACAGCAAGTTGAAATTTTTTCAATATCCAGCCAAATTGTAAATTGCTCATGCAGGTTTGATTATCGAAGACATGACAACGATGCAGTTAACATGAAATGCAATTTCCTGATTTGGATCTCTATGTTGTCTAAAAAAATTTTTTTTTTAATGCTTGTTACACTGCCTTCATTTTCTTTTTGTTATTTGGGGTTCATTAGTCTGGATACTACTGAAAATTGTTCCAGTAGTAATAGTTTAGATTTGTTCTTTATATGGGTTTAATACTAAATCATCTACACAAAATACCTACAGTTTACAAAACACATGTATGCCAACATTTTTTTGTATTGTCATAGAAAATAAACAAAAGTACTCAAGTAGTTTCTATTTTATGACTGGTTTAGCCTTTCACTGTTCAACAATACTGTTTGCTTCTTTTAAAATAATTTACTTATCAATATATTATGAAACAGGAGCTTTTTAAATTGTCTCCAGTTGCAGCATTACTGAATACTCATGTTTACTTACTGAAGCATTTTATTTAGAATAGAAATACAAAACATTAATGCAGGCTTTGTTAAATTTGCCACTTCTCTGATACATGAAAAGTACTTGAGTTGAGCACAGCATTTCAATGGTATTGAAAAACCTCAGAGGCTCTTCAAGCAAATAAAGACTTTTTATTTGTCATTCTCTTCTGTATTACACTAGCAAATTGAATCAGAACTCTTTGACAGTGTTACATTTTCAGATTTTTTCCCCCCAACACCACCTTTGCTTTCCCAGCTAGGGCAATTTGCATTTGTGGGTCAAATGTAATTTTTGTATATAAAAAAACATATATTTGCATTTAAGCAGATGTAATTTTAAGGATATATGCCTTTAATCAATGCTGTATATAATTTGTGTGTGCCTTTATGTTATTGTGGAAACTAAAATGCCAGAGAATAGTGTCGAGGGAGAACACAAAAACACATGCTACAGCTACCAAAACAATTAGCTATATATGTGTTACTAAAAATAAAATGCTGTTTTAAAGGGTAGTTTTGACACTTGAGTGAGAAATGTTTAATATTTTTACATTTTATACATTGTTATTTGATTTTGAATTTTTTTCCTTCACATATAAAAACCTACTTTATTGTGCCCCTACAGTTAAAAATGCCATAATAATAGACCAGGCTTATCATTTTTCCCCTTCTACTTTCCATTATTGCTAGCAGCACGACAACTCTCCTATCACCCAGGGTTACAACCTTGAGTCCATCTTTGATTATCTCTCTTTCTACCTTGTGTCTAGGACCTTTCTATGTCCTGCCATTTCTTTCTTTTATAATGTTTGAAAAGCCAGTTTCTTCTTTTTTGGTTCCTACCACCAAGACCCCAATCTACTTTCTTTTATTTTCTTTTATTTCTGCTCCAACTATTGCAATCTTCCACATTCTTGCCTCCATATCTTTCTTCTTCCATCTCAACTACTAGGTTGCTATAAAGTCTATGTATCTATTGGTAGGCCTAAAACACAGGAAAGAAAATGGCTTAACTTCAAAATGAACATATAGAAAAGTAAAGCCACTGTTTGTTAAGGTACAAGTGATCATCAACATTTCAAAAAGTGCATTTTTCAGAACTTTAGTCTCTTCAGATATTTTACACATGTACACATATACACACACAAGCATGCACAAGTCTGTGCTCAAATAATCTTGGGAAATGCTGCATATAACATATATATATATAAAATATTATCTCTTAAATAGTCAACTTAATACCACCTTACTCTAAGTGCTGAGAAGTCCTGAGGGAACATGAATCTTGTTTAGCATTTATTAAGACAATGTGTTTCACATTTACTTGACCATGGGATCCTAAACCTTTTTTTTTTAGAATGATATGAAGACCATATTTTAGGAAAACTCATTCTATGTATCATCTCTGCATACATTTTGGAACTTTCTTTTGAAAAGGTGAGCAAAATCTGGGATTGCCTGAAAGTAAAAAAGACAGAATTTCCAACAACTGCCACCATGCCAGAAACCAAAGGAAAACTTTACCTACAAGTATCGGCACTGTTCATGGTTTATTTCCCCTGGTAAGAGGATTTATACAGATTATTTTTACCAGGTATATTTATACCAGGCTAACATGGAAGCATTTTCACTGCTGTCTTCACAGAAATCTCCCTCAATGATGTTAAATCAAAAAAGGTATTTCCCATCTCCAAATTTCATTATCAGACTTACTTCCTGAAGTCTACATGAAGAAATAAAAACAATAAACACCAAATAAGATGTTAGATACCAAAAGATTAATGTCTTATCTTTTAATGTAAATTCATGTTAGTTTAAGATGGTGTATATTATGTTCGTAACAGCTCACTGTTTGCTGTATAAGCTGAAAGAATTTGCCATTGATCAATCAGTGTATGGCAAACTCTTTATGGAGCTTATTGTGTTGGAAGTGTAGCTCTCAGCCACATTATCTGACAAAAATGTCTATATAAGCAGTCATCCTGAAGTGCTGATTCTGTTATTTGATTTGGGATTAAACAGTCTGTTGCCAGCCATCTGCTTTGCTATGCATGTGTCCTTGAGAGGTTAGATTTCTACTGATTTTGCCTCATAACTTTAAGTGGTATTTGAAAGATCAGAATTAGCTTAGACATATGCCACTGAAATTGCTGGCCTTATCCTAGAGGACTGTCCAGACTTTGACACCAGAGTCCAAATCGGAAAAAAAAAAAAAAAAAAAGTTTACTTTTGTCACATTGTTGCTGATTCAGAATCCTGCTGCATTTGGCCAAGTGCCATGAGGCTCAAGAGTACTTGCCTGCCAAAGTTTTACAACAGTTCATGCTCCTGAGTATATGAAAGTGTGCACTGGCTATTCGAGGCATGTCTCCTGATGTCTCCCAAAGAATGCACTCCTCTGGCCTATGCCTGATTACTCTGCAGAAATTCCCGTGGTTTCTGCCATCTCAGCAACTTCTGTCACAGAGACTCTGGAAATACTCTACTGAAAACGTTCGTGGATAGTCAGTACAAGTCTTTGCCCATGTATTTGAAATAGAAAAGGGCCGTAGCTCGATTCCAGGTAACTCAAATCAAATAAAAACCTTACTTCATTAATAATCTGAATATTTCAAGCAGAAGTGGATTTTGTGTGCGTTTCTAGGCATAGGAACAAGCATATTTTACTTTAGGGGTATATCTGAGTGTGTGATGAAGTGGGAACTTTTGGAAGTTCTCAGATGTGTACTCCATTAATATTTCTTTCATTTGGAATCTGAGCTCCATTTTTATTCCATTCCACCTGAATGTACAAGGGGATGGGAAGCAAAAAATGAAGGAATATGTCAATTAGGGCCACAAATTAACTTAAAAATATTTTTATTGTTCTATATATTACACTGTACTGAATTCCCTCTTGGTTCAAAAGGATCATAGAAATAGGGAATACTGACTAATGAGAATAAACAGAAGGATGAATGGATGAAGGAATGAATCAATGACTATTTGAGTACAAACTATGTGACCGGCACAGTGCTAGGCACTGGAATAAAAGAGTAACCAAGAAAAGGGCAAACACCCACAAGTAAACAGGAAATTGCAGTGAAGTAAATGCAGTGATTAGAAATGTGCAGTGTTCTATGAGAACTCATGGGAAAGACCCTTAGCACATTTTCTTTTTAAATATTCTCCCAAATTTAGATTCCTTATAAGTAAAGGAACAAGTGAAACATTGTAAGGAGAAGATGAAATATTTGTAATCATATTGACCTTAGTAATGAGATTGTTGAGAGTCTATACAACACATATTTTACAGACTAGTCTTTCTTTAGCTTTCAAGAAATGGCCGTTGAAAATATTCTTAGCTTACTTCATAATTTTTATGAGGATAAACACAAGATAAAGTAAACCTGAATTTAATTTTACAAAAAATTCTGTTTCTGCAGATTTTCAGGCTTCCTATTTTCCTAAATCAGAATCTATTCAATGATGCCCAAATTATATCGTGTTTAAAAATCTGTAAGACAAAGGTATTGCCTAATTAAAGCAGTATTTTCAGTGTTAGTGTCCAAATGCCCTTACTTCTTTTAAGTTGAACCCATTTTTTAGTCAGTTTTATTTGTTTAAATATCTAATTGTACATTTGCACAACTATACATTAATGGGTTCTCCATCCGCTATCTTTCAAATGATAGTGACATGAATACAAAAATGTAAAAATAGAAATAAAAATAGAATAAAAAATGTAAACATTACTGTGTAAATTTTCAGGTTAGACTTGAAATTAATTTTTTATCTATAATTTTCTTTGGTCCATTTTATATGTGTACTTTATTCTGAAAACCCATAAATGCCAAGAATTATTTTTAAAAAATATTTAATTGTAAAATATTTCAAACATTCAGAATAGTAAGAAAAATAAGAATCCTTACTTCTACAGACACTTCATTCAGATTTAAAAATTGCTCTTGGTTTGCTATATTTTCTTGGTATGTTCTTCCCCCTCAAAAATAATTAATAAAATTTTGTAGCTACAGCTAAATCCCAACCTTAATTTTTTTCCTGGATTCAACCAGCCTCCTTAATTTGGTGAGTATTCAAATCCATATTTTTAATAGCATATATATGCATCTTCAAATAACACAAAGAAATGTTTTGGGCATTTTCAAAATGTACATAAATAGTGCCGAATGACCCTAATGCTTTGGGAACTTTTTTATTTATTTATAATACGATTTTGTGAGATTTATCCTTGTTGATGTATTGATGCATTCAGGTGCAGTGTTTATAATTTCAATACTGTATTCTATTTATTAATCCTCTGTTTACCCACTTCCATATTAATGAACAATAAGTTTGTTTCAAATATCATACTATTACAAATGAAATGGTGAAAATCCCCTTCACCTAAGGCTCCCTTATTAGTACATAGGAATTTTTCTAGGATGGGTAACAGGAGGCAGAATTATTTTCCTAGGTAATGTGCATCTACAAATTTCTTTGGTATTTTCACAATGCTTTCCAACACGCTATCAGCATTTCTCTGATTACTACTAAAGCTACTTGACTTTTGCTTGTTGGCCATTAGAATTATATCTTTGATGTACCTGTTTATTTACTTTGCTTGTGTTCCCACTAGGGTATTTGTCTGTCTTTTTATTTGTAGGGCTTCTATAGATCATCTATTATACATGTAGACAATAATGTCTCCCAGTCTTCAGCTTGAATTTTAACCTGGTAATAGTGTCCTTGTTTCACACACAAATGTCTACTAGATATTCCAATTGAAAAAATGCATTAAAAATTCAACCAGTTACATGTTGCTTAAAAGAGACAGAATTAAAATCTCAGAGAAAAAGAAGGCAGAAAATAAAAAAAGGAAAAGAAATACCAAATAAACACTAGCTAAACACATGGGTATAGCTATGTCAACATCATATAATGCAATCTTTGAGATAAGAAATATCGCTAGGGATAAAGAAAAACGGTTCATGATACAATAATTAATATATCATATATAAATTTTTGATATGAATGTGCCTAATAATAAAGCTTCAAATATGTAAAGCCAAAATGTGTAGATATAAAAGGAGAAAAAAACACACAAATCAATAGAGTGGGAGAATTTAACATGCTGCTGGGCTGGATTGCTTTAGGGATACTTCTACCTCCTCCTCTATCTCTATCGCTGGGTAGAAACATGTGGTTGTTCTTATTTAGTGAGTAGAGTGTTCTCTCCATTTCTTTTGCGAATTGTTTATCTTTCTGGGGATTCTGACTTTACGTAGAAATCTCAGTTCCTTTTGCCCTTTTGTCTGTGGCCCTGTCTTACCTCCCTCTGAGGATATTAAACCTCAACTCCTTCATATTTATGGTTCTAATTAAACATTTTCTCCTCTTCTCATTCAAAGCCGTAGTAGCAATAGCTCATGTCTTATGGCTCTGGATTTCATTCCTGGAATGTAAAGATTTCATTTTCATTTTTGCAAGCTCAGCTATCAATTACATTTCTTTTATTTATTTACCTAGCATTTGTATGTATTTGTAACAAGTAGGCTTCAACTTCATGTAATGGTTGTAAGTGTGATTTATTTTTTCCTTTTAAGGCACAAAATGGGATTACCTTGGCTGAATTTTCTGAGGCTGGGTAGAGTCATGAGACAAGTTATGAACAGTGTGTTCTGGGCAGACATGATGCATGCTGTTTTTTGGGACAAGTACTGAATTGCTAGTGGGTGACCCTGCAGAGTTCTTTATTCTCTCTGGCACATCAAGCAGCTATGTTCAAGATGGCAGCAGCTTTGTCAGCCTGGGCCTCTTATTAAGTACAACGAGCAGAGATCTCTGCTGATCTGAGAGGGACATGTAGCACTATTAGGAAATACATCTTTGTTATTACAAGGCATTAAGATTTTGGAGTTTTTATTTGTTTGTTATCACAGCATAATGTAGCCTTTCTTGACTATGGTAGAGTGGGAGACCAAAATATCCTTCCTTCTCCAAAATATGAAAGATCATTGAGCTGGAAACAATGAAGAACCGGCAGATGCAGAAAATTCCCTGTCCTTCATTTGTTTGCATAACAACAGGACACAGATTTACAAGGACAGAAATTATCCTATCCTTTCCCCTCTTCCATTCTACTAGTGACAGCAACGTTTAACCACTTAAGACACCTTTGGACCCTTCTCAGTTCAGAGATAATAATCAGGAATCTGCATTAAGAAGCCTTACTAACTAACCACGTGTCTCATTAGTTACCTTTACTATTTATCTGCCAGTTATTCACCTTGTCCTAAGTTGTTGTCTAGAGACTTAAAATCCTTTTCCTTTGTTTTATCCCTTCTCTAAAAATGTACTGTTCTTTGCTGAAGATGCTATGTAAGCTGGAATTTAAAGTCAGCTCTTTGAGAACTATTCATTTTCTGGGTTTCTCCTATGTGTACATGAAAGACATGTTACTAAACTACTGCTTGTTTTCTTTTGTTAATTTGTCATTTGTAACAGGGGTCTGTTCCAACTGAGAACCTATGGGGATTATTATTTTCCCCCTAAGGTAGGCAGACTAATGGCTTCCCCAGGATTTCCATATCATAAACCCTGGAACTTGTGAATATCTTAGGTTAAATGGCAAAGGGGAATGAAGGTTGCAAATGCGATTAAGATACTAGCCGTCCTTAAGATAGAGAGATTATCCTGGTTTATGAGGATGCAATATAATGACAGGGATGTTTCAAAATGGAAGAGTGATGCAGAAGAGAAGATCAGAGAAAGAGACACAATGATAGAAACAAGGTCAGAGAAATGCTAGATTGCTGGAGTGGAAGATGCAGGAAGGGGGCCAGCAGCCAAGGAATGTGGGGAGTCTCTAGAAGCTGGAAAAAGGAAGGAAACATTTTGTTTTGTTTTGTTTTACCTAGAGTCTTCAGAAGGAGTGCAACCTTGCCAACACCTTGATTTTAGTCCAGGGATACCACTGTCAGAATTTTAACATATAGACCTCTAAGATAATATATTTGTGTTGCTTTAAGCCATAAAGTTTGCAATAATTTGTTATAAAATGAAACAAACACAAATACATTGACCCATATGCTTAATCCTTTAGCACTGCCCTTACAGAAGACAGACAGTTCTTTAGAGAGAACCATATAGCATAGACATCCACAAAAATTTTATTAGAGAACATATGAGAAACTCTGTCATTTGGGATATGAAGTCAGACATCACACAATGCACTGTAACCCTAAATGCCTTCACATGGACAAGTACATGGTCAAAGAACACTAGAATTTCAAACGGTTTAATTTAAAACATATTTAATAAACTTTAAGTAAATTTTCAGAATATGATTTAGAATTTGAGCTTTATCTAATTTCAAAATAAAATTATAAAATAAATAAATTCAGACATTTGCCTTTTACCTTCAATAACTTGTATACTTTATTTTTGAAAACAAAAAAATAATACTTTATAGTTTTTGTGATTTTCAATTTTTGTGGATACATAATAGGTGTTTATATTTATGGAGCATATGGGATATTTTCATACAGGTATACAATGTATAATAATCACATCAGGATAAATGAGGGTGTCTATCAATTCAAGCACTTATCCATTCTTTGTGTTACAAACAATCCAATTATATTCTTATTTATGTATTTATTTAGAGACGGAGAGTCTTGCTCTGTCGCCCAGGCTGGAGTGCAGTGGTGCCATCTCAGCTAACTGCAACCTCTGCCTCTTGGGTTCAAGCTATTCTCCCACCTCAGCCTCCCGAGTAGCTGGGATTACAGGCATGTGCCACCATGCCCACCTAATTTTTGTATTTCTAGTAGAGACGGGGTTTCACCATGTTGGCCAGGCTGGTCTTGAACTCCTGACCTCAGGTGATCCACCTGCCTCGGCCTCCCAAAGTTCCAGGATTATAGGCAGGAGCCACCACCCCCAGTCCAGTTATATTCTTTTAGTTATTTTTAAATATAAAATTAATTTTTTTACTATAGTTGCCCTGATGTACTATCAAATACTAGATGTTACTCATTCTTTCTATTTTTTGTACTGATTAAGCATCCCCACTTCTGACTGCCAACTCCTCACTACCCTTCCCAGCCCCGGGTAACCCTCCTTCTACTCTCTATCTACATGAGTTCAATTATTTTAATTTATGTCTCCCACAAATAAATGAGAACACACGGAGTTTGTCTTTCTGTGCCTGTGTTATTTTACTGAACTTAATGACCTCCAGTTCAGACCATGTTGCTGCGAACGACAGGATCTCATTTTTTTAATGGCTACATAGTACACCATTGTGTATATATACTACATTTTCTTTATCCATTCATCTGTTGATGGGCACTTAGGTTGCTTCCAAATCTTGAATAGTCTGCAACAAACGTGAGAGTGCACATATCTCTTCGATATTCTAATTTCCTTTCTTTTGGGTATCATATGGTTAATCCCACCTAGCAGTGGGATTAGTGTTATCACATGGTAGCTCTATTGTTATTTTGGGGGAAGCCTCCAAACTATTCTCTGTAGTAGTTGTACTAATTTACATTGTGTACAAGGGATCCGTTTTCCCGTATCCTCGTAAGCATTTGTTATTGCCTGTCTTTTGGATAACTGCCATTTTAACCAGGGTGAGATGATAGCTCATTGCAGTTTTGATTTGCATTTCTATGATGATCAATGATGTTGACCACCTTTTTATATACCTGTTTGCTATTTGTCTGTCTTTTTTTTCTTTCGAGAAATATCTATTCAGATCTTTTGCCCATTTTTAAATTGGATTAGATTTTTCCTATACAGTTATTTGAGCTCCTTATATATTCTGGTTATTAATCTCTTGTCAGATAGATAATCTGCAAATGTTTTCTCCCATTCTGTGGGGTGTCTCTTCACTTTATTGGTTGTTTCTTTTACTGTGCTGAAGCTTATTAGCTTGATGTGATCTCATTTGTCCATTTTTGGGATCTTGTGGGGATATTACTCAAGAAATCTTTGCCTGGCCCAATTTCCTGAAGAGTTTCCCCAATGTTTTATTTTAGTAGTTTCAGAGTTTGAGATCTTAGATTTAAGTATTTAATCCACTTTTATTTTATTTTTGTATATGGCAAGAGATTAGGGCTCTAGTTTATTCTTCTGCATATGGATATCCAGTTTTCCCAGCATCATTTAGTGAAGAGACTGTCCATTCCAGAATGTATGTTCTTGGCACACTGGTAAAAAATGAGTTCACTGTAGATGTATGAATTTATTTCTGGGTTCTCTATTCTGATCCATTGGTCTATATGTCTGTTTTTAGGCCACTAGCATGTTGTTTTGCTTACTATAGCTCTGTAGTGTAATTTGAAGTCAGGTAATGTGATTTCTTCAGTTTAGTTGTTTTTGCTCAAGATAGCATTGGCTATTCTGGGTCTTTTTTGGTCCCATATAAATTTTAGGATTGTATTTTCTATTTCTGTGAAACATCTCATTGTTATTTTTATAGGGATTGCACTGAATTTGTTGATTGCTTTGGGTAATATTGACATTTTAACAATATTGATTTTTCCAATCTGTGAACATGGAATATCTTTGCATATTTTTGTGTCCTCCTCAATTTCTTTTATCAGCATTTTATAACTTTCATTATAGAGATCTTTCACCTATTTGGTTAAATTCATTTCTAGGTAATTTGATTTTATTTGTGGCTATCATAAATGAATGTTTTAAAAACTTTGTTTTTCAGATTGTTTGCTGTTGACATATAGATGTGATATATGTGTGTGTGTGTATATATATATACACACACACACACTCTTTTTTTTTGAGACACAGTTTCACTCTGTCACCCAAGCTGGAGTGCAATGGTGTGATCTCAGCTCACTGCAACCTCTACCTCCTGGCTTCAAGAAATTGTCATGCCTCAGCCTCCAGAAGAGTTGGGATTACAGAAGCATGCCACCACATCTGGCTAATTTTTGTATTATTAGTAGAGATGCGATTTTGCCATATTGGCCAGGCTGGTCTCAAATTCCTGACCTCAGGTGATCCTCCCAAAGTGCTGGGATTGCAGGCTTGAGCCTGCACACCCAGCCCAGAAGTGCTACTGATTTTTGTATGTTGATTTTGTATTCTGCCACTTTACTGAATTTGATTAACAGTTCTAACAGCTTTTTGGTAAAGCCTTTAGGTTTTTCCAAATACAAGATCATGTAATTTGCAAGCAAGAATAATTTGACTTCTTCCATTCCCATTTGGATGCCCTTTATTTCTATTGTCTAATTGCTCTAGCTAAAGCTTCCAGTACTATTTGAATAACAGGGATGAAAGTGGGCATCCTACTGTGTTCCAGATATTACAGATAAGGCCTAAAGGCTTTCAGTTTTGTCCCATTCAGTATGGTACTAACTGTGGGTCTGTCATTTATGGCTTTTATCATATTAAAGTATCTTTCTTCTATACCCAGTTTTTTTTGAGGGTTTTTTCCCTTTATCATGAGGGGATGTTGAGTTTTATTAAATACCTAAAATGATCATATAGTTTATTTTATCCTGTTGATATAATGTATCACAATGATTGATTTTCATGTTTTGTACCATACTTGCATCCCCGGAATAAATTCCACTTGGTCATGTTGAATGATCTTTATAATATGTTGCTGAATTTAGGTTGCTGATATTTTGTTGAGAATTTTTGCATCATTTCTCAGAGATGTTGGCCTGTAGTTTTCTTTTTTCGATGTGTCTGCCTGTTTTTTTTTGTATTAGAGTAATACTAGCCACATAGAATTAGTTTGGAAATATTGCCTCCTACTCTACTTTTGAGGACAGTTTGAGTAGGATTGGTATTAGCTCTTTCTTAAACGTTTGGTAAAATTCAGCAATGAAGCCATCAGGCCCTGGAGTTTTCTTTGCTGGGAGACATTTTATTATGGCATCCATCTTGTTACTTGTTACTGGTCAGTTCAAGTTTTAGATTTCTTTGTGATTCAATCAAAATAGGTTGTATGTGTCTAGACATTCATCCAGTTCTTCTAGATTTTCCTATTGGCTTGTAGTTGCTCATAATAGCCTCTAATGATCCTCTGAGTTTCTGCAGTATCAATATCTCCTTTCTTGTCTGATTGTATTTATCTGTGTCCTCTTTTTTTCTTAGTGAGACTAGATAAAGGCGTATCAATTTTGTTTTTTGTTTTTGTTTTTAAGAAAACAACTTTTTTGTTGTTGCTGTATTGTTTTCTGCGTTTGAATTTCACTTAAGCTTCTGCTCTATCTCTATTTTTTTCTTCTACTAACTTTGATTTTAGTTTGCTCTTGAGTTTCTAGTTTTTTAAGATGCATCATTAGGTTGTTTATTTGAAGTTTTTATTTTTTCCTTTTCTGTTTTTTTTTGTTTTGTTTTTTTGATGTAGTCACTTAAGTTATAAATTTCCCTCTTAGTACTGCTTTCACTGTATGTGGTAGGTTTTGGTATGTTGTGTTTTCATTATCATTTGTTTCAAGAAAATTTTCAATTTCCTTCTTAATCTTTTCATTGATCCACTCATCATTTAGGAGCATATTGTTTAATTTCCATATGTTTGTTTAGTTTCCAAAGTTCCTGTTATTACTGATTTCTAGTTTTATTCCACTGTGTTCAGAGAAAGTATTTTGTACTATTTATTTTTAAGAAAATAATTTAAGATTTGTTTTGTGGCCTAACTTACGGTCTATGCTTCAGAACCATCCATATGTATTTCTTTTTTTTTTTTTCCTTTATATCAAATAACATTTATTTATTTATTTGTTTATTCACTTTTTTTGAGGTGAAGTCTCAAAATTTAGAACTACCTGTATGAGAAAACATGCTTTTCCATGTTTCTTGCTTGTTCACTTTTTTTTTTTAATTTATTTTTTTCTTTTTTATTATACTTTAAGTTCTAGGGTACATGTGCATAACGTGCAGGTTTGTTACATATGTATACTTGTGCCATGTTGCTGTGCTGCACCCATCAACTCGTCAGCACCCATCAACTCATCATTTACATCAGGTATAACTCCCAATGCAATCCCTCCCCCCTCTCCCCTCCCCATGATAGGCCCTGGTGTGTGATATTCCCCTTCCCGAGTCCAAGTGATCTCATTGTTCAGTTCCCACCTATGAGTGAGAATATGCGGTGTTTGGTTTTCTGTTCTTGTGATAGTTTGCTAAGAATGATGGTTTCCAGCTGCATCCATGTCCCTACAAAGGACACAAACTCATCCTTTTTTATGGCTGCATAGTATTCCATGGTGTATATGTGCCACATTTTCTTAATCCAGTCTGCCACTGATGGACATTTGGGTTGATTCCAAGTCTTTGCTATTGTGAATAGTGCCGCAATAAACATACGTGCGCATGTGTCTTTATAGTAGCATGATTTATAATCCTTTGGGTATATACCCAGTAATGGGATGGCTGGGTCATGTTGTACTTCTAGTTCTAGATCCTTGATGAATCACCATACTGTTTTCCATAATGGTTGAACTAGTTTACAATCCCACCAACAGTGTAAAAGTGTTCCTATTTCTCCACATCCTCTCCAGCACCTGTTGTTTCCTGACTTTTTAATGATTGCCATTCTAACTGGTGTGAGATGGTATCTCATTGTGGTTTTGATTTGCATTTCTCTGATGGCCAGTGATGATGAGCATTTTTTCATGTATCTGTTGGCTGTATGAATGTCTTCTTTTGAGAAATGTCTGTTCATATCCTTTGCCCACTTTTTGATGGGGTTGTTTGTTTTTTTCTTGTAAATTTGTTTGTGTTCTTTGTAGGTTCTGGATATTAGCCCTTTGTCAGATGAGTAGATTGCAAAAGTTTTCTCCCATTCTGTAGGTTGCCTGTTCACTCTGATGGTAGTTTCTTTTGCTGTGCAGAAGCTCTTTAGTTTAATTAGATCCCGTTTGTCAATTTTGGCTTTTGCTGCCGTTGCTTTTGGTGTTTTAGACATGAAGTCTTTGCCCATGCCTATGTCCTGAATGGTACTACCTAAGTTTTCTTCTGGGGTTTTTATGGTATTAGGTCTAACGTTTAAGTCTCTAATCCATCTTGAATTAATTTTCGTATAAGGAGTAAGGAAAGGATCCAGTTTCAGCTTTCTACTTATGGCTAGCCAATTTTCCCAGCACCATTTATTAAATAGGGAATCCTTTCCCCATTTCTTGTTTCTCTCAGGTTTGTCAAAAATCAGATGGCTGTAGATGTGTGGTATTATTTCTGAGGACTCTGTTCTGTTCCATTGGTCTATATCTCTGTTTTGGTACCAGTACCATGCTGTTTTGGTTACTGTAGCCTTGTAGTACAGTTTGAACTCAGGTAGCGTGATGCCTCCAGCTTTGTTCTTTTGACTTAGGATTGTCTTGGCAATGCGGGCTCTTTTTTGGTTCCATATGAACGTTAAAGTAGTTTTTTCCAATTCTGTGAAGAAACTCATTGGTAGCTTGATGGGGATGGCATTGAATCTATAAATAACCTTGGGCAGTATGGCCATTTTCATGATATTGATTCTTCCTATCCATGAGCATGGTATGTTCTTCCGTTTGTATGCGTCCTCTTTTATTTCACTGAGCAGTGGTTTGTAGTTCTCCTTGAAGAGGTCCTTTACATCCCTTGTAAGTTGGATTCCTAGGTATTTTATTCTCTTTGAAGCAATTGTGAATGGAAGTTCATTCCTGATTTGGCTCTCTGTTTGTCTGTTACTGGTGTATAAGAATGCTTGTGATTTTTGCACATTAATTTTGTATCCTGAGACTTTGCTGAAGTTGCTTATCAGCTTAAGGAGATTTTGGGCTGAGACGATGGGGTTTTCTAAATATACAATCATGTCATCTGCAAACAGGGACAATTTGACTTCTTCTTTTCCTAACTGAATACCCTTGATTTCTTTCTCTTGCCTGATTGCCCTAGCCAGAACTTCCAACACTATGTTGAATAGGAGTGGTGAGAGAGGGCATCCCTGTCTTGTGCCAGTTTTCAAAGGGAATTTTTCCAGTTTTTGCCCATTCAGTATGATATTGGCTGTGGGTTTGTCATAAATAGCTCTTATTATTTTGAGGTATGTTCCATCAATACCAAATTTATTGAGCGTTTTTAGCATGAAGGGCTGTTGAATTTTGTCAAAAGCCTTTTCTGCATCTATTGAGATAATCATGTGGTTCTTGTCTTTGGTTCTGTTTATATGCTGGATTATGTTTATTGATTTG
The DNA here is from genome assembly GCF_047675955.1 of Chlorocebus sabaeus. Classification (NCBI taxonomy): domain Eukaryota; kingdom Metazoa; phylum Chordata; class Mammalia; order Primates; family Cercopithecidae; genus Chlorocebus; species Chlorocebus sabaeus. The sequence goes on along the minus strand of NC_132913.1, from coordinate 51,582,723 downwards.
CGAATGTTGAACCAGCCTTGCATCCCAGGGATGAAGCCCACTTGATCATAGTGGATAAGCTTTTTGATGTGCTGCTGAATCCGGTTTGCTAGTATTTTATTGAGGATTTTTGCATCGATGTTCATCAGGGATATTGGTCTAAAATTCTCTTTTTTTGTTGTGTCTCTGTCAGGCTTTGGTGTCAGGATGATGTTGGCCTCATAAAATGAGTTAGGGAGGATTCCCTCTTTTTCTATTGATTGGAATAGTTTCAGAAGGAATGGTACCAGCTCCTCCTTGTACCTCTGGTAGAATTCAGCTGTGAATCCATCTGGTCCTGCACATTTTTTTGGTTGGTAGGCTATTAATTATTGCCTCAATTTCAGAGCCTGCTATTGGTCTATTCAGGGAATCAACTTCTTCCTGGTTTAGTCTTGGAAGAGTGTAAGTGTCCAGGAAATTATCCATTTCTTCTAGATTTTCTAGTTTATTTGTGTAGAGGTGTTTATAGTATTCTCTGATGATAGTTTGTATTTCTGTGGCGTTGGTGGTGATATCCCCTTTATTATTTTTTATTGCATCTATTTGATTCTTCTCTCTTTTCTTCTTTATTAGTCTTGCTAGCGGTCTGTCAATTTTGTTGATCTTTTCAAAAAACCAACTCTTAGATTCATTGATTTTTTGGAGGGTTTTTTGTGTCCCTATCTCCTTCAGTTCTGCTCTGATCTTAGTTATTTCTTACCTTCTGCTAGCTTTTGAATGTGTTTGCTCTTGCTTCTCTAGTTCTTTTAATTGTGATGTTAGAGTGTCAATTTTAGATCTTTCCTGCTTTCTCTTGTGGGCGTTTAGTGCTATAAATTTCCCTCTACACACTGCTTTAAATGTGTCCCAGAGATTCTGGTATGTTGTATCTTTGTTCTCATTGGTTTCAAAGAACATCTTTATTTCTGCCTTCATTTTGTTATGTACCCAGTAGTCATTCAGGAGCAGGTTGTTCAGTTTCCATGTCGTTGAGTGGTTTTGATTGAGTTTCTTAGTCCTGAGTTCTAGTTTGATTGCACTGTGGTCTGAGAGACAGTTTGTTATAGTTTCTGTTCTTGTACATTTGCTGAGGAGTGCTTTACTTCCAATTATGTGGTCAATTTTGGAATAAGTGTGATGTGGTGCTGAGAAGAATGTATATTCTATTGATTTGGGGTGGAGAGTTCTACAGATGTCTTTTAGGTCTGCTTGCTGCAGAGATGAGTTCAATTCCTGGATATCCTTGTTAACTTTCTGTCTCGTTGATCTGTCTAATGTTGACAGTGGAGTGTTGAAGTCTCCCATTATTATTGTATGGGAGTCTAAGTCTCTTTGTAAGTCTCTAAGGACTTGCTTTATGAATCTGGGTGCTCCTGTATTGGGTGCATATATATTTAGGATAGTTACCTCTTCCTGTTGAATTGATCCCTTTACCATTATGTAATGGCCTTCTTTGTCTCTTTTGATCTTTGATGGTTTAAAGTCTGTTTTATCAGAGACTAGTATTGCAACCCCTGCTTTTTTTTGTTCTCCATTTGCTTGGTAAATCTTCCTCCATCCCTTTATTTTGAGCCTATGTATGTCTCTGCATGTGAGATGCGTCTCCTGAATACAGCAGACTGAAGGGTCTTGACTCTTTATCCAGTTTGCCAGTCTGTGTCTTTTAATTGGAGCATTTAGTCCATTTACATTTAAGGTTAATATTGTTATGTGTGAACTTGATCCTGCCATTATGATATTAACTGGTTATTTTGCTCGTTAGTTGATGCAGTTTCTTCCTAGCCTCGATGGTCTTTATATTTTGGCATGTTTTTGCAATGGCTGGTACCGGTTGTTCCTTTCCATGTTTAGTGCTTCCTTCAGTGTCTCTTGTAAGGCAGTCCTGGTGGTGACAAAATCTCTAAGCATTTGCTTATCTGTAAAGGATTTTATTTCTCCTTCACTTATGAAACTTAGTTTGGCTGGATATGAAATTCTGGGTTTAAAAGTCTTTTCTTTAAGAATGTTGAATATTGGCCCCCACTCTCTTCTGGCTTGTAGAGTTTCTGCTGAGAGATCTGCTGTTAGTCTGATGGGCTTCCCTTTGTGGGTAACCTGACCTTTCTCTCTGACTGCCCTTAAGATTTTTTCCTTCATTTCAACTTTGGTGAATCTGGCAATTATGTGTCTTGGAGTTGCTCTTCTTGAGGAGTATCTTTGTGGCATTCTCTGTATTTCCTGGATTTGAATGTTGGCCTGCCCTACTAGGTTGGGGAAGTTCTCCTGGATGATATCCTGAAGAGTGTTTTCCAACTTGGTTCCATTTTCCCCCTCACTTTCAGGCACCCCAATCAGACATAGATTTGGTCTTTTTACATAATCCCATACTTCTTGCAGGCTTTGTTCATTTCTTTTTCTTCTTTTTTCTTTTGGTTTCTCTTCTCGCTTCATCTCATTCATTTGATCCTCTATCGCTGATACTCTTTCTTCCAGTTGATTGAGTCAGTTACTGAAGCTTGTGCATTTGTCACGTATTTCTCGTGTCATGGTTTTCATCTCTGTCATTTCGTTTATGACCTTCTCTACATTAATTACTCTAGCTATCAATTCTTCCACTCTTTTTTCAATGTTTTTAGTTTCTTTGCGCTGGGTACGTAATTCCTCTTTTAGCTCTGAGAAGTTTGATGGACTGAAGCCTTCTTCTCTCATCTCGTCGAAGTCATTCTCTGTCCAGCTTTGATCTGTTGCTGGCAATGAGCTGCACTCCTTTGCCGGGGGAGATGTGCTCTTATTTTTTGAATTTTCAGCTTTTCTGCCCTGCTTTTTTCCCGTCTTTGTGGTTTTATCTGCCTCTGGTCTTTGATGATGGTGACGTACTGATGGGGTTTTGGTGTAGGTGTCCTTCTTATTTGATAGTTTTCCTTCTAACAGTCAGGACCCTCAGCTGTAGGTCTGTTGGAGATTGCTTGAGGTCCACTCCAGACCCTGTTTGCCTGGGTATCAGCAGCAGAGGCTGCAGAAGATAGAATATTTCTGAACAGCGAGTGTACCTGTCTGATTCTTGCTTTGGAAGCTTCCTCTCAGGGGTGTACTCCACCCTGTGAGGTGTGGGGTGTCAGACTGCCCCTAGTGGGGGATGTCTCCCAGTTAGGCTACTCAGGGGTCAGGGACCCACTTGAGCAGGCAGTCTGTCCTTTCTCAGATCTCAACCTCCGTGTTGGGAGATCCACTGCTCTCTTCAAAGCTGTCAGACAGAGTCGTTTGAGTCTGCAGAGGTTTCTGCTGCTTTTTTGTTGTTGTTGTTGCTGTTGTTTAGCTGTGCCCTGTCCCCAGAGGTGGAGTCTACAGAGACAGGCAGGTTTCCTTGAGCTGCTGTGAGCTCCACCCAGTTTGAGCTTCCCAGTGGCTTTGTTTACCTACTTAAGCCTCAGCAATGGTGTGCGCCCCTCCCCCAGCCTGGCTGCTGCCTTGCGGTTAGATCGCAGACTGCTGTGCTATCAGTGAGGGAGGCTCTGTGGGCGTGGGACCCTCCTGGCCAGGTTTGGGATATAATCTCCTGGTGTGCCTGTTTGCTTAAAGCGCAGTATTGGGGTGGGAGTTACCCGATTTTCCAGGTGTTGTGTGTCTCAGTTCCCCTGGCTAGGAAAAGGGATTCCCTTCCCCCTTGCACTTCCCAGGTGAGGCGATGCCTCGCCCTTCTTCAGCTCTGGCTGGTCGGGCTGCAGCAGCTGACCAGCACCGATTGTCCGGCACTCCCTAGTGAGATGAACCCAGTACCTCAGTTGAAAATGCAGAAATCACTGGTCTTCTGTGTCGTTCGCGCTGGGAGTTGGAGACTGGAGCTGTTCCTATTCGGCCATCTTGCTCCGCCCTCCATATGTATTTCATATGCATGCAAGTATTGTTTCAGAGAAACTTAACTATGCTTTAATTTGATCATCTTTTTTATTTTCCTAACTTTCTATTTATACAAAAATGATTGTTTCACATATTTTTTAAATGTCTTTTAGAAGGTGCATTGTCAAAAAAGAATATATTTTGGCTAGTAGTTTGTTTACTTGATTTATAACTTTTATGTGCTTGAATATATGGTATGTGGAACTCCATTTTGATTTCTGTCTCAGGCTTACAACTGTTAGGGATGGGCCTGTAGTCATGCTAGTTTTAGAAGTAATGTGTAAGGAGATGAAAAATTAGGATACAGTTGTGCACCATTATGTAATAGCTTTACTAAGATATAATGCACATACCATACAGTTTACCAATTTATATTGCATAATTCAATATTCAGTATTTTCAAAGGGTTGGGCAATTTTTGCCACAATCCAATTTTAGATCTTTTTTTTTTTTTTTTGTCTCCTTAAAAGAAACCCTGCACACATTAACAGTAACTCTCTATTCCTCCCTCCTCCCAAAACTTGGTAAACACTATTCATTTTTCTGCCTATTGTGAACATTTTATATAAATGAAATCATAACTTGTGTAGTGTTTTGTGACTGTCTTCTTTCACTTAGCATAGTATTTTGAAAGTTTGTCCATGTTGTATTAGTATTTTATTACTTTGCATGGATATAGTATATGTTATCTATCCCTCGATTGTGTTATACTTTTATTATTGTTATAAGAGTTCTTTGTTGTACACACAATTCTTTGTCAGATATATGATTTGCAAATATCATCTTCCATTCTGTAGGTTGTCTATTCACTTTTTCGATGATGTCTTTTGAAGTAAAAAATAATTTTGATATAGTCCAATTTATTTATTTTTATTTTGTCATTTGTAGTTTTGGATCATATCTTAGAAATTATTGCCTATTCCAAGGTCATCAATATTGAATCCTATCTTTTTTTCCTGAAAGTTTTAAAGCAATATCTCTTACATTTATGTCTGTGATTGATTTTGAGTTAACATATAGAATGAGGCAGGTGTCTCACTTCATTCTTTCACATGTATGTAGTTGTTCTAGCACTATTTATTGAAAAGATTACTTTTTCCCTTTGAATTGTCATACCACCTTTGTTGAAAGTTGATTGACTATAAACTGAAATATTTATTTTTGGATTCTCTATTCCAGTCCATTAATTTATATGTCTATACTTATGCTAGTACCACATTGTCTTGATTACTGTTACTTTGAAGTCAGTATGGAAATCAAGAAGTTCTCAATTTTATAATCCTTTGTAAAATTGTTTTGGCCATTCTGTATTTTTTGCATTTCCATATGAATTTCAAGATTATCTTTTCAATTTCTGTAAAAAATTTACCTGAGAGTTTTATAAAAATCCTGTTAAATCAACAAATTAGTTTAAGGAACATTACTATCTTAACAATATTAAGTCTTTCAGTTCATGATCACAGAACGTCTTTCTATTTATCCACATCGTTAATTTTTTTCGGCAATGTTTACATTTTCCGAAAGTTCCTTACATCATGTTATTTTTCTCTTCCTTCTTAGTATGGTTATTTCATAAATTACAATACAGCTAGATTTATTTGTCACAGATTGTATTCCATCTTGGGAACCCTTAAATTCTGATTGATGTTATTTAAATTTGCATGTAGTAAGGATCACAGTTCTGTGGGTTTTGACAACTTCACAGTCTGGTGTTTTACTCAGTACCATACAGAACCAGTCAATGGTCCTAAAAGTTCCAATGGAAAGCCCCTTGTTTTCAATACCTCGTCTATCCTCAAACTCTGACCAACACTGGTTTGTTTCTATCTTCATAATTTTATCTTGTTTTATAATGTCCTATAAATGGTATTATGCAATATGTGGTCTATTGCATCTAGCTTTTTTCATTTGAAAAAATGCATTTAAAATTCATCTATATTGTTGCATCAATCCATAGCTTCTTTATTTGTTATTGATGAGTAGTATTATGTTACATAAATATGACAGTTTGTTTATCCATTCACCTACCATAGGACATTTTGTTAATATCTAGTTTTTCATATTATGAATAATGATGCTATAAATATTCACATACATAATTTTGTGTGAGACAAAGTTTTCCATTCAGTTGGGTAAATATCTGGGAGTGTGATTTTTGGGCTATATGGTAAGTATATGTTTAAATTTATAAAAAAATTCACCAAACTATTTTCTAAAGTAGCTGTACCATGTCACATTCTCATTAACAATAAATAAAAGTTGCTGTAGCTCTGCAATCTTGCCACGATTTGGTATTGCTTCTTTCTGTTTGTTTATCATTCTAATAGATATGTAGTGATATTTTACTGTGGTTTGAGTTTGCATTTTGTAAATGACAAATATACAGAGTATGTTTTTTCTTATGTTTATTTCCTATCCAAATACCTTTGGCAGAACATCTGTTCAAAATTTTAGTAGGTTAAAAGTTTTATTGAGTATAATCATATGCCATAAAACTCACCTACTTAAAATGTACAACTTAATGTTTTTGTATATTTAGTTGTGAAATTACCTACACAATTTATTGTCATACTAAAAAGAAATATAATATCTTTTGGCAGTCACCCACCAATTCTCCTGAACATCCCAGCCCTATGTAGTTATTTATCTGCTTTTTGCCTCTATTGATTTGTATATTATGACATTTCATTTAAATGAAATCACATAATATGTGATTTCTGTGATTGGTTTCTTTCACTTAGCATAACATTTTTAAAGTTCGTATATATTGTAGCACATATCAGCAATGCATTTTTTTTTGCAGTCAACTAATATTCCATTATATTGATTTGCATTTAACAGACAGCTAACTATGTTGACTATGTTTTCCTATGTATTGGCCATTTGTATATCTTCTTTCAATAAATGTCTATTCAGACCCTTTGCTCATTTAAAAATTTGGGTTGTCTTTTTTATTATTGAATGGCAAGAGCTCTTTATTTATTTTATATACAAGTGTTACACAGATATATAATTTACAAATAACTTCTCTCATTCTGTGTTTTGTCATTTCACTTTCTTGACAGTGTTTGTTGAAGTAAAAATGCCTCAAAGTTTGATGAATTCCAACGTATTTATTAATTTTTGTTGCTTATCCTTTTAATGTCATGTTTAAGAAACCATTGTCTACTCCAAGGTCATGATGATTTAGGCCTATGTTTTCTACCAAATATGTTATAGTTTCAGCTCTTCCATTTATGTCTATGATTTATTTTCAGTTATTTTATATGGAATTTTGTATTATTCTGCATATTCATCATTCTTTTGGATATCCAGTTGTCCCAGCACTATTGATTGAGAAGACTTTTTTCTACATTGAAATGTCTTGGCTCCCGTGCTGAAATCAATTGACTATAAATGTTAGGATTGACTTTTGGATTCTCAATTCCATTTTATTGAAGTCTTCTTATACTGTACTACACTGTACTACATCCTTTTCTTAATGGCTTACTATACAGTCTTGATTATTGTATCTTGTAGTACATTATGAAACCAAGAAGGGTGATTCTTCCAACTTCATTCTTCTTTTTGAAGACAGTTCCAGCTACCCTGAGTCCCTTGCATTTACATATGAATTTTAGCATGAGCTTATCAATTTTCTTGTCAGCTTACAACAAAGCAAACTGAGATTTTGATAGGAATTTTGTTGAATCTGAAGATAAATTTGGGGAATATTTACATCTTAATGATTTTAAATCTTTTGAATGGATGAATATACCATGTCTTTCCATTTATTTAGGTCTTTAATAAAACCTTGTTTTGTAGTTTTTAGAGCATAAGTTTTGGAGTATTATAAAAATGTATGGTAACTTTTATTATGCTTGATGCTCTTATAAATGTAAATCTAATGTTTTGATTATGGCTTGCTACTGTAAATAAGTATATTTAATTTTTATATTGATTTTGTACCCTGAAATTTGTTGAACTCATTTTTGATTTCTAATAGCTTTCTAGAAGATTGCTTAGGATTTTTTGTCTGTAAAATTATGTAACATACAAGTATAGTTTTACTTCTTTTTCAATTTGAATGTTTTAATTACATTTTCTTGTCTGATTACCATGTCTAGAACTGCCAGAAAAGTATTGAATAAAAATGTTGAAAGCAGACATTCTTGTCTATTCACAATGCTGAGGAAAACAGTATTACAGTTTACAGCGCCATTTATAATTTTGGCTGTAGGGTTTTTGTAGATGTTCATCATCATGTTTAGGAAATTCTATTACTGGTTTGTCGAGTGCCTTTATTGTGAAGGAATGTTGGATTTTATAAAATGCTTTTTTTACATTGTCTTAGTCCATTTTCTGTTGCTATAACATAATACCATCGACTTGGTAATTTATAAAGACAAAAACTGTATTTCTTACAATTCTGACGGTTGAGAACGCCAAAGTTGAGGGGCTACATCTGGAAGGTTTCATTTGGTAAGAGAAAAAGGATGAGTGTCAGCTTTCTTCCTCTTGTTAAAAAGCCTTCAGTCCCATTATAGGGATCCAATCCCGATTACCTTATCTAATCCTAATTACCTCTCTAAGGTCCCATCCTCTAATCAACATATGAATTGGGAGATCACGTTTCAAAACATGAAATGTGAGGTACACATTCTAGCCACAGCATGCATTTGAGATGATCATGAGGCTTTGTCTTTTCTTCTGTTATATGGTATATTACATGAGTTGATTTTCTGATGTTAAACTAACCTTGCATTACTGAAATAAATCCCACTTGGTCTGGTGTGTAATCCTTTGTACATATTGCTGAAATCAGTTTGCTAGTATTTTTTAGAGGGATTTTGTGCTCACATTCACAAGAAATATTGGTCTATAATTTTCCTCTCCTGTCATGCGTTTGTACAGTTATTGGTGTCCTAATGTCTTCTATTCCTCTGAGGGCCTGTTTATTTTTACTTACTGTTCTTCTCTCTCTTCCTCAGATTACATAATCTTTGCTGACCTACCTTTAACCTTGTTAATCTTTCTCTTGACAGCTCAAATATTCTGTAGGGAGCCTCTATTCAATTTTCATTTCAGTTATTGTGCCTTTAACTGTAGAATTTCCATTTTCTTTTCTTAAAAATAGTTTCTATGTCTTTATAGATATTATCTATTTGCAGAGACATTGTCATCATACTTTACTTCTTTAGGTAGGTTTCCCTTTTTTTTTTTTTTTTTTTTTTTTTTAACATGTTTACAATGATCGCATTGAGGTCTTTGTTAAATCTAACATCCAGGCCATCTTATAGATAATTTCTTTTCCCTGCTATGTATTTCTGGTGTTTAAATTATATTTTTCTATACTTTTTGTGTGCATATCTCTTAAATTCTTTGTGGAGGCTGAACATTTAAAATGATATATTGTAGCAAGATTGGATACTTATTCTTATCCAGCCACTCGGGCCAATGTTGTTACTTGCTTATTTATTTGTTTAGTTACTTGGCCAGTCTATTTTAGTAATGTCTATTTTTCTTACATTGTGAAACTTCTGATGTTACTTCTTAGCCATATGTATATTTATCCTGGGAGCATCCCTAATCACTAAATTGAGATTTTTGCCTTTGTTGATTTTATACCTACCAGTTAAACTCCACTAATTACCCATTGATTTCTCTGTTGTTTTCAACAGTGTCCTAGAGCTTAAATTGCTCCATAGTCTGATCTAAATCTCCTGGTCTAAACCTCAGGAGAGCTCTTAGCTTTCTCTTTCCTTGGTTCTCTCTGGTAAATTAACTGGCCTATGGTTTAGTTTGTTGCTCTCATAAAGCTACCATCTTCCTAATTGCACATTACTCCGTATTCATTGTTTTTGAGAAATTTGAATTTTCCCACACTCTATTTCAAATAAAGTTAGTTCTTTGGCAAGAGCTTTGGAGCTCTTTGTTTTTGTGGATGCCTCTCCTCTTAGTAAAAAAATCTCTGAGCAACTCTTGGCCCACACCTCCTGGGGAGATATTGTAATCCTTGAGTTAAACCTGCAGGGAGGAGATCTCTGTGTTCCTTGCTGGGCATTCCCAGAGTTAAATTTTGGTCATGCTGAGTTGGGAGTTGGAGGGAAGAAGTGGGTCATAGTCCAAGTACAACAAACTTTTGCTGTTCTTATTAAGTTTTAGCAAATTTCCTTGAACAAATGTTTCTTCATTTGCTGTGTGCCCCATGACAACCTCCAGAGACTTTAAATGATTGTTTCTGAATACTTTTTTTTTTTACCAGTTTTGCTTATTTTACTGGGAAGGAGTCTTTAGACCTTCTTGTCTTGCCATTCTGGAAATGTATTTGTGTTTCCAGTCAAATCTATTACCCAGTGTTTTAATTGGGTGTTTGTAAATTATTGTTGAGCTTTAGAAGTTCTTTGTATATTCTGGATAAAAATCCTTTGTAATATATCTGATCTGAGAATATTTCTACCAATCTATGGCTTGTCTTTTCATTCTCTTAACAGAATATGATTTCTAATTTTGATAATCAGTTTATCAATTATTTAATTGATCATGGTTTTTGGCAATTTTTGTATCAGAAGCCTCATCAATCAAGATCATGCAGGTTATCAGGTTTTCTTCTAGATGTTTCATAGTTTTACATTGTGTAAATTTTTTAATGAGATGTGAGGATATGTGTCAAGACTTATTTTATTTTACATGTGAAGGTCCAATTGCTTCAGCACCATTCATTGAAATGATAAAACTTTGAATGACCTTTGTACTCTTTTTTTTTTTTTTGAGACAGAGTTTTGCTCTTGTTGCCCAGACTGGAGCGCAATGGCACGGTCTCAGCTCACTGAAACTTCTGCCTGCCGGGTAGAAGCGATTCTCCTGCCTCAGCCTCCGGAGTAGCTGGGATTACAGGTGCTTGCCACCACGTCCCGCTAAATTTTTTGCATTTTTAGTAGAGACAGGGTTTCACCTTGTTGGCCAGGCTAGTTTCAAACTCCTGACCTCAAGTGATCCACCCACCTTGGCTTCCCAAAGTGCTGGGATTACAGGCGTGAGCCACTGCACCCAGACACCTTTGTACTTTTTCATGTCAGTTAACTTTATTAGTGTATTTGTTTCTGAGGTCTGTATTATATACCACTGATGTATGTTTCTATCCTTTCCCAATGTCATACCATTTAAAATTCCTAGTAAGTTTGTAGAAAGTCTTGAAAGTGGATAATGCGAATCCTTTTAATGGATTTTTCTATATCACATTAATTTTGTCTACTCTAATACCTTTGTTTTTCCAAATACATTTTACAATCAGTTTGTTGATACCTATGAAATACTTGCTGTGATTTTGATTGGTGTTGCTTTGACTATATAGATCAAATGGGGGATACATGACATTTTAACAATATTGAATCTTTTAATAGAAGAAAATAATATATTTCTCCACGTATTTAGATATTCATTATTTTTTTCCATCGGTGTTTTGTAGTTTTTAGCATACAGATTATGCATGAATTTGGTTAAGTTTATATATAAGTGATTAATTTTTTTGTTGCTACTACGTATTTCCTTCAAATTCCAAATGTTTATTGCTGATATATAGGAATATGATTAACTTTTATGTGCTTATATACTGAGATCTTGCTGAACTTATTCATTTGTTCTAAGAACTTTTGGGAATGTAGATTTTCTTAGATTTTTAAATGTGATTTCTAGATTGTGTGATTGGTGATATTCCTATATGGAATGTAAAGTTTAAAAATTGTTTTTGTTTTTAAATCAGAGTGATAAAAACTGAGGGGTAATTGGGTGTGAGGTACCCTTTGGGATATGCATGTAGACATTTTCAAAGCACATTGAATATCTTGGTCTAGAACTCATTAAGGACAAGAGATTGGGATGACAGTTTATGGACCAATCAACATAGAGATGCTAATTAAAGTCATGGGCATGAGTGAGACCATCTACAGTGTGTAAAGGGTATTAGAAAAAGTCTGAAATAAATACTGTTGAAGAGAATGTATATAGTTTTCTGTCATTTTTTTTCTTTTATTTATACAACTGCTTAATGTTGGAAAAGGGATAGCAGAACAGAATTACTCTTTATTGTCTTTCAGTATTAGCTCCTGGTAATAAGAAAATATGCAGAAAAGAACACAGCAGGCCAGAGATTGCTATCCTGAGGAAGGCCTCCTTACAAGGTTGGCCCAGCTGGCATTCCAGAACTTGGATTTGGGCGTGTTTCCACCATTTCCTGGTAAGAATGGTAAGAATGACTCATTGTACCTAAACTATTTGTACAAACAATGTGCTTTAAGTTGAATACCTGATTTCCATCTGGGAATCTGGAATTTTGGCACATGCTAGGCAGAGGGTGCCTATATGACCAACCCTCAACAAAAACTCTTGACATGGAGTCTCTAATTAGATCCTCTGATAGACAACAGTTCACACATGTTGTCATATCTTGTTGCTAATGTAATCGAGTGAATCCTGTGTGACTCCCCTGGGAAAGGATTCATGGAAGCTTGCTCCTGGTTACTGGATTTACTGGTTACTGCTTCTGGATTTACCTCATGAGTCTTTTCTATTGCTCATTTTGCTTTTTATCCTGTGATGTAACAAATCATAGCCACAAGTATGACTATATGCTAAGTCCTGTGAGTTGAATTATGAAACCCAGGAGAGAGGGGATTGGGAGGCCCAAGTTATAGGAGGCTTTTATCATTTAATTACCATTTATATATACATGCTACATATAATTTTCCTTAGTGGCTTTTAGAATTTTTACCTTATACTTGGTTCTACAATTTTGTTATGCTGTGCCTACCTATGACTTTTTTTCTTAATTGACCTTATCACTTGATGTAACATTTCAATTGGAGGACACATGAGTCTTTTGACTGCTGGCTATGTCTCTGCCAGTCTCTTTTTCAATATTCCTTCTCTGCTATTTTAATAGATGGATTCCAGAGCTTCTGTGCCATTTATGTGTTACATAATTTCTATCTGTTTTACTACCTCTTTATCTCTGTGTGCTGTATTCTGAAAGATTTCCATCATTCTTTCTTAATTTGCTAATTCATTTTTTTTAATACTTCAAGTTTTGGTGTACATGTGCAGAATGTGCACGTTTGTTACATATATTTACGTGCCATGGTGGATTGCTGCATCCATCAACCTGTCATCTACATTAGGAATTTCTCCTAATGCTATCCTCACCTAGCCGCCCACCCCACAACAGGCCCCTGTGTGTGATGTTACCCTCTCTGTGTCCATGTGTTCTCATTGTTCAACTCTCACTTATGAGTGAGAACATGCGGTGTTTGGTTGTCTGTTTCTGTGTTAGTTTGCTGAGAATGGTGGTTTCCAGTTTCATCTATGTTCCTGCAAAGGACATGAACTCATCCTTTTTTATAGTTGCATAGTATTCCATGTTGTATACGTGCCACATTTTCTTTATCCAGTTTATCGTTGATGGACATTTGGGTTGGTTTCAAGTCTTTGCTATTGTGAATAGTGCTGTAATACATGTGTCTGTGTCTTTATAGTAAAATGATTTATAATCCTTTGGATATATACCCACTGATGGGATTGCTGGGTCAAATGGTGTTTCTGGTTTTAGATCCTTGAGGAATCGCCACACTGTCTTCCACAGTAGTTGAACTATTTAACACTCCCACCAACAGTGTAAAAGCATTCCTATTTCTCCACATCCTCTCCAGCATCTATTGTTTACTGACTTTTTAATGATTGCCATTCTAACTGGCATGAGATGGTATCTCGTTGTGGTTTTGATTTGCATTTCTCTAATGCCCAGTGATAATGAACTTTTTTTCATGTTTGTTGACTGCATAAATATCTTCTTTTGAGAAGTTTCTGTTCATATCCTTTGCCCACTTTTAATAGAGTTGTTTTTTTCTTGTAAATTTGTTGACGTTCCTTGTAGATTCCAGATATTAGTCCTTTGTCAGATTGATAGATTTCAAAAATTTTCTCCCATTCTGTAGCTTGCTTGTTCATACTGATGATAGTTTCTTTTGCTCTGCAGAAGCACTTTAGTTTAATTACATCCCATTTGTCAATTTTGGCTTTTGTTGCCATTGCTTTTGTTGTTTTAGTCATAAAGTCTTTGTGCATGCCTATGTTCTGAATGGTATTGCCTAGGTTTTCTTCTAGGGTTTTTATGTTTTTAGGTCTCACGTTTAAGTCTTTAATCCATCTTGAGTTAATTTTTGTGTAAGGTGTAAGGAAGGGGTCCAGTTTCAGTTTTCTGCATATGGCTACCCAGTTTTCCCAAAACCATGTATTAAATAGGGAATCATTTTTCCTCATTGCCTGTTTTTTCAGGTTTGTCAAAGATCAGATTGTTGTAGATGTGTGGCGTTACTCCTGAGGCCTCCCTTCTGTTCCATTGGTCTATATATCTGTTTGGGTACAAGCAACATGCTGTTTTGATTATTATAGTCTTGTAGTATACTTTGAAGTAAGGTAGTGTGATGCCTCCAGCTTTGTTCTTTTTGCTTAGGATTGTCTTGGCTATACGGACTCTTTTTTGGTTCCATATGAAATTTAAAGTAGATTTTTCTAATTCTGTGAAGAAAGTCAATGGTAGCTTGATGGGGATAGCACTGAGTCTATAAATTACTTTGGGCAATATGGCCATTTTCACGATATTGCATCTTCTTATCCATGAGCTTGGAATGTTTTTCCATTTGTTTGTTTTCTCTCTTATTTCCTTGAGTAGTGCTTTGTAGTTCTCCTTGAAGAAGTCCTTCATATCTCTTGTAAATTGTGTTCCTAGGTATTTTATTCTCTTCGTAGCAATTGTGAATGGGAGTTCACTCATGATTTGGCTCTCTGTTTGTCTATTATTGGTGTATAGGAATGCTTGTGATTTTTGCACGTTGATTTTGTATCCTGAGACTTTACTGAAATTTGAAGTTGCTTATCAGCTTAAGGAGATTTGGGGCTGATAGGATGGTGTTTTCTAAATATATAATCATGTCATCTGCAAACAGAGACAATTTGACTTCCTCTCTTCCTATTTGAATACTCTTTATTTCTTTCTCTTGACTGATGGCCCTGGCCAGAACTTACAATACCGTGTTGAATAGGAGTGGTGAGAGATGGCATCCTTGTCTTGTGCTGGTTTTCAAAGAGAATGCTTCCAGCTTTTGCCCATTCAGTGTGATATTGACTCTGGGTTTGTTATAAATAGTTCTTATTATTTTGAGATACGTTCCATCAATACCTAGCTTATTGAGAGTTTTTAGCATGAAGGAGTGTTAAATTATATCAAAGGCCTTTTCTGCATCTATTGAGATAATCATGTGGTTTTTGTCTTTGGTTCTGTTTATGTGATGGTTTACATTTATTGATTTGCATATGTTGAACCAGCCTTTCATCCTAGGGATGAAGCCAACTGATCATAGTGGATAAGCTTTTTGATGTGCTGCTGGATTTGGTCTGCCAGTATTTTATTAGGAATTTTCATATCGATGTTCATCAGGGATATTGGCCTGAAATTTTCTTTTTTTGTTGTGTCTCTGCCAGGTTTTGGTATCAGGATGATGCTGACCTCATAAAATGAGTTAGGGAGGAGTGACTCTTTTTCTATTGTTTGGGATAGTTTCAGAAGGAATGGTACCAGGTCCTCTTTATACCTCTGGTAGAATTCAGCTGTGAATTCATCTAGTTCTGCACTTTTTTTGGTTGGTAGGCTATTAATTACTGCCTTAATTTTAGAACTTGTTATTGGTCTATTCAGGGATTTGACTTCTTCCTGGTTTAGTCTTGGGAGGGTGTATGTGTCCAGGAATTTATCCATTTCTTCTAGATTTTCTAGTTTATTTGTGTAGAGGTGTTTATAGTATTCTCTGATGGTAGTTTGTATTTCTGTGGGATCAGTGGTGATATCCCATTTGTCATTTATTATTGTGTCTATTTGATTCTTCTCTCTTTTCTTCTTTAATAGTCTGGCTAGTGGTCTATATATTTTGTTAATCTTTTCAAAAAACCAGCTCCTGGATTCATTGATTTTTTTGAGGGTTTTTTTTGTGTGTGTGTGTGTGTGTGTGTCTCTATCTCCTTCAGTTCTGCTCTAATCTTAGTTATTTCTTGTCTTCTGCTAGCTTTTGAAATTGTTTGCTCTTGTTTCTCTAGTTCTTTTAATTGTGATGTTAATTTTAATCTTTCCTGTTTTCTTCTGTGGGCATTTAGTGCTATAAATTTCCCTCTAAACACTGCTTTAGCTGTGTCCCAGAGATTCTGGTGTGCTGTGTCCCAGATATTCTGGATAATTGTGTCATTGTTCTCATTGGTTTCAAATAACTTATTTATTTCTGCCTTTATTTTGTTATTTACCCAGCAGTCATTCAGGAGCAGGTTGTTCAGTTTCCGTGTAGTTGTGCAGTTTTGAGTGAGTTTTTTAATCCTGAGTTCTAATTTGGTTGCACTGTGGTCTGAGAGATTGTTTGTTATTATTTCCGTTCTTTTGCATTTGCTGAGGAGTGTTTTACTTCCAATTATGTGATCAATTTTAGAATAAGTGCAATGTGGTGCTAAGAATAATGTATATTCTGTTGATTTGGGGTAATGAGTTCTGTAGATGTTTATTAGGTCCTCTTGGTCCAGAGCTGAGTTCCAGTCCTGAATATCATTGTTATTTTCTGTCTTGTTGATCTGTCTAATATTGACAGTGGGATGTTAAAGTTTCCCACTATTATTGTGTGCGAATTTAAGTCTCTTTGTAGGTTTTATTCAGTTGTGCCCAGCTTTGTTTGGCTCTGTGTCCCCACCCACATCTCATCTCAAATTGTAACCCCCACTTGTTGAGGGAGGGATCTGGTGGGAAGTGATTGAATCATGAGGGTAGTTTCCCCCATGCTGTTCCCATGAGATCTGATGGTTTAAAAGTGTGGCATAGCCCTACTTGCTCTCTCTCTCCCCTGCTGCCATGTAAGACGTGCCTTGATTCCCTTTTACCTTCTGCCATGATTGTAAGTTTCCCCAGGACCCTCCAGTCATGCAGAATGGTGAGTCAATTAAACTTCTTTTCTTCATAAATTACCTAGTCTCAGGTAGTTCTTTATAGCAGTATGAAAATGGAATAATAGATGGCCCATCTACTATTTGGTCACATCTACAGACTTTTAAAGTAAAAATGACTATGTCTTTGATTAACTAAGACTCTTACTTTTTTCTATATCCTTACTTTACTGCATAGCTTCTTATTTCTGGTACATGGGTGCTATTCCTTCCTTTCTATATTTGAGGATTATTATGTTAAAGTTCAGTAGATCTATTAAGTTATTCTTCAAGTACATCTTCTCTTCTTTGGAAATAGCATTCCTCATATGTTTTGTAATTGTTTCTGTGAGTTCATCTTCTGTGGGAATTACTATAAATGAGAATGTTTTCATCCTGAGATGTGGAGGCCTCTCTGGGTAATGTTTTGCTCTTGCTTCTTCTTGGCCTCATTAGGTTTATTTTGCTTTTAAGCAGGTTTGTTTTTATGTGACCATCATGAATTCAGGCTCAGCACCCTCAAAATGCAAATTTGGGTTTCTAGTTTATGGAATTTTTCTTCCTACAGTCCAGGTTTGTAACTTGATCCAGCAGTGACTTTTAGCCCCAGCCTGATGTCAGATATACAATCCCACTTCTGCATCCCTGCTATGTAGACTGTAGTTTTTGCTTCTTCTTTGTAACTGCATTAGAAACCCAAGCACCTTGGCCTCTGCCTAATCCTGATATTCCAAAGCCATTCAGATTTATTTATTCCTTTTGAGAATTCCTTTTCTGATTCTGGCACTTAGAAATTTATTTCCCTTTATTAATTTATTTATATGTTATCAAACATTTTAATTAGTTTTGAGTATGGGAGAAATTAGAATGTGTATTCTATGCTTAATCAACAATCTGGACTCAAGTTCAGAATGTATGTGCTTATGACATGGATTACATAGATATTTGTACCACAAAACATAATATTATGTGCAAATTTACCAATATACAGAATGAATCTTCATAAAAACTAACTGAGTTAATCAGCATTACAATTTTGAGTATAAGTCATTTAGAATAAAGTTAACTTCAATCTCTCTGTCAGCTCTTCCACCCACACTGCTCTAGATAATGCTACAATATTAACAATACTGGGTTGTCAGTGGAAATTGTTTTTTCTGCATAATTATTTACTGTGGTTTCAGTAGTCTGAGACTTTGCTTTTGGAGAAGTTTATAGCTTTGAACTATTTCTCTACCTTTTGTTCATCTTTCCTATAGGTGGCTGTGCAAGAAGAACATTTGTTGTAAGATTTTTCTCCTAGTACCATCATTTTTCATGGCCTTGTGTCACTTGGCACATAATACAGGAACTAGTGAATGCTCCAATGTTTTAACTGTCAGTCACCATGAACTACTTTATGAAACAGGCTTAACAGCTCATAAACTGAAAGCAATCCTGTTTACTGCCATCTCTAGGTTCATAGATTGTTTGTAGCCTGCTACTGTTCTAGCAACACTTAGGGGCAAAGCACCTAAAGTACTTTATGTATTTCTTGATGTTTCTTAAGAAGAGCCGATTTTGTGAGCATCCTTGAATTTTTTTCATCTAATATAATAGGATTAGACCTTGAGGTGACTATGTCAGAACTACTGACAGCTTTCTACAACATGCAGTGCATGACTATATCTACTATATCTAGAAGTTTTTGAAGGAGGAGAAATAGTCCTACAGAAACAGTATTTGAAGATGAATAAATAGATTCACTATACTTTTTTTTAAGCCTGTCGCTGTAGGTTAATTGTCGCCTTCTTTTCTTTGTCTTATTGACCTGTCAGCACTTTTGTCTTAGTCTTGAATTGCTTTACTCTCTGCTGAAGGTAGATGTATATTCTGAAAATAAACTTGAATCTATTAAAGTGGCTAACATACAGTGATGGCCCTGTTTTGTAAATTGAGTTCAGATATAGGCTATCTATCTGTTTGGCAGCAAGAGAGGTACCGTTTGGTCTGAATTTTACTGTTTGAGATGTTAGAGTTGCTTTCTAAGGTGGATAGGGGTCAGGGTAGTATCAGATTCACACATTACTGTCTTTACTGAATTTATATGAACGACCTTCTTTGAAGATTGAAGAATCCAACACAAGTATGCATAAGGCTTCTCTCAACCAGACAATACTATTTTCACCCCTTTTTCATTTTAAGAGATGTTATTGGCTTTTAATATATACAAATTTTTTAAAAAGCTCTCAGAAAAGCTATACAATTGTAAGAGAATATTGACAGTCATGAACACATAGAAGATAATTTGGTTACAAAGTTTGCAAGATAAAAAATTTATGATTTTTCTCTTCATGTCTAAGATCATTTGGTTATGTTCCTAATAAAACTCTGCCTGTGGAAATCACCAGCATTAGTATTTAATATTACAGCACCCTTGTGAGAAAGATAAGTATTATTGTCCCTTTCTTACAGAAACAAAGAAGGAAATGACTCCCATGGCAACATTATGTGTAGTAGACATGAGTATTAACGTTGTGAAATGTTCAATTTCTGTTCCTAAACTATAATTACTGCCACATAGGTAGGGCAAAAACTAGCTAAGCAACCACCAGCATCAAGGGAAATAATCACATATAATGTAAGTGTTATATATACACATATATATATATTCTTAATTTTTGATTAGATTTCAAATTCAGCTACCATCTTTTACATATTTGAAGAATATTGGGAGTTAATATATCGTTCCTACACTTACATCAATGGAAAAGATTTTCATCTTATAAACAAGTCCCCTTATGGAAAAAAATAACCTGTTTCTTTTATAAGGTGGTAACCATTCTCTGAATTTACCCCATAGCAGCTGGATATTTTAAAGGATTCCTGGGACTTAAAACTCAGTATTCAATTGATTTCAATTTCCTGTAATTATCCTGTGGACTTTATCTCTAATGAATTCTGTGCCCCAAACATCTTAAGTAAAGTGGCTAACATATGGCACAGTCAGTAAGCGGATGATTAAGGGCACACATCCAGATCTGCATAAGCACGTTTCTCTTTGCCTGCTTGCCTTCACCTCTCTCTCCTTCCCTCCCTCCCTTCCATTCTCCCTCCCTCCCTCCCTCCCTCCCTGGCTCCTTCTTTCCTTCCTCCCTCCCTTCCTCCTTCCTTCCTTCCTCCCTTTCTCCCTCCCTCCCTACCCCCTTCCTCCCTCTCTCACTTCCACCTCCCTCCCTCCCTCCCTTCCTCCTTCCTTCCTTCCTTCCTTCCTTCCTTCCTTCCTTCCTTCCTTCTTTCTTCTTTCTTTAAATTTCTTAAACTTAAATTTGTGAGTTATCTGGAGAAGCTCTAGTAGACTTTATTTATTTTTTGTTTTTTTTAAAATTTTTTAAGATTATACTTTAAGTTCTAGGGTACATGTGCACAATGTGCAGGTTTGTTACATATGTATACTTGTGCCATGTTGGTGTGCTGCACCCATCAACTCGTCAGCACCTATCAACTCGTCATTTACATCAGGTGTAACTCCCAATGCCATCCCTCCCCCCAACCCTCCCCATAATAGGCTCCAGTGTGTGATGTTTCCCTTCCCAAGTCCAGGTGATCTAATTGTTCAATTCCCACCTATGAGTGAGAACATGTGGTGTTTGGTTTTCTGTTCTTGCGATAGTTTGCTGAGAATGATGGTTCCCAGCTGCATCCATGTCCCTACAGAGGACACAAACTCATCCTTTTTTATGGCTGCATAGTATTCCATGGTGTATATGTGCCACATAAAGAGACGTTTACTGTCATTACTCATACAGGAAATAACTCTTGCTAAAATGATGAGGTACCTCCATATTAGACAACATATGTGGATACTGATTTGCTATTCTAGTAACTTCTAGGTCTCAGTTGCCAAGGTCCACCACATACTGGCTAAATGTGTTTCGGTTGTTTCATTTCAATAAAAAGATATCAAACATTTGACTTTCTAGTTTTTTAAAAAAAGTTCCAAGAGTTTATCTATCAAAGTTTATTATTACCTTGGTTAAGAAAGAATGGAAATGTTTAGGGAAATAGGTCTTATGAAGTTTTCCAGGCTATTTTTTAAACATACCCAAATATATTTAAATAAATAGCATATGCAAACTTTGTGAACCCATTGTGTGAGTAAGCACACACAGATTTAAAACTGCCTGGATAAAGCTGTTTATGGGACAGCATTAACACTGTGTTAAGAAGCTTTAAAGAAATAAGGTATCAGTTTCTCTAACGCATTTTTCCCGGTATCCACAAAAGTTGCTCTCAAAGAAACTTATCTACTTGAACTATCACAAATAAATTCTCCTCTAAGATTAAAATTCAGACGTTTAAAAAAAATGATAGAAGGTAAAGAACAAATTCCCCGCAGTGGACAACCTAGTCTTCCTCCTCATGATGAATACCATTTTGCATGGAATATGACCACATTATAGACTTTGCTGATTAAAGACAATCTCATAATTACCTTTCTGTTTATCTTCCCATTTGTGCCAATGTACATTTTTAGAGGTATACAACTTTATATTTAATTTTTCTATGTATGCGCATATCTTATGTCTGCTTTTGAATGACAAGATTCTGATGTTAGGAGATGGCATAATTTTGGCTCTTTGCCACAATCTGCACCAGGAATCTTTAATTCAATTGGTGCTCAATTATTTTATTTTGTTTTTGCTATTCAACTTAACATTGATCTTAAGCAGTGCTGTGATTTCCATTGTCAACATCATTATTTAAGTAACATTCATGTGCCACTGTGCTGTGAAGGTTTCTCAGGAGTTGCATATGAATGTTCTCATTTAATTTTCAAAGCAACCTGGTGAACTAAGCCTTCCAAAATTAACATACTTGGCCATATTCCATTGGCTAATCTGGAATGCGCTATGCATGTGCCATCTGTGAATGGAGTGAAAACATTCTGCCAAACCAACCAGATCATTGATGTTTTTATTTTTTAACTTGATAATATATTTTCACGTAAGCAAGTAAGATGCACAATTGTTTATAAAACTATGGAGGCAAAATAATATTATATAATACAGAGGATTTTTATATTTCCATGTTTGATCACAAATATCCTTCAAAAAAAAACAAGTTAATGAAAATATTAATAATTATGATACACCTCTGAAAATCACACAGATATGGGTGTCTCAGATTTTTTAACAAGACCTTTAAATACTAAGAAAAATCTGTTTAGTTTTAACAACGCAAACAATGACTCACATATACTAAGTATAGCTTCCAGCCCCCAAATATGTGTATATAATTTGTTAATTACCCAAATATATGAATTATATGACCATTTTTAAATAGAAGGCAATATGTTAACTATACACACTCCTTTGTGAAATTTGTAAACAATAGTGTTACAAAAATTACACATTTTATTTAATTTAAATCATTATATACTAACTGGATTTTTAATTATGCTCTGTCATAAGAGTAAGTTTATATGTGTGTAATTTAAAAATCTCATCATTTTGTAAAATACAGAAAACTATAGATAAGTACTGTTAACATTTTGATACATTTTGATTCTATCTCACATGAGTGTATGTGTGTGTATATATATGTACACATACATGTATACATACATATATTTATAACATAAGTAATTGTGGTTACTTTTTAATATACTTTATTTTTTAGGGACGTTCTATGTTTACAGAAAATTTGAGCAGAAGGTAGAGAAATTTCCTCTATACTCTCTGCACCTGTTATGCACAGCCTCTCCCACTATCAACATCCTGCACAAAAGTGGTACATTTGTTACAGTCCATGAACTTACACTGACATATCGTTATCACCCAAAGTTCATAGTTTACATGAGGGGTTACCCTGGCATATTCTTTGGGTTTTGACAAATGTATAACGACATGTATGCACCATTTCAGTGCTCTAAAGATGAGTTTCCTGCCCTAAATATCTGTGCTTTGCCTATTCATCCCTCCCTTCCCCTCTACCCTCTGGAAGCCAGTGATCCTTTCACTGTCTTTGTAGTTATTTAATGTTAACATTATGTGGATAATTTAGTTTATAAACACATTATAGTTTATAATGATGTGTTTATATCATTAAAAATGTCAAATTATAGTTTTATACAATTATATAATATTGTTTTGAGATATTATTCCCATATTTTTTTGCCATACAGTTTTTACCATTCTCATATTGTTGGATTTTTACTTATTTTCTTTTTATTGCTATTATAAATAGTTCTCTTTGGAAAAATTTTGTTCATTACTTTTTGAAAAATATTATGTTTCTCTTAGCATACAGCACAAATGTTGAAGGCCATATTTTCCTATTGCTGAGACCAAAAAGGTTGATTTCATCCACTACTCCTCCATTTCTCTACTCCCTTAATTCAGACATGTCATCAAGCCTGTCAACTCTAACTAAAATCTATACCAGAATCCAATCATTTTTACCATATTCATGTGGTAAATTACATTTGGAAGGGCAAATAAACTGACACTTGAATAAGAATTATTTTTTAAAAAAATTAACTTGAAAATTAAATTTTAAAAACTCATATATACTAGTGTTGATATAAAATACCAAGAAATATATTTAACAAAACATGTGAAAGATTACTCTATTGACAGTGTTGTATTGATAAAGAAATTGATTTAAAAAATCAATAAAACAGAATAGAGAGTTCAGAAATAGATCCGCAGAAATATGGCCATACATTTAATTTTTGACACAGTTGCAAAATAAATTCTATGGAAAAAAGTATTTTCAACAAATAATGTTGGCACAATTGGTAATCCATATATAAAAACGTAAGTCTCATATAAACCTCACATCTTGTGCAAAAATTGAATCAAAATTGATCAAGATCTATATGTAAAATATGAAACTATAAAACATTTAGAAGAAACTCTTCCTAATCTGAATTTAGGTGAAGACTTCTTATATATTTAAAGCACAATTTATCAAGCAAAAGTATTATACATTGAATTAATTGAAATTTAAAATAATTTGAACTATTAAAATATATTACCCTGCTTCCTTCTGAATTTCACCTAATACTTACCACCATTGTTTTATAGATTCCTTAGGATTTTCTATACAATCAACATGCTCTCTGAAAATAGTGATATTCATGCTTATTAAACTTTTTTTGACATTGCTATGGATAAGATTTCCCAAACAATATTGAACAGAAGTGACAACGGTAGGTATCCTTTTTCCATTCAAACTGTGGGGGTAGGGGGGAAAGTTATATAATATTTTTAAACCACCAAATTTAAGTTGCTATAAACATGAAGTAGTCTATTTTATCTACAAGACTCTATGTTAGCCTCATGGTAATCACAAAGAAAGAAATTATAGCAGATAAACAAATAAGAAAGAGAAAACAAAGCTTAGCATCACAGAAAACCAACAAAACACAGAGGCAAACAAAAAGAGAGGAAAAAGGAACAAGCCTTCTACAAAACAACCAGAAAACAATTAATAAAATGACAGAAGTAAGTCTGTATTTATCAATAATAACTGAATAAATATAGATTACACTTTCTAATTAAAAGTTATAGAGTGAGGCTGGATGCTGTGGCTCCTGCCTGTAATCCCAGCACTTTGGGAGGCCGAGGTGGGTGGATCACCTGAGGTCAGGAGTTTGAGACCAGTCTGACCAATGTGATGAAACCCTGTCTCTACTAAAAATAATAAATAAATAAACAATTAGCATGGAGTGGTGGTGGGTGCCTATAATCCCAGCTACTTGGGAGGCTGGGGCTGGAGAATCGCTTGAACCTGGGAGGTGGAGGTTGCAGTGAGCTGAGATCAGGCCATTGCATTCCAGCCTGGGTGACAAGAGCAGAACTCCATCTCAAAAAAAAAAAAAAAAAAAAAAAAGGGGGACAGAGAGTGGCTGGATGGATGAAAAGTGAGCCTAATTATATGTTGACTATAAGAAACCTTCCTCATGATTAAAAACAAAAACAAACAAAATTTAAAATGAAATTGAAGGAATGGGAAAAGATATTCCCTGCAAGCAGAAACCAAAAGTGAGCAGAAGTAGCCATAATTAAATGTAAACCTGACAAATACATGAAAATTAAACAACATGCTTCTAAATAACCAATGGATCAATGAATAAATTCAAAGGAAAATTTAAAAATCCCTTCAGACAAATGAGAATAGAAAACATCACATTAAACCCTATGAATCATAGCAAAAGCAATTCTAAAAAGGAAGCTCACAGCACTAAATGCTTACATAAAAAAAGTAGGAATGATTTTAAACAAAAACTAACCATGCTATTTAAGGAACTAGAAAAACAACAACAAACTAAACCCAAAATTAGCAGAAGGAAAGAAATATTAAAAGATATTCCCTGCAAAGAGAAACCAAAAGTGAGCAGAAGTATAGAGTGGCTGGATGGATTAAAAAATGAGGCCTAACTATACACTGAATGTAAGAAACCCACTTCACCATTGAAAACAAAACAAACAAAACAAAAAATGAAATGGAAGGAATGGGAAAAGATACTGTTTGCAAATGGAGACCAAAAGTGAGAAGTAGCCATAATTATAAGAGGTAAAATAGACTTTAAGTAAAAAACTGCAAAAAGAGGCAAAGAAAAACATTATATAAAGATAAAGGGATCAATTAAACTAAAGGATATAACAATTATATATACACCAACACTGGAATATGCAAATATATAAAGCATGTATTTTTAGATCTAAAGGAAATGATAGATTGCAATACAATAACACCAGAGGACTTCAACACTCCACTCTCAACAATGGACAGGTCATGTGCACAGAAAATCAACAACGAAACATGAGACTTAAGCTACATCATAAACCAAATTAGTCTTAGACATTTGGAGAACGTTCTATCCAACAGATGCAGAATACACATTCTTCTCAACTGCACATGGAACATTCTCCAGGATAGATCATACGGTAGGCCACAAAACAACTCTTAACAAACTTAAGAAGATACAGTTCATAGTATCAAGTATCTTTTCAAACCACAGTGGTATAAAACTAGAAATTAACAACAGTAAAAATTTTGGAAACCTGACAAATACATGAAAATTAAACAACATGCTCCTAAATAACCAATGGGTCAATGAATAAATTCAAAGGAAAATTTAAAAATCCCTTGAGACAAGTGAGAACAGAAAACATCACACCAAAATGTATGAATCATAGCAAAAGCAATTCTAAGAAGGAAGTTCATAGCACTAAATGCTTACATCAAAAAATAAGAATGATTTTAAATAAAAAATTAACCGTGCTCCTTAAGGAACTAGAAAACAAGAACAAAATAACCCAAAATTAGCAGAAGGAAAGAATAAATATCAGAGCAGAAATAAAAGAAATATATATTAAAAAAAAATTGAGACAAATAAAACAGAATTGATTTTCCAAAAGATAAACAAAATTAACAAACCTTTAGCTTGACTAACCAAGAAAAAAACAACTCAAATAAATAAAATAAGACATGTAAAACGAGACATTATAACTGATGTCACAGAAAAATAAAGAATCATAAGAGATTATTATGAATAAGCACATGCCAACAAATTTGAGAACATAAACAGATAAATTCCTAGACAAACACGACCTACCATTAAATTATGAAGAAATAGAAAATCGAACCAGATCAATAACAAGTAAGGAAACTGAATCAGTAATAAGTCTTCCATCCATCCATCTATCCATCTATCCATGTATCCATCCATCCATCCATCCATCCATCCATCCATCCATCCATCCATCAATAATAAAAACCCAGAACCTGATGGCTTCTCTTCTGAATTCTAGCAAACATTTAAACAGCTAAT
Source organism: Chlorocebus sabaeus (assembly GCF_047675955.1). Lineage (NCBI taxonomy): Eukaryota > Metazoa > Chordata > Mammalia > Primates > Cercopithecidae > Chlorocebus > Chlorocebus sabaeus. The sequence goes on along the minus strand of NC_132913.1, from coordinate 51,556,037 downwards.
ACCAAAGTTCTTCAAATTATTACAGAAAATTGAGCAGGAATGAGTGTTTCCAAACTTATTTTATAAGGCCAGCATTGTTACCCTGATTCCAAAGCCAGAAAAAGTTTTTAATGAAAACTACCGACTAATATCCCTGATGAACATAGAGATGCAAAATCCTCAACAAAATACAAGCAAACCAAATCAACAACACATCAAAAAGATCATTCACTATAATCATGCGGGACTTATCCAAGCAACATATGAAAATCAGCAAATGTGAAAACTCACATTGACAAAAATAAAAAGCATTTCAATAGATACAGAAAATCCATTTGACAAAATTCAATATCCCTTCCTGATGAAAATACTCAAGAAATTAGGCAGAGAAGATATGTATCTCAACACAAGGAAGGCCATATATGATAAACCCACAGCTTTCCTCCTCTTTGCTGAAAACTTTTCTGCTAAGATAAGGGATAAGACAAGAATGCCCACTTTCACCACTCCTATTCAATAGACAAGAAATTCTAGACAGAAAAATTAGGCAACAGAGAGAAATGAAAGGCATCCAAATTGGAAAGGAGGAAATCTGTCTGTTTGCTGAAAACATGATCTTACATATAGAAAATCCTAAAAACCCCAACAAAAAATTGTTTGTGATAATACATAAACTAAGTAAGTCTACAATATACAGAATAGACATGAAAATTTCACTAGGGTTTCTATACATTAATAGTAAACTCTTTCTTAAAAAATTAAGAAAACAATTCCATTTACAATAGCCACACACAAAAAATATGATATCTAGGAATAGGTCGGGCGCAGTGGCTCACGCCTGTAATCCCAGCACTTTGGGAGGCTGAGGCAGGCAGATCACGAGGTCAGGAGATCGAGACCATCCTGGCTAACACGGTGAAACCCTGTCTCTACTAAAAATACAAAAAATTACCTGGGCATGGTGGCAACCCCCTGTAGTCCCAGCTACTCTGGAGGCTGAGGCAGGAGAATGGAGTGAATCTGGGAGGCGGAGCTTGCAGTGAGCCGAGATCTCATCACTGCACTCCAGCCTAGAGCGAGACTCTCTCTCAAAAAAAAAAAAAAAAAAAAAAAAGAAAAAAAAATACCTAGGAATAAACTTAACAAGATGAAATATCCCTAGACTGAAAATTATAAAACATTGAGGAAAGAAACTGAAGACACAAATAAATGGTAAGATATTCTGTGTTCATGGATTGGAAGAATTAACATTGTTAAAATGGCTATACTATACTACCCAAAGTGATCTACAGATGTAATGCAGTCCCTATCAAAATACCAATGACATTCTTCATAGAAATAGAAAACACAATTCCAAAATTCGTTTGGAACCACAAAGGACCCTGAGTAGCCAAAGCAATACTGAACAAAAAGAAAACAGCTGGTGGTATCATACTACCTAACTTTAAAATATATTACAAAACTGTAGTAACCAAAATAGCATGGTTTTGGCATAAAAACAAACAGACAAAAAGAACAGAATAGAGGGCTCAAAAATAAATTCATGCACCTATAGCCAACTAAGTTTCAACAGAGATGCCAAAAACACACATTGGGGAAGAGACAATCTCTTCAATGAATGTTCCTTGGAAAATGGAATATTCGCATGCACAAAAATGAGACAAAACCTTCACCTCTCAATATATATAAAAATCAACTCAAAATGATTAAGGACTTAAATGTAAAACCCAAAGCTATGAAATTACTACAAGAAGACATAGCATAAACACTTTATGACATTGGCCTAGGTAATAACTTTTAAATTAAATCTTAAAAGCTCAGGCATCGAAGAAAAAATAGACAAACAGGACTGCATCAAAATAAAAACCCTTTGCACTGCAAAAAAAAGACAGCAACAAAGTGAAGGGACAACCTGCAGAGTGGGAGAAAATATTTGCAAACTATACATTCAACAAAAGGTTAATATCCAGAATGTACAGGGAACATAGTAGCAACAATAAAAACAACAACAACGCAAATGACTCATTTTAAAATGAGCCAAAGCCATCTACAGACATTTCTCAAAATAAGACATTCAAATGGCCAATATGAAAAAAGTGCTTGACACATTAATTATCAGGGAAACGTAAATCAAAACCACAATTAAATACCACCTCACTTCAGTTAGAATGGCTGTAGTCATAGTAAAAAAGGAAACAAGTGTCAGTGAGGATGTGGTGAAAAGACAACACTTACACACTGTTGGTGGGATTGTAAATTGGCACAGCCATTATGGAAAGAAGTGTGGAGGTTCTTCAAAAAATGAAAAATATCGCTACCATAGGATCCAGCAATCTCATTGTTGGGCATATATCTAAAGGAAATATAATCTGTATGTCAAATAAATATCAGCACTCCCATGTTTATTGTAGCACTATTTACAATACCCAAAGTATGGGATCAACCCATGTTCAACAATGGATGAATGGATACAGAAAATATGGCATACACACACACATACACACACACACATACATATAACAATATATGTATATAAACATATATACATACAATATGTATATACACTATATATACATACAACAAAGTACTATTCAGCCATAAAACATTAAGTCCTGTCATTTGTAATAACATGGATGAATCTGGAGGACATTATGTTAAGGGAATTAAGCCAGGTACAAAAAACAAATACTGCATGAGCTAATGCAAACATGGAATCTAAAGGGGAAAAACAGTTGATATAGAAGTAGAGAGTAGGACAGTGTTTACCAGAGACAGAGGATAGATGGAGAGAGGGGAGGATGGAATGAGATTGATCAAAGGGTACAAAGTAGCAATTAGATTGGAGGAATAAAACCTGGTGTTTTATTGCACAGTCAGGTGAAGATGGTAACCAGTAAGGCACTGTATATTACAAAATAGGTGGAAGAAGAGAGGCTATTGAATATCCTCACCACAAAGAAATGACAAGTACATGAGGTGATCATCAAGCTAAATTCCTGATCTGATCATCATACAACATACATATGTATTGAAAAATCAAATTTTACCCCATAAATGTGTACCATTACAGTGTATCCATAAAAAATAATCATTACAACTGAAGTTGTATAGAGATTTCATAATGTACTCTTTACTCTTTTATATATTTTCCCCTTGGAATTATTTAGCAGAGCTTGGAGAAGTCTGAGCGCTGTTTTAAATGTCTATTTCTCCTTGTCATGTGACCATTCATTAAAATTGGTCTTTAAAATTAGAAAGGCTCAATGTGCATATCTTGATTTTAACTGTATAAATAACGTATACTTTACCATATTGACTCAGTAAGGGTCATAAGTAAGATTATTGTATTTTTATTTGTAAGGTACTTTTCTTCAAATAAGTTATTTCTTTTGATTGAGATTTAACCTATTCTGATTGTAAAACCTTTAATGTATATGATTTTTAAAAACATTTCTGAAACAAACAAACAGAAAGTTTCACTGATTTTAGAAACCCTGATGGTTTTAAACTGTGCAGCTCATTTCTTTGTTCAATATAACAAAGGAAACTTCTTAAGCTTTCTGACTGCACTGTTCTGGTTTGTGCCAGGTTACTATTGCCTTTTTCAAAAGAGAAAAATGTTCAGCACTGTGACTCTGACTGCTTATTCAAAGACTAGAACCTTGAAAAGGGTATTGAGATGGCCTCATAGCTAAATTTCCATTATTTTTATGGTTTTGGGAATCTGGTTTTCAAAAATTCATCATTTAAAATATTTTTGACAAAGAACAGCATTAGCTGTGTGGGAAAGGAGTTGTAGAATATTTTCTATCCTGTGCAAATAGATTAGTTATCAACACTGCCTTTCATATTTTCGGTCACTTATAGCATGAAAAGATTTCCACTAAGCCAATAAAAATGTGGAATGCTTAGAGAAAAAAGGATGGAGTTAAACACCATACCTTCCGTCTTAGTGGCCAAGATTATAAGGAGAACCTGAAAGATGATTCCCTTCTTGCCTCTCTCCCCTTCTTCATCTGCCTCCCTTTCTCCTTCCCTCCCTTCTTTTTTCCTTTTCTTTCTTTCTTCCTTCCTCCCTTCATTACTCCCTTTCATCCTTTATTTTTCTTTTTCTTTTTTTCTCTTATTCTCTTTTTCTGTTTGTTTCTTTCCTTCTTTCTTTCTGTTTTCATTTTAAGGTGCAAAGAATCGCATAAGAGCCATGAGAAATGAAGTTAGTGCCTGTTGTTTAAAATAACAACAGATGCCATCTATGTGCACACAAAATATAAAATATAAGACAGATTACATAATATATTCTAACAATATACATCATAAATAATGTGTAATATACTTAATCTTATTTCTCAGTATTAAAATGTTTTCTATTTTTTGTATCATAAATAATAAGCAAATTTAATTATACACAAATCTTTGCCAAGTTTTTGACTATTTCCTTCAATTATATTTTTAAAAGTAAATTTACTAAAAGTATGAACAAATTTTAAAAGATCAATGTGTTTATTGCTGTTACATAAAAACTATTGATGTATGGTTCTTATTTTATTTTGAAGCAGGCTTCTTTATGACACTGCAATCATTTCAAGGTTTTTTTTTCCAATTATTTCTCTTATCGTAGAAATGCCCAGTTATCTTCCACAACTTGCATGCCAGAATGCTGGTAGTTAGGTTTATACCCTCTGTTCAGGAGGTAGGTAGACTGCAGCCTAGGGAGTTTGAGAAGCCAAAGAACAAAAAAGCTAAAGTTACCAATATCCAAGTTTTCCCTAATAAAATAGCCGTGCCAGCTGACCTGCAATGAGGTTCTTAGTTGACAATGACCATTCATTGGTGCAGAGCTACTAATCAGATTTTAGATATTATGCCTTTAAATACAAATAGTCAGGAATCATGAGACCCAAGACAGAGACCAAAACAGATATACAGGAAAATACGTATTTAGTGAAAGACCATAGAGTCAGAAAACCAAATGGTAAGTATATCAGAGGTATCAGAGAAAATGGAGGGAACAAAATAAAAACAATACTTCAAATTTTCAATTGAAGTGTGTGCATTTCTGTATTCAACAAAAATATATTCAATGGAAAAAAATGACTCATACTGAATCATAACACCAAGAAATATCAAAACACTATAGTAAATGAAACAATCTCCACAGCTTATTGGGGAAAAACCCAAACCAAAACTAAAAGGTTACATACAAAAAAAATCAGTAGTAGTTCAGAGATTTATGGATATCTCTTCTGTGACAACAAAAGCCAAAAGATAATGCAGCAAGACATTACCTTTTTTTTAAAAAGACATTCTTTTATTTTAAAATTTTTAAAAATTGAATTTTATATACCTACTATTAATTATGTATCAGGTAGACCAAAGACATTTTCAGATATGTAAATTCTCAAAAAATTTACCATCCATGTATCCTTCCTTAGAAACCAACAGTAAGTAAGTCAAGAAAGAAAAATACAAAGGGATCTAGAAAGCAATGGCTCCAACTTAAAAAAAAAAATGAAGCCCAAGAAGACAGTGAAAGAGCATTGCCCCAGGTGTAGAGGGCAGGTCACAAAACTCCATCTTTGAGACAAGGCAACACTAGGACCCTATGGTATTAATATTTGTATGTATTGAGACAATATATAGATAATGCTGGGTGAGCTTGGGGCTGAATTAGTAGGAAACAGAACGCCAAAATGTAAAAAACAAGATAAATATTACCTTCAATAAGATAAAAAAAGTTGTATCACCCATAAAGTAACCATGATCTAATATATAGCTTATCTAGGAATACTGTTTACATGATCATAATAATCTAAGGACAGAATTTTTGTCTAACTAAAAGTATGATAAGCACATATTGAGAGGCCAGGTGGATCGAGATGTATTTCAGAGGTGAAAATTATTTTGGAGAAATACAAATTTTTATCGTTGGAGGTAGAGATGAGTGGTGTTTGACAGATAGCTAAATTCTTATTTTCCCCACTGGGAAATTGATTAATAATTCTTATAAAATTTCTTATAAATTAGGAATTAGACATATTGAACTTAATGAGGTCAAAGGGTTAAAAGTTGTTGCCTCTGGGAAACAGAAACTGCAAAAGGGCCCATAATTTCATGGAACCTTATAGAATTACGTATTTCCTTAATCTCTGTAAAAGAATCTCTTCGCTCAAATCAAGAGTTAATTTTTAAAAAAATCTATATGAATAAATATTTAATTACTAAAATTCTAAACTTTATACAGGGAAAATTGTGGCAAAATGTTTTTTCATCCAAATAACACATGGCACATGCAAAAGCAGAAGCAAAAACAAAAAGACAACAACAAAAATTCTTAGTGGAGTATAATTCTAAAATAAACTGTTCCACAGAATTTCTATGCCTTATATTAGCTGCTAAGTTGTATTGACCCTATTATACTGGGTGTCTTACCAAGCAGTCATATGTTTTTGAATAATTAATTATTGCTTACTGTGGTGATACATCATTAGCATAAGAAAATGGCATCTTCAGATAGCCAAAGAATCTTTAGCCAGACAGAGACTTTGGCAAATACTGTGTGTCTGTAGACTCCAGTACAAAATAGAATCATGAATAATTTTAGGGAAACTTACAGATCTTAAGAACTGGATAGCAGGTGCTTTTGTTTCAATCTCAAGTAACAGTTTGCTAATGACATATCACATACTCAGATTTTCTATCCATGGATTTATTGGCTGCAATAGTTACTAATATGAAAAATATATTACTCTACAATGAGGAATGCCAACACTGAAGCACAGATGGTTTCCTCTAGCAAGTGAAAATTTGAAGCATCAGATTTATCATGAAACAGACATAACTGTTTAGAACAACAGCACTTTGGCCATAAAGGAAAGAACAATAGGAACAGTTGTAATTAATAGCAACTGTAGCTTTATATTTCTGTTCACATTTAAGGGAACCTTAATAATAGCATTTTTTAAAAAGACTTTTTAAAGTTCTATGTCAAGAATTTAACTTCTTTATTGAACTGCAATTGTCTTAGTTTGACTATATTTGCATTTTGTTCTTATTGTTTGCTGGCATTTAGCAATGTGGTGGTGTGTGTGTGTGTGTGTGTGTGTGTGTTTGATAGATAGAGACAGAGACAGAGAGAGAGAGAGAGAGAACAAAGCTAATTTCTTTCTATACCTATACCTATACCTATCTAAGAAAATGCCAGCAGGAAAGTTTGACAACATCACCTGTGGGAAATAGCAAAAAGAGCATTGTAGGTACTATCAATGTCTTGTGGGGATTGGTGGTGGGTGGCAAAAATCAATTATGTTCTTCACAAATAAATCCAGGAAGAAGGAAGACAATGTGTTAGTGGCTTTAAATAGGAATCACCCATAGAGTTAGTAGAACCCAGGCATGACCTGGTTGTGGAACACAATCGAAAGCAAAAAATAAAAGGTTGGGCACATGAGTATCAATCCTTGCACAAGTGAAACAAAATTGTCCCAGAACTAAGCTTGTTTTTAAGCCATTCTTTATTTTTTTTCCATTGCCCATATTAATTGCCATAAGTCAGTTTTAAGGCAGACTTGCATCCCAAAGTACTTGCAAAACTGGCTTACGAGATGTCAAGATTTAGCGTCAACAGGATAATGGCTGTAATTTTAGTAGAAAAGATCTTATGCTCTTTTTTTTAGACTTGCTTTTATGATATAACTCTCGGTTCCAAATCTCACTCTTTCCTATGAAAGAATTCAAATGAAAATTCAAATAGAAGAGAGAGATTTGGATAACAACCATAGAAAGTTAAGTAGAACGGAAAAAAAATCCAAGTTTGATGTTATGTGTATAAGGGTGTGCTGATGGCCTGTGAGAAAAGCAGTGATTAAAATTCTGTTTGATGAAAACACTGCTTGTATACTTTAGTTGAGTAGTTGCTATCATTTCATGAATATCTATATCTATACATTGATCTCTTAATCTATTGATATAACTATAAATATAGGTAGATAGTTATCTCCCTGATATTTAGAAATACAAGGTTAGTATATTATGCCAATGTTGAAGATTGGACAATGAAACAAGGGGTATGTTACAGATTTGATGTGGGAAAAAAAAAAAAAAAAGAGGAGGGATAGACAGAAAGAGAGACTATAGCCAGTTGAAACATGTTGGATGTTGGAACAGAACCTGACAGAGGAGAGGAACAGTGGATGGATCCTATATATTTCAGAGGTAGAAATGCCTTTGGGAGACTTACACTCACATATAAGTATGTGTTACACAAATATTTTTCCCTTGACTTGAAAGATTTTTCTCTTATTCCCTTGCCTCATAATCTCTGTTGCTTTCTGTCCTGGGCATTATACGTTCTAGGATTTTTTTTGTAACATCATAATGGTAGAAATATCCAAATGACATTCTTTGGTGGCAGCAGTGCTGTAATTATTGCTTTTATGACATCTTTGGCTTATAATTTGCCTTGCTTACCAAAATGTTAAATTTTCTTCTATATGCTGCAATATTTATGTGAAAGGTATTTGTCTCTAAATTTAAAAACCCTTACTGATTGTATCTGTTCATTTTCTGTCTGGGATGTACAAAATTTCAATTGTATTTGACAACTTAAGAGCAGTTAAATCAGCAGCTATATATTTAACTTTGGATTATAATTGAAATAAAACAAAAATATACGAAATGCTAAATTTGATTAGCTTTGATATATTTATGCAACCATGAGATTGTTATCAATATCAAGATAATAAACATTTCTATTATCCCTGAAGTCTCCTTCTGTCCTTTTCTGATTCATCCCTCCCACCACCCCCAACCAAAGCAACAGTTAACCTGTCATCTGTTACAATTGAGTTTACATTTTCTAGAACTTTATTATATTAATGCACATAGTATTTTTGGCCCAACATTTTCCTTTACATTAATAATTTTAAGAATCATCCACATTGCTGCATATAATGTTAGTTACTTTATGTTATCACCTAGGAAGTGTTTTATTTAACAAATATGCTCCAATTTGTTTGTTCATTCATCTATTGATAAGCATATAAGTTGTTTCAAATATGGGACTATTGCAAATAAAGTTCTAATAAGCATTTATGTAAAAGTCTTTGTATAGACATATGTTTTCAATGATGTATGATCAGTGCTGAGTGAGAAGCTATATGACAGTGATATGGTAGGTAAAACATTAACTTTGTTAAGAAACTGCCAAGCTGTTTCCCAAAGTGATTACACCATTTTACATTCCCGTCAGCACAGCATGCGAATTCTAGTAGCTCCAAATCTTCACCAACACTTGGTATAGTAAGATTTTTATTTTGATCCATTCTTACAGTTATGTAATAAAATTTAATTTTCATTTATTTGGTGAATAACATTGAATGTATTTTCATGTACTTATCAGGCATTCATATATATTCTTTTGCATTAATTTTTATTGGATTTTTTGTTTTCTTATTATTGGATTGTAAGAATTCTTCATATATTCTAGATACAAGGCTTTTGTCTAAAATATGTGTTTTGAATGTTTTCTCACAATTTGTGGTTTGCCCTTTCATTTTTACAATGATATTTAGAAATACATCTAATTGAGGAGGTGAAAGATCTCTACAAAAAGAACTACAGAACACTGCTAAAAGAAATCATAGATGATTACACAAAGAAATGGATAAACATTTCATGTTCATGGACTGCAAGAATCAGTATCTCTAAAATGGCCAAAGCAACCTATAGATTCAACACTATTCCTATCAAACTACCAATATAATTTTTCACAGAATTGAAAAAATTATTCTAAATATCATATACGACCAAAAAAGGACAAAAATAGTCAAATAAATCCTAAGCAAAACAACAAATAAGAAAAGTCAAAGGCATTCCATTAGCCAAATGAAACTACACTGTAAGGCTACAGGAACCCAAACAGCATGATACCGGTATAAAAACAGACACATAGACCAAGGGAACAGAATAGAAAACCCAGAAATAAAGCCACACACCTATAGCTATCTAATCCTCAACAAAGTTGGCCAAGATAAGCAATAGAGAAAGGACGCCCTGTTAAATAAATGGTGCTGGAGTAGCTGACTAGCTATATGCAGAAGAATGAAACTGGACCCCCATCTCTCACCATATACAATAATTAACACAAGACAAGTTAAAGATTTGAATTATAGAGTAAAATTCTTAAAGCTATAAGAATCCTAGCAGAAAACCTAGGAAACACTATGCTGGACATTGGCCTCGGGAAAGAATTTATGACTAAGCCCTCATAAGTAATTGCAACTAAAACTAAAATTGACAAGTGAGACCTAATTAAATAAAAAAGCTTCTGCACAGCAAAAGAAACTATCAACATAGTAAACATACAACTTACAGAATTGGAAAAATATTTTCAAAGTATGCATCTGACAAAAGGTCTAATGTCTAGAATCTATAAGGAACTTAAACAACTGAACAAGAAAAAACAAATAATCCCATTAAAAAATGAGGAAGAAACATGAGCAGATACTGCTCAAAAGAAGACATGCAAGCAGCCAAAAACATATGAAAAAAATGCTCATCATCTCCAATCATCAGAGAAATGCAAATCAAAACCACAGTGATATACCATCTCACGCCAGTCAGGATGGCTACTATTAAAAAGTCAAAAAACAATAGATGTTGGTGAGGATGCAGAGAAAAGGGAATGCTTATACACTGTTGGGGGAAATTTAAATAAGTTAAGCCACTATGGAAAACAATTTGGAGATTTCTCAAATAACTTAAAACAGAACTATTATTCAACCCAGCAATCCCATTTTGGGTACATATCCAAAAGAACACAAATAGCTCTACCAAAAAGACACATGCAACCCCATGCTCATCGTAGCATAATCCACAATAGCAAAGACATGGAATCAACCTAGATGCCCATCAATGGCAGGCTGAATAAACAAAATGTGGTTCATATACACCATGAAATATTACCCAACCATAAAAAAAGAATGAAATCACATCCTATGTAGCAACATGGATGCAACTGGAAGCCATTGTCCTAAGCAAATTAAGTCAAGAACAGAAAACAAAATACCACATGTTCTCACTTGTAAGTGGGAGCTAAACATCAGGTACTTATGAACATAAAGATGGCAAAAACAGACACTGAAGACTATGAGAGGGGGAAAGAAGGGAAGGGGACAAGGGTTGAAAAACTAACCATTGGGTACTATACTCAGTACCTGGGTGATAAGATCATTCATACTCCAAACCTCAATATCACAGATATATCCACGTAATGAACCTGCACATGTACCCTATGAATTTAAAATGAAAGTTGATAAAGAAAAGAATGATATATTTCAAAGGGCAAAACTTGTTGTATTGATGGGGCAGTTACTAATTTTCTCTTTTTAACCCAAATGTGATACATATATGCCTATGTTCTATTTAAGAGAACTGTAACTTTGCCAACATCACAAGTATTTTCTCCTTTGCTTTCTTTATCATATTTAATTATTGTATTAGTCTGTTCTCATGCTGCTGATGAAGACACATACCTGAGACTGGGTGATTTCTACAGAAAAAGAGGTTTAACGAATTTATAGTTCCACATGGTTGAGGAGGCCTCACCATGATGGTGGAAGGCAAGGAGAAGCAAGTTATGTCTTACATGGATGTCAACAGGCAAAAGAGAGAGCTTGGGCAGGGAGACTCCCATTTTTAAAATCAGCAGATCTCATGAGACTTATTCACTATCATGAGAAGAGCATGGGAAAGGCCTGCCCCATGATTCAATTACCAGATTCCTTCCATGATACGTGGGAATTGTGGGCATTACATCAAGATGAGATTTGGGTGGGAACACAGCCAAACCATATTATTCCACCCCCGGTCCCTTATAAATCTCATGTCCTCACATTTCAGAATCAATCATGCCTTCCTAACAGTCTCCCAAAGTCTTAACTCATTTCAGCATTAACTCAAAAGTCCACAGTCCAAAGTCTCATCTGAGGGAAGGCAAGTCCCTTTGACTTATGAGCCTGTAAAATCAAAACCAAGTTAGCTACTTACTAGATACAGTGGGGGTACAGGCATTGGGTAAATACAGCCATTCCCAATGGGAGAAATTGGCCATAACAAAATGTCTACAGGCCCCATGCAAGTCCAAAATCCATCAAGGCAGTCAAATCTTAAAACTCCAAAATGATATCCTTTGATTCTATGTCTCACATCCAGGCCATGCTGATGTAAGAGGTGGGTTCCCATCGTCTTGGACAGCCTCATCCCTGTGGCTTTGCAGGTTATAGCCTCCCTCTCAGCTGCTTTCATGAGTTGGCATTGAGTGTCTGCAGATTTTCCAACTGCACGGTGCAATCTATCATTTTGGGTGGATCTATCATTCTGGGGTCTGGAGAACAGTGGCCCTTTTCTCACAGATCCACTAGGTGGTGCCCCAGTAGGGATTCTGTGTGGGACCTCCAACCCCACTTTTCCCTTCCGCACCACCCTAGCAGAGGTTCTCCATGGGAGTCCTGCCACTGAAGCAAACTTCTTCCTGGGTATCCAGACATTTCCAAACATCCTTGGAAATCTAGAGAAAGAGAGACAGAGAGAGAGACACACAGAGAGAGAGAGAGAGAGAGAGAGAGAGATGGAAATCTAGAGAAAGAGAGAGAGACAGAGAGAGATAGAGAGAGGAAGGAAGGAAGGAAGGAAGGAAGAGAAAGAAAGAAAAAGAGAGAAAGAAAGAAAGAAAGAAAAGAAGGAAAGAAAGAAAGAAAGAAAAGAAGGAAAGAAAGAAAGAAAGAGAAAGGAAGGAAGGAAGGAAGGAAGGAAGGAAGGAAGGAAGGAAGGAAGGAAAAGAAAGAGAAAGAAAAGGAAGGGAAGGGACAAAAGAAAAGAAAAGGAAAATTAGAGAATAACCCTCATAGGCCAAAAAAGTTGGAACTAAAAGTTTCAGAACAGTTAGCAAATTAAATCCAATGGTATAGAAAAATTGATAATTCATCATGACAAAATATCTTCTATCCCTGGAGTAGTAGCCCACCCAAGAAGAAATAAATACCATAAATAGCACCATATCTATTGGAGATATCAAATTTGTGGCTAAATGCACTCTTACAAAGAAAAGTGGAGGCCCGGATGGATTGCCCTCACCAGGAACTGAATCTGCTGGCACTTTGACTTTGGACTTCCCAAGACTCTGGAATTGTGAGAAGTAGTGTGCATAAAGACAATAGCATCTCTGTCTTACTCCTGAACCATTTTCTAGTTTCTTCACTGGCGTAGGTTTTGGTATATCCCATTTTGCTAGACAGTCTCTAAGTTGACCCCTAGTAATCCCTACCTTCTGGTATTTAGGCCATTGTGTATTCCTCTTGAGTGGGGAGTGAGCCGATTTACTCACTTATAAATAGAGTATGGCAAAAATGATGGGACATCCACCTCTGAGTTTAGGTTTTAAAAAGACTGTTGCTTCAGTCTTTTTTAGCAAATGAGTACACTCTTTCATTTGCTCTGGGGGAAGTCAGCTACCATGTCACGAGGCAGCCCTGTGGACAGGTACTCATGAGTGAGCTTTGAAGTAGATCTGTGGTCAGTCAAGAGTTAGGTGAAAAAACTTGGAAGCAGTTTCTCTTAGGTGTTTCAACATCAATGTGAGTGCATTTGGAAATGGAACCTCCTATGGTGGAAGTTTGAGATGCCTACAAGCCTGGCCAACATTTTAATTGCAGCCTTGTGAAAGACTGATGCAGAACCACGCAGTTAATCTGCATTCACATTTCTGATTCAAGGAAACTATGAGATAGTTAATGTTAGTTGTTTTAAACTGCCAAGTTTTGGGGTAATATGTTATGCAATAATAATAACTAACACATACATTTACCTACTCTTTTAAAAAAATCCTGCTCTTCCCAGCTTGCTAAAGGTTTCTAAATTCGCCATTTCAGAAAAATCATATTTTAAAAACTAATGTGGTAAAATTTACTGAAATATTTGGATGTTAAGACATCCTTGCATTTCTCTGCATGATCATGACATATTCTAGTTAGCTAATATTTTCTTTAGAAGTTTTACTGGCCTGTTTATACGTGAAAGCACTCATGATTTTGCTCACTTGCATTGTTTTAACATTACAGTATCCCATAAATACGTTGGTTAATTTTTGGTCCCTTTTCATTTTCTTAAAAAAGAAAAAAGTTTATGAGACAAATGAAGTATTCATCGAAAGTTTGGTTGAATTGACATGTAAAGCTATGTAGACCTAGATTTTTGAAGAAAGGGAGATTTTGACTAAAATTAAAATTTTTATAATATTTAGTAGTGATTTATTTTATCTTTTGTCAACTTTGGCATTTTATGTTTTCCTAGGAATAGATACATTTCACATGGGCTTTCAAATTTTGTAAGATAGTTATTCTAATACTTTATTAAAACCTTTTTTATGTCTTATTTACCCCTTCTGTTCTGTGTTGTGTTTTTTTATCTTTCCTCTTTTTTTGATCAAACCTTCCAATTTCTTTCTTACTAATATTTTCAAAAAATGGTTCTGTTTTTGTTCATTTTTCTATTTTTATTGTCAGTTATAAATATTTTTCCCTTATCTCTCTCTCTCTCTCTCTTTTTTTTTTTTTTTTTGAGACAGAGTCTTGCTCTGTTGCCCAGGCTGGTGTGCAGTGGTGCAATCTTGGCTCACTACAACCTCCACATCCCGGGTTCAAGCGATTCTTCTGGGCCAGCCTCCTGAGTAGCTGGAATTACAGACACCCACCACCACGACTGGCTAATTTTTGTATTTTCCCTAGAGATAGGGTTTCACCATGTTGGCCAGGCTGGTCTCAAACTACTGACCTCCGCCAGCCTTGGTCTCCCAAAGTGATGGGATTACAGGCATGAGCCACAGTGCCTGTCCCCTTATCTTTATTATTTCTTTTATTTGTTTCTTTAGGCATTGCTATTTATAACCTCTTTCATCGAACATTTAGTTTGTTTATATTTAATTATCCTTATTTCCTGACATATGGATTTAAACTATAAATTCCCTAAGTACTACTTCGGTTCTGTCCCACATATTTTGATATGCACTGCTTCTATTGTCACTATGTTGTAAAATATTACTCCGATCAGTTCTTTTGAACCCAAGGATTAATAGTATATAATTAATTTATAAATATATAAGAAATTAGAATTATCTTTCTGTATTAATTTAAAAGTTTATTGCACCATAGACAGTGAACAAATGCATCATATTGACCTTTGAGATTTGCTGCTGCTGCTTTCATGACTAGATATATGATCTATTTTTTGTTAATGTTCTGTAATGCTCAAAATCAATATGTATTCTTTGTGCGTGTAGAGTTACATATGTAATCTATTAACTCAAGCATATTGTTATTTTCTGATCTTTGGTTTTTTGCATATAGTTTTGTCTAGGTGCTTTTATTGTTTCTGTGTGGAGTATGTTAAAATCTCAAAGTACAGTAGTTTCTTTTGTAGTTCTTTTAGTTGCTTGATATAACGCTATACAGTTACCTTTTTTTTCTTTTCTTTTTGTTTCTTTTTTTTTTTTTTTTTTGAGACAGAGTCTCTCTCTTGCCAGGCTGGAGTGCAGTGCCGCGATCTTGGCTCACTGCAACCTCCGCCTCCCAGGTTCAAGCAATTCTCCTGCCTCAGCTTCCCGAGTAGCTGGTACTACAGGTGCGCGCCACTATACCCAGTTAATTTTTGTATTTTTAGTATAGACAGGGTTTCACTGTGTTGACCAGGATGGTCTCCATCTCCTGACCTCATGATCCACCTGCCTCGGCCTCCCAAAGTGCTGGAATTACAGCCCTGAGTCACCGCGCCTGGACTACCATTAACTATATATATGTTATAATGTTTGTAATGCTATGTATTATTTTTGTTGTTCTTTTTTTCAGATATAGCATCATTTTCCTTTTCTTATATTGTTTTGCTCTTTTGTTTTATCAGATATATTTTTTGGTTGTTATTTGTCCAGTACATTTTTTCCATCTTTATTATATTTCAACTTTTTGGTTAAGTATGGGTATGGATTTAGAGTGTTTACAAACTTTATTCAGGCTTTTTATATTGCTGAAACCTTTTAAACGAGCTCATATCTCTTATAAAGGTTATATAAACGTTATCCTGATAAAAAAATACATCCACTCAGCTCAGATATAAGTAAAAATAGTCCATTTAGAAATGAAAAGACCATAATATTGCAGAGCTAGGTGATTGTCTAGATTTGTAGTTTTACACAGTAAATTATTTAAAGAATGTCTCAAATTTCACTTGATTTCACAATGTGGAGGCTGAACTTGAATCTGATGTATTTCCCAGGTTTGTGAGAAGATATGCAGATGTGAGTGAGAACTTGGAGCTCCTTGAGCCACCTGCTTAGTCATGCTAGTGCAACTGTTGAAAATAAGGGCGCTATTAAAAATTCCCCAGTGAGCCATACCACGGAGTACTACCAGCTGGTGGTTTTCCTGGCATATAACTATGGTTCAGTGCCAGCTGCATTGAGGCAGGGCATGAAAAGCAAGATTAAATCCTAGAAACCAGTAATTACGTTCATGTGCTATGCTAGGTGACTGAGCTCTTTAAATGTAAAGGTTACAACTTGGAAGAAGATAGAAAAGAACCCGGAATAGAGTGTAAAAGCAAATATTTGGTAGATTCTTTTTTCTTCTCATGATTGGTTTTAATTGGATTTTTAACAAGTGTATATTAAAGGGAGCAAATTATTCCTATTTCAGGCTGCCAGTGTAAGCTAGTATAGATATGTTTTCTGTGAATTATGGTAGTTATATTTCCATTTTCCTTTGTTTAAGCACTGTTTAGATATATTTTGATGTTTTTAGAGTATGATGTGTTATTTTGAAAATATATATTTGAATGCAGCTTCTCCCTTGTGAATCAATAGTAATAAGTTAAATCAGAAAACACTGTTTCTCTTTATAGCTTGGCCATTCTGGGGCAAGTTACAGGCACTTATTTTGATGTTTTACTTTCAAGTTGTCTAAGCAAATTGGAAATAGTGCATTGAAGGCACTTTCACATGTGATATCTGTTAAATGTCATTTACAATTTATGTATTCTTACACAGAATTTTCCTTTCTATCTTTGAAGACTGATAAATAAAATCTCTCCCCTGCTACTCATTTTTTCCTGTTTGGCAAAGGGAATATCGAAATATATCTTTTAATATTGTAGATAAACAAGGCTATTATTGTATTATTTTATTCATCAATTTCCATTGTATGTCTACATTTTCTAGCTGCCTCCTTCTTTACAATTACATTTAGTTTGGCAGTGAGATGTGTTTATTTTTAATCCAAGTAATTTCTCCTAAAAATAAAATGCCTCTTAACCCCCACCCCTGAAGGTAAGTGGTAAATTGTACAATCATACTTTTTCATCTATGTATGAGGTATTTACATTAAATATGCATGCCATATATAATATATGCATAGCTGAAAGCAAAAACTGCCACAGTGTCAGAGAGGAATCATTTAAAGACTTTATTCCATAAAACATCTAAAACACTATAAAGAATTAACTAATCCTGATGCAAAGCAACACAAATATGCAGTTGGCACAGCTTATTTTTGGAAGACAGGGTTTTTATATATATATATATATATGTATTTAGATATGTGTGTGTATATATTATTTTTTCTCAGTAGATCCATATGTCTCATAATGAGCACACACTGCATGAGAGGAAAAGGAGACTAAATACATGCATACATGTAATTTTTATGCTACTGCAGTTGAATGTATTGGCTTCGTCACTTTAATATTCTTACACCCTTGCTAATTCGTTCAATACCTTTACTCAGTATGGGTCAGTCTAAATATGGTAAGATAGGGGATAAAAAGATTTTTTTAAAATGGAAGAATTGCTCTGATCTGAGGTTCAGCTAATAAACCAGGATAAATCAGAGGCAGGGAGAGGATTGAAGATGTGAGTACATTTAATAAGAATGACCTCTCATATTTGTAAAGCTCTTAACAGATTTCACCCTCATCAGTAACCACTGATATTGTAGATCTCAGAGAGAGTATTTTCAGTGGTGGAACCCTGGTTAATAGGAATTAAGAGATGAGTGAATGGGTAAAAAATCAAGGCAGGGAAAAGGCTCTTTTTCTGAGACATTTGCTATTAAAGGAACAATATAAAGAAAGAAGACTGGAAGACCAAAAAAGGCACTTTGTTACATTATATTTTGATTCACTAGAATGTATTTATGGGTAGAGGAGAAATGCATAAATGAGAAATCAAAGCATAAATATCGAGCTAGAGGAGAAAAGGATCGTGTTCTCTAATAGAGAGAGGGTAAAATGGGAAAAAGAACAAAGAATATGGAGAAACATTTCTAGTTTGGAATAAAAACACCGAGGATGTCAATTTTGTGAGATTCTGTAATTGTAGTGGCAGTGTTTCTCCAGAGAAAGAGAAGATTGAAAAAAATTTAGAACCTGCTAGAGCAGTTTGTAATTGACGTTGTAGGAAACAGCATAGAAATTAAATAAGGGTTGCTGAAAAGTGCAGTTAAGTACTCAATTGATACTGAAGTAAGTGGACACCGTTTAGTGAATTTCACAGCAATGCCTGGCAAAGAGGGAGCAGGAGATTAGATGGTGTGTGGTATCACTTACTTAGGGTTGAAGAAAATGTGAAACCCAGAGAATGTAAAAATTGTTATGTTAAAACAAACTATTAGAATTTATATTTCATTTTGATTTTTAATCTCTGACAGGCAAGAATAAAAGTTTATAAGACTTAACCTCTGCAACCTGGCCACCCAGAGAAGGCATTGGCGCCCTACAAAGTTCCGTGGAAACCAGCTATCATCCAATGCTTTAGGCAACCAAGTCTGGTCAGTGACAAGGCTGGGACCCCAGCCCCACATTGTGCCAGGGAAGGAGGTGGTGCTTTATCAGCTGTGAAGGTTGATAGTGTGCTTTCTATATAATGAAGTTTCTGTTACAAAGCTTGGATTCCAACTTCAGCACCCCACCATTGAAGGTATTGCTGTATCCTTATCTGTGAGGGCTGATAAACTATGGTTATGATGTCACACAACTTCAAGTGCATAGCTGTTCTTCCATCGGATGACTGTGTCAGGAAAGAGGCTGGTTCTGCAAGGATAAGGTTGGAGTCAATATCTGGCCTGACATATTGTTATTGTAACCTGTCTCTTCATCATGCCAGTGGAGGGTGGTTCTTCCCTGATCTTGCAGTCTAAAGGTTCCACAAAAGCCCAGGGCTTCTGTGATCCTCCCCAGAAACCTGAGGTCTGGTCCTGAAAGATTTCTGTATTTTACCACAGCGTATGAATGGGGCAAAGAGGCCTGAGCACCTGCTATGGATCCTACCTCCTTGAGTTTGCCCAGTGAATGCTGTTCTATCATTCTGGTATATGCGTGTGTGTTGCTTGGCCATTTTCCAATAATCTAAAAAGTCTAAAGACATCATCTCTAGCATGATGAATGGATCTTGGTGATTGGCTAACCAGAGATAGGGAGATAAATCAGGGCCGTGGGGGAATTGATTAGTTTTTACAATAAACAGGTGTCAATGTACTAGGGAAAACAGGAAATCAGTAGGTATAAAGTGGTGGGAGAAGCATAAGGACAGGAGCCTGTAGTCAGAGAGGATAATTTCATGATTTGAACTCATACATGTAAACATTAGTGTGTTATATCCAGGTTTAAACTGAAGAGCTGGGAGAAGTAATGAGAAGGCAGCGTATTGCAAATGTGTTTTAAAAATTGTGTAAAACTTACTATGTTAAAATTCTAAGAAGAATTTCTTGTCCATAAAGTTATTTATGGTATATATTTCTGGCAGATATTTCTTCTTGGTATTTTTTGTTTATTATTTCTGGATTCTATTTTTGATAGTATTCTAGTAAATGGGAAAATAGATGAGTTGATGAAGCAAACCTACCACATAGTCTTCTAGAATTGAGGAAATTACAGCTCATCCTCTGGACATTCAAAAAATATTGGTTATTACATTGTTGAGTTTAATTTCTTTATTGAATTACCTAGAAAAGATGTTCAGGGAAGTTCATCAAGACTTCATAACTTATGTTTGGGGCATAGACATTAGATACAATGGCACTATTAGTAGAAAACTATCTTGAATTAAGTTCTTTAGTGGTATTGGTTTTAATTTTGCTGGCAAAGTTGAGGCAAAATAAATAATATCATAAATATATGAAACTTGTTATTAAATAAGATTAAATATTTATGTAGTAGACAGAATATTAATAAAACTATTGTTGGCATAATCATTAGTGATATAAATTGTCATATAAGGCTCAATGAAAATCATTTTAAAAAATAAAAACATGTTAAGTACCTGAAGAGAAGATAATTATGTTTAGGATTTCTATGGTTTGCTCATTGTAAATAAAAGTTAAATCATATTGAGTATTTTCTCAGTTCAGGACATAATGTTTGAAATTAGGTGCATCTTGAAATTGATGGTACTTTCATTTTAATAACATCCTTATTTACTTACACTATAATTCTAAATTTTTAGGATGCCCAGTTGGTTGTAGTGAAAATACCCTGTAAAATGTAATATTTTATATTTTACTTGTCACTTCAGTCTTAGAGTGATGTTGAATTGTCTGTAGAAATTAGCAAATGGAGATGATAGGATTATGGCCATTACAAATTTAAAGTAATAACACACTTTAACATTTACTCTCACTCTAAGACTTCAAACAGCAAGTGGATATAGTCAAGTTGAAGATTTTTCTCTGAAATTGTTTAAGTAGCAAGAAAACTGGCCATCTAAATCACAAAATCAGCAAAACAAAAAAGTAAATGTGAATCTTTACTTCTCTCCCTAGATATGAATATCCCATGTGGATTTTCTGGGTTGTCTGGATTGCAGGTTGTTGTGTTGACAGAATTTAAAAGTTTCCTTCTAGATTGACTTAAATCAGAACAAAATATCACGTTCAGCCAGTGTGAGTTACAGTTTGTAACATTAGGCAAACATCAGAGAATTTAGCTATGCTTTGGATTTGTTCACTTCTTATAGGTGTCTAAATTGTGATAACTTAGAGTTAATAATTGTCAAAAAGTTTGAAATTGCAATATTTTTACTCTTGGTGAGAAGGAGGGAAATATGAAGGATTTTTCATGTCTCTCAGATATATTGGCCTATTCTCCAAATGACAGGTTCCTGACTGATCAACTGTACCACCTGCTACTAAAGCTCAGTAATATTAGTCTCTGCAATGGTTTCATTCTCATCTCACACCTCAGAGATCTTGTGCTCAACCCCAGGCATCCCTTGTGTGTTTAAATCAGCTTAACGGCTCATACAGTGTGCTGATTTCCTTGTAGGCCTCTGTTTTCTCAAAAAGTGATCACCTTTTGCCAATGCCCTCAGGATTAAACAGGGCAGTCTGGTTTTCCTTTTCTGCATTGGCTATACCTTTGTAGTCAATAAAAGACTAACTAGAAAAGAATCAGCTGATGAGAGAATCAATCTTCTGGAAGCCTCCCCACAGTTTTCTCATCATTTTTGTGCCGTCTGTCATCTCAGATTGTAAAATGGAAACCAAAACTCAGTATGTGGGAAGACTTTTACTGCTCCTTGTTAACAAAAACAGTAAGACCAGGGGTTTTGATCTTATGAGTGTATAGGTAAACAGTAAGCTGTAAGTGCACACTCTTGAAGTGGCTTTTCTCTGTTTCTAATGGAGGTTTGCAAAGAATTATCAAAGTGGTATCAAAAAGGTCTCCTAACATACTGTAGTGTGGATATCCATTCTGAGGAGGTCAGGTTAAATCTGAAGGTCTTATAGATGATGATACTGGGGTACCTTGTGGTACAGCAAGCAATACAATATGCTTCTTAATAATAGTCATAAAAATAGACAAATGTAAAACAGGATTTTTTTCCTGCATATTTATATTAGATTATATTGCATTAATTTATTTCTGTAGCAATATATTTTAAATCAAGTGACATTTTGTCTCATTTAACTTTTATTTAAACAACTTTATCTCCCATAATTTGCTTTATTATAGACTATTCAAAAATATCTGTGAAATACATTCAGATTACTTTGCCAGATAAAGGTTATTTCTTCATACACCCCACTGTATATATTTCCTCTGGCATCAGAGAATCTGAAAATAATTTTTGTCCTCCCTTTGCTTTATGATTTTAGATCGTTTGTAACTTGAAAGCACAATGAGAAAAGTGAATTTGAACTTGCTAACTGATCCTATTAAAATACAAAATAGGGTTTGAAATTTGCTTTTTTTTTTTCCTGTTCAGTTCAGGCTTTCAGTCAGTTATAATGCTATCAGAACTGTTTAGTTTCTCCCTCTGGTAATATATAACACACCTTTAATAAAAATAAAAGTACATTTTTAGTATCTTGAAAGGTGCAATATCTATTGTAAATTCTTCTGAGATGCATCATATTATTCAATTATAGGGAAGCACAATGATTTCATTACTTCTTTTCAGTGTCATTGAAATAGCCCAATGATTGAATTGTTACTGCTTACTGGAGCTGGGAGTGCAGTTTGGTAAGAACAAGATTGGCATTTTTCTATTGCTTATTAGCTTACTTGTTACTAGAAATTTGACTATGTCAAAGATTGAAGATATTTAAAAATTTTTGGATCTGTATATGGATTTGTAGGGAAATAACAATACTCCTTGAAAGGGAAAATATATTTATTCCATTTTTCTAAGTATCTGGAATTTATTTCAATTTGATTCATGTATGAAGTTTGGTGCTAAAAGAAAAACTGGGTTATTAGTTCATCATTTTATTGTTTTTATCATTAATATTGGTTGACTATTCATAACGTTCTTACCATTACTGTTGACTGGTTTCTCATAAAATATATAATCTTTTTATGGAAAATATGTAATTTTGTAGTATTTTTGATAATGCAAAATATCTAAACTTAATCAAATAATCTGAAACAGATTAGTCACAATATACTTATACTTTCTATATTTAAAGGCTAGTTCTGTCAATATTTGATATTGCCTCTTTTTCTCATTGTAAATTGTCCTTGGTAGTTTGAGTTTAATTTTTATTTTATTTAGTTTTATTTTCCCCAGTCACTTACTATAGCTAAGATTTCCTGAGAAAATAAGGCAGACCCCTTTTTCTTTCTGATAGCCCATACCTTAACATTATTTTTAGTGTTGCTTTTTCACAAAGAATCTAAATGCTAAGATGGCAGGATCCTCATCTGTCATATCTTAATGGTATCCCCTATGTCTGACACATAGAAAGTGCTTAATTAATAGCTATTGATTCAGTAAAAGATGGAACTAATAGAGGATGCTTATATCTGAGAACCCTAGAAATTCTTAGGTATCTTAATACCTAGGCTGTAAAAGTTGTTATGGCATGTGCTACTATTACGTGCAAAATACTATTACTCTTTTCAAGGTGTTTACCAAAATTAGTTTTTGCATTAAGAGTAGTGAATTGGGATGGAGAAATATTACAAGGATTCTCTTCTTTATGTTATATGCCTTGTCTCTACTCAAGGAAAGACACTTCTATAAAAGACGAAGTTGGTTGTACTTCCCATGAAACCATTACTTGAAGACCCACGTTTGCATAATAGCAATGAGACAAAAAGTGAGTAATTCAGTCAATGATATTATATTCAAGTTTTTATGTCCAAAATATTTTAGCTGATTTTCAATAAGTGTTTGTTTTAATGTTGTATACACAAACTGATGGTGATGCTATCCAAATAAATGTTATATCATGTGCCACATAATGACATTTCTGTCAGTCATGAGCTGCATGTACAACGGTGGTCCCATAAGATTTTAATATTATATTTTTATGGTACCTTATCTGCATTTAGATACACAAATACTTGCCATTGTGTCACAATTGACTGCAGTATTCAGTACAGTAACATGCTGTACAGGTTTGTAGCCTAGGAGCAGCAGGCTATACCACATAACCGAGGTGTGTAGTGGGCTATACCATCTAGGTTTCTGTAGGTACACTCTATGATGTTTGCACAAGTAAATTGCCTAATGATGCCTTTCTCAGAACATATCCCAGTGACATATGACTGTACTTAACTGAACTCTAGTTAGGACATGAGTTGCTACTCTCGTTGGCATCTCGCAAATGTTAGGTTGCTCACAGTATTGCTGTCAGTGTAGATGGAATAGGGCATAGAATTAAACATTCTAGACAATGGGAAAATAGCAAGCCTACTGTAAAATTACATATATGTACAGGGACTATATACATGCCATGCAAAAGTGTCCTTTTTAGTCTTATAACTAAGTAAGATATATCTTACTTAAGTAAATGAATAAATAACAACATCAGTGAAAAATTTGCAGGCTTAATAATTTTGGTGCCAATTTCAGAAAAATTACTATAATGTTCCACATCATTCGCCTGTTTGACAGTGACCTGTGCTTTTCTTTTCCAATTACATATAGTTTTCATATCTAATGCCCTTGTCTTCAAATTTTTCATCTTCTGGTAAGTGAAAATACATTGTACTATTTAAAGTACTGTGTCCATCTAATATAACCAAGCCTTCAAACCTACATAGAATCCTTGATAAGAATTTAGTATTCAAAATTCTATTACTTCCTTTTACTATTGCTATGGTCAACTCATGAGACATTAGCAGTTTGCCTGGAATAAGACAAAGTACAAGTTATAAATTAATAAAGAAAGCATATGTAGTAATAGAGGCATTGGTGATATCTGATCATGAGTAACTCCTAATTATGTTATTGATATAGTAATAATTTATATAATTAATTACAATAATTTATTGCTGTATTAATGAGATAGTAAAATAAAATATTTATTCACCTTTCACCCTGTTTCAAAATAAGAATTTAAAGCAATATGTGAAGAGCCATACAACAAAATATAGAAGAACTTTTAAAAGTTGAATGAATTGAGGCAAAGAAAAAAATAAGATATAGAAAAAATCATTAAATCTGTAGGGAAATTTGGTACACAAAATGCAAGATAAATTTGCTACCCTAGTAGAGATGCGTCACACATTGGCTTTAAGCTTCCAAGTAGCATATATATGCTATATATATGCTATATAGCATACATATTTCATATGGCTACTTCTTATGATATTCCTCAGTAGAGGTTGATGACATCTTAGAAAAGTATAGTTTATAGAAAGCTATTTTGCAATTATGTAAATATGTTTATGTTAGCCAATACCCTTACAGAGAGTGAAATTATGCAGGATCCTTATCAATCACCCTCAACATTAAGAAGAGAGGTAAAAGGAAAGAAATGCATTGTTCCCTGCCATAGATGCAAATACACTGGAGGTGGTTCTTAACCTGAGGTTCAGGAACTAAAAGGCCTATGCAGAGAATCCAAGGGGTCACAAACATGGTGGGAACAATTACATCTTAATTTTGACTAGCCCCTAATTGAAAATTAGCATTTCTTTCAATTATAAATGTAGGTAAAATCCATTGTAATCTTAGCTGTACCTGGGCCTTTTTTATCTATAGAAATAGCAGACATTTTCATATCACATTATACTTGAGGATGCATCAAAATATTGTTCATGCTTATCCTTATCGAGATATTTAGTAGTTATTAGACCTATCACTTAATCTTGATATTTAATGTATTAATAATTAAGCATATATAATTCTATAATATGAATTCATTCTTCTAGTATTTTGGTTAACTCTGTTTTAATCTAAGTTGTTTCTCTTTGTAGTCATATTTTTAAAAATAAAATATTATCAAATAAGTTATCCATAAACCTTGGAGTGTAGCCACAAGGGCCTATGGTCCAACATGACTGAGAGGCAGAACACAAGAGACCTAGGTTCCTGGCTGGTCTTCTACCAGTCTCACCACTAAACCATTACTGGGTGTATTTGTTTTCTAATTCCTCAGTAACAAAGTACCACACAAATTAGGTGGTTTTAAAAGACAGAAATGTATTGTCTCACAGTTCTGTAGGTTAGAAGTCCAAAATCAAGGTGCTGAGAGGGCCATGTTTCCTCCATGATTTCTGAGGAAGTATCCTTGTTTGCCTTTCACAGCTTCAGGGAACTCCTAGGCATTTCTCGTCTTGTAGATATATTACTCCAAAACATACCTTTCTCTCACATACTCACGTGGCATTTTCTGTGTGTGCCTGTGTCTTCACATGGTCTTTTCTCTTTTTATAAGGACAACAGCCATATGGGATTGAGGGCCCACCCTACTCCAGTATGACCACATCTTAACTAATTACATCTGCAATGATGTTATTTCCAAGTTAGATCACATTCACTGGTATGCAGGCTTAAACTTCCATATATATTTATTGGGGGGACACTGTTCAACCCCATGCACTTGGGAAAAATGTCTATTTCTATATCTGAAGTCATTCTATTTTGTGGCCTGTTTTATGAACTCAGTCTATACCCAAACAGATATACTTTGCAACCAAAATTAAGATGAATTCGATGTTAGTTACAGAACTCTTGTGAGGTATTGATTGCTCAAGCAAATAACTACCCACAGATAGTTTTTTTCAGTCTATGATCACTGTGTTCCCTGGTCAATTGACAAAGTAATTCCTCTAGGGCAATCCAGCCTACATTCTGTTTTTGGTAATAAAATTGTATTGGAGTATAATCCCATTCATTCATGTATGTATTGTCTATAGCTGCTTTAACATTACAATGGCAAAATTGTGTAGCTGCAATAGAGACTGTATAGCCCACAAAGCCTAACATATTAAGTATCTGACTCTTCGTAAAAGATGTTTGCTGACCCCCTCCCTAGGACATAAGAGAGATGACCAAGAGGTTTGGTTTGTCTTATTTTAGCATGTGTTTTTTGTACTATGAGGGTGTAGGAATCTTATTAAATCAGAACTCGAAGAATAAACCAGATAAGAGAACATGAACTAGACCTTAAACTGAGCCTACAAATTGCTAAAACATTTCTAGTTACAGGACACATTTACCTGTCATTGAAATCAATTATCTAAGGATAACGATAGGAAGAAAGCATACAGTTTCCAAGTTTCTTTAATAATAAGAAAGCAACAATAAATTAAAACTTGCTTGTAATAGGGAAAAATGGCTATTTTGAATCAAGAGAGTGAAATTCTAACAAGAACAATCATTGTTATAATTGTATGATATTTCTTACTTCCACTAGCATTATTAATGGGACTACCGTTTGACCTGACAATGAGAATAGCTTCCCTTGTGGCATTTTGGCAGTTCTATTTCTGTTCTTTGAGAAATAAGGAACAGACAAAGGATAAAAGTCCTTGCTTGAGCTGCTGAAACAATAAGATAATGTGAAGACTCTCCAGTTACTCCAGAGCTCAAAGGACCCCATTTTTATGGCTTCTTGAGAACTGGAAGCATGATGGACACTCACAGGAAATACCTTAGTTCCCTATAAATCAGCAGTCATGTAGGGGAGTATCATTGCATGTGGGGTCCTATAGACAAATGAGTGTAGCAAGGAAAATTTCCTTTGAAAAGAAAAATCATGTGAAACAATAACAAAAGACCACAGACTAGAGCTGAATATTAGATGTTTTGGGTGTTTTGCAGCAGGAATAGGAACTTTGCTAATCATAGGCTCAGCTAAGTTACTACAAGCACAAGGACCTTATTGTCATGGCCATATACCTCCTGAATCATACACCTCCTGTTAAAAGGATTCTACTTTAGAATGTTGTGGTGATTCTTTGATGAATAGTTTTTAACATGCTGGGGCAAAAAACAGAAACGACAATATAGTTGACACAGGTTCAAGAATAGGATTAGGGCACCAAGGTTTGCCCTAATGCCAGAACTTAGCAGATCTTAAAAAAAATACTAGCAAACTTAAGTCTAAAATCATGACAGATATTTCAAATGGGGAGACATTCTCCTACTACTATCCTGTTATTGCCTGAAATTATGGTATCCCTTGATCTAGCCTATAATGAACTATTACTTTTTAAGGAATGTTTTCTTTCATCATTGTCTTTTCAGTTCCTCCCATTTCCATCCTCTCCTTCTCCTCTTCTGACTTGTCATTCTGTTTGAATGCTTTCATCTGCTGAGAGAGGTGATAAAATATTACTACACACAAAATGTGTGAAGATGTGAAAAAGTATAACAAAGGCCTTATTAGATGTTTTTCTAAAGTCTATAACAAAGAAAGTAAATTTTAAATGAGAGTGGAATAACATTTAGCACAGATATTTGAAGAATAGCATATTTCACTCTGAATAACTTACTCAAGGAAGTCACACACCGAATTTGAAAGCCCATGGAGTCTCCTTACAAAGGCAGACCAAGCATGCAGTGTACACACCTGGATCTTGAAAATAGAATCAATAAGAGGAAGGAGAGTGAACTAAGCCAAAGGAATGAACAAACTTTGGAGGAAGGAAAGTATAAGAGTTTTGAAGAACTGATGAGTAGAACATTCAAGAGTAGGAAAGGGCTCGATGGTGAAAAACAATTTTGGAAAGAAAAGTAGAAATCAGACTGTAAAATAACTCAGATGCTTATTTAATAAAATTTAGCAAACATTTATTGTGCCCCATTGAAAACGCTCTTGGAGCAATGGTGCATAAGACATGGCCTGGTGGTAGAGACGAGCAAATAAACAAAATTTCAATTCAAAATGGTAGGAATTAAGAGAGAAGTGTGCTCAGCCTAGGTATGATAATACAGAGAGTAGATACTTCAAAGAAAAGTTCCTGGCCAGGTGCAGTGGCTCATGTCTGTAATCCCAACACTTTGGGAGACCAAGGCAGGTGGATTGCTTGAGCTCAAAAGTTCAAGAATAGCTTGGGCAACATGGCAAAACCCCCATATCTGCAAAAACATACAAAAATTAGCTGAGTGTGGTGGCACATGCCTGTAGTCTCAGCTACTCAGGAGGCTGAGGTGGTAGGATCACTGAACCAGGAAGGTTGAGGCTGCAGTGAGCCATGATTGTGCCACGGCACTCCAGCCTGGGGGACAGAACAAGACCCCATGTCAAAAAATAAAAGAGAGAGACAGACAGAGAGAGAGAGAGAGGGGGGAGAGAGAGAGAGAGAAAGGAAGTGAGGGAGGGAGAGAGGACAGAAGGAGAGAAGGAAGGAAGGAAGAAAGGAAGGGAGGGAGGAGACAGGAAGGAAGGGCGGAAAGAAGGAAGGAAGGAAGGAAGGAAAGAAGGGAAGGAGCGAGGGAAGGAGGGAGGGAACGTTCCCGGAGAAAGTGATGCCCAGGACAAGCTCTAGAAGCTGCATGTAAACCACCTAGTTTAGAAAGTTGGAAATAGCCTCTTAAGCAGAAAGGCCAGAATGAAAAATACAAAAGAACAAGGTGACAGAGAAGCACCAGCAATCTAGTACTACTAGGGCAATAAGGGGTGAAATCAGCTTAGAGATTCTAGAAAGAGATAGGTCTTTGAGTGCTTGCATGACTATTTAAGAAATAGGCCTATCCTATTTATTCTAAGTAGGTCATAGACAATGGAGAGATATTAGGTGTTTTAGAGTGATGGTCACATACTAGATCATTCTGACTATACAGTGGATAATAATTTAAAGACAGCCGAGCTACAAACACATAGAAAAACCTGAAGGCTCTGGCATTGTAGATGGGAAAAAGGAAGGAGAATTGACCAGATTGGTGTTTCTAAGTCTTGGAAATTCAACAGGACTGTAGATTTTATGTCTGAGGGATTTATGGAACCATGAATAAGGAAAAGGAAGTCAAATAGTTTTTTAAATTTTATAATGTAATGAGAAATTCAAGTTTTGACTCAGAGACACTGAGTGTATGGTGCTTATAAATATTTATATTATCATTACCCTTATTTGTATATAAAATATTGATCTGATATATGGAATCACCTCAAGTTTAAAGTGACAGGACAATCAGTGAAAGTGTTGAATACGCAGTTGGAAATTCAGCTAGAGCATTTGGCAAACTGATAATTAGTCATGGGTCTTAAGATCATATCCCAGAAAAATCATACAAATTTCTGAAGTACACATGAAAAAGAATGTTTGAAGTTTAGTTTTCCTTCAGGTGTGGTAGAAAAGACCATTTCAAGGTAGCAATTGTGTCAATATACTGAGCATTCGATTACAACTTGCTTTGGAAAACAGCTACAGAAATCAGAAATGTTGTCTACTTGTTTCCTATGAAAATTTTAGGCTTCTCTCCCATGCAGTAATTTCCATCATTTCATTATTAGAAAGCCAGTTTTCACTCCCCTCTGTCAATAATACCTTGACTGTGACCATGCAAGCAACTACTTTCCAGTAGTCTTGGATAATTGTGAAGATATTTGGATGCCAGAGACTCTTTTCTTACTACTCAAATATGAGCTCCTAAAAGACACAGGATGGCTATTACTTCTCTCTCTCCCCATGGCCAAGAACAGTTAATTTGAAGCCAATAAGTGCTTTCTGAGTAAATGTATTAATTTATAAATTAGTGACTCCTTAATAGTACATTATTTAACAAAAACATTTCTAACGACTCATAGACATTTGACTGCTTTTTTTAATGCTTTCTATATCTTGCATCTGACCACTCTTTCTGGGTAAATGAATGTCTCAAATAACTGAAGCTAATCTCTCAAACCACTTTATTCTACCTACTTTTGATAAGCATCTTTTCAAAATTGTATTACATACTATGGATAAGAGCATAAGCTTGAATTAATTTAACCATTTCATGATAACTCAAGTCCGTTAAAATAAGAATTAATCATTGTAATTTGCAGCAAAACAATGCAGACCTTAGGGACCATTGAGTTAGGCAGAACAGGTTGTGCTTAATATCTAATGGACCTAAATTGCTGTACTTTTCCTGGTTGGTCTTCTGTTCTCTACTGCTTTTCTTCTGTCACCTGTCACTTTTAGTTGCTAGGGAAACCAGACAACCACATTTGTTAAAACAGTAAACTTAATTTTAGACATGTAACACCTGAACCAGTGCATTTGTTACATGGATTCTCTCAGGTAATTGATTTCATGGAACACTGCCAGTTGACATATTCCTCTTTCCTAGCACTCTTGGAAATATCTAAAATGAGAAATACTCTTTTTGTAAATATTACGATATATAATTAATATAAATTCATAACTCACATATAAATTACTGTTGTGGTTTGGAATAGACACTGAGAATTTTTGTGTAATTCTCCCCTCTCTCATAAACGTCGACAATATATTCCTTTACTAGACTGATGCAGAAGACTGTGTGAGTGTGTGTGTGTATGTGTGCATGAGTGTGTGTGTGTAAAACTGTCCCTGTCTTGGAATTCAGAATATTTATCCTAACTCCACAATACTTTCTATTCCTCTCAAATGTATATCTGAGATATTTTATTAAACTCCTAAATAATTTCCCAAAGTTAATTTTGAGATACAAGGCACAGCGTACTCAACAATGATCCTTCAGTTCTCTTTAACTAAATGAGCATTTTCCCCATCTGCCCTAGCATAACCTTCCTTCCATTTACTTTGACATGCCTGAGATCCACAAGCCACATGATCTATAAACAATTTTCCATCTCTTCCACTGCTGGTTTTGGGGCTGCCAATAATCTAGATGCTGCTAGATCCAACTTTCCAGTCTCAGTCTTCGTCTTACTTGACCCGTCCACAGGATGTGGCAAAGATGACCACTTTTTCCTCTTGCAAGCAAGCTGCTTCTCTTGGTTTTCAGGACCTCATCCTGTTTTGATTTTCTTCATATTGGGTGGACTGCTCCCACTAACTCCCCTTTGTTGGTTCTACAACCTCTTCAAAATTTTGCAATGTTGGAATATCTCAGAATTCTTTTTTTTAAATTATGCTTTAAGTTTTAGGGTGCATGTGTACAACATGCAGATTTGTTACATGTGTATACATGTGCCATGTTGGTGTGCTGCACCCATTAACTCATCATTTACATTAGGTATATCTCCTAATGCTATCCCTTCCCTCCCCACTCCCCCCACTCCATGACAGGCCCCGGTGTGTGATGTTCCCCTTCCTGTGTCTCTCATTGTTCAATTCCCACCTATGAGTGAGAACATGCAGTGTTTGGTTTTCTGGTCTAGTGAAAGTTTGCTGAGAATGATGGTTTCCAGCTGCATCCGTGTCCCCACAAAGGACATGAACTCATCCTTTTTATGGCTGCATAGTATTCCACGCTGTATATGTGCCACATTTTCTTAATCCAGTCTGTCATTGATGGACATTTGGGCTGGTTCCAAGTCTTTGCTATTGTGAATAGTGCAACAATAAACATACGTGTGCATGTGTCTTCATAGCAGCATGATTTATAATCTTTTGGGTATATACCCAGTAATGGGATGGCTGGGTCAAATGGTATTTCTATTTCTAGATCCTTGAAGTATTGCCACACTGTCTTCCACAATGGTTGAACTAGTTTATAGTCCCATCGACAGTGTAAAAGTGTTCCTATTTCTCCACATCCTCTCCAGTACCTGTTGTTTCCTGACTTTTTAATGATTGCTATTCTAACTGGCATGAGATGGTATCTCATTGTGGTTTTGATTTGCATTTCTCTGATGGCAAGTGATGATGAGCATTTTTTCACGTGTCTGTTGGCTGCATAAATGTCTTCTTTTGAGAAATGTCTGTTCATATATTTTGCCCACTTTTTGATGGGGTTGTTTTTTTCTTGTGAATTTATTTGAGTTCTTTGTAGGTTCTAGATATTAGTCCTTTGTCAGATGAGTAGATTGCAAAAATTTTCTCCCATTCTGTAGGTTGCCTGTTCACTCTGATGGTAGTTTGTTTTGCTGTGCAGAGGCTCTTTAGTTTAATTAGATCCCATTTGTCAATTTTGGCTTTTGTTGCCGTTGCTTTTGATGTTTTAGACTTGAAGTCCTTGCCCATACATATGTCCTGAATGGTATTGCCTAGGCTTTTTCCTAGAGTTTTTATGGTTTTAGGTCTAACATTTAAGTCTCTAATCCATCTTGAATTAATTTTTGTATAAGGTGTAAGGAAGGGATCCAGTTTCAGCTTTCTACGTATGGCTAGCCAGTTTTTCCAGCACCATTTATTAAATAGGGAATCCTTTCCCCATTTCTTGTTTTTGTCAGGTTTGTCAAAGATCAGATGGTTGTAGATGTATGATATTATTTCTGAGGGCTCTGTTCTGTTCCATTGGTCTATATCTCTGTTTTGGTACCAGTACCATGCTGTTTTGATTACTGTAGCCTTGTAGTATAGTTTGAAGTCAGGTAACGTGATGCCTCCAGCTTTGCTCTTTTTGTTTAGGATTGTCTTGGCAATGGGGGCTCTTTTTTGGCTCCATATGAACTTTAAAGCCATTTTTCCAATTTTGTGAAGAACGTCATTGGTAGCTTAATGGGGATGGCATTAAATCTATAAATTACCTTGGGCAGTATGGCCATTTTCACGATATTGATTCTTCCTATCCATGAGCATGGAAAGTTCTTCCATTTGTTTGTGTCCTCTTTTATTTCATTGAGCAGTGGTTTGTAGTTCTCCCTGAAGAGGTCCTTCACCTCCCTTGTAAGTTGGATTCCTAGGTATTTTATTCTATTTGAAGCAATTGTGAAAGGGAGTTCACTCATGATTTGGCTCTCTGCTTGTCGTTATTGGTGTATAAGAATGCTTGTGATTTTTGCACATTGATTTTGTATGCTGAGACTTAGATGAAGTTGCTTATCAGCTTAAGGAGATTTTGGGCTGAGACAATGGGGTTTTCTAAATATACAATCATGTAATCTGCAAACAGGGACAATTTGACTTCCTCTTTTCCTAATTGAATACCCTTTATTTTTCTCTCCTGCCTGATTACCCTGGCCAGAACTTCCAACACTATGTTGAATAGGAGCAGTGAGAGGGGGCATCCCTGTCTGTGCCAGTTTTCAAAGGGAATTTTTCCAGTTTTTGCCCATTCAGTATGATATTGGCTGTGGGTTTGTCATAAATAGCTCTTATTATTTTGAGATACTTTCCATCAATACCAAATTTATTGAGGGTTTTTTTTTTTAAATTTATTTATTATTATTAAACTTCAAGTTGTAGGGTACATGTGCACAACGTGCAGGTTTGCTACATATGTATACTTGTGCCATGTTGGTGTGCTGCACCCATCAACTCATCATTTACATCAGGTATAACTCCCAATGCAATCCCTCCCCCCTCCCCCCTCCCCATGATAGGCCCCGGTGTGTGATGTTCCCCTTCCCGAGTCCAAGTGATCTCATTGTTCAGTTCCCACCTACGAGTGAGAACATGCGGTGTTTGGTTTTCTGTTCTTGTGATAGTTTGCTAAGAATGATGGTTTCCAGCTGCATCCATATCCCTACAAAGGACACAAACTCGGTTTTTGACATGAAGGTTGTTGAATTTTGTCTAAGGCCTTTTCTGCATCTATTGAGATAATCATGTGGTTTTTGTCTTTGGTTCTGTTGCTATGCAGGATTACATTTAATGATTTGCATATGTTGAACCAGCCTTGCATCCCAGGGATGAAGCCCACTTGATCATGGTGGATAAGCTTTTTGATGTGCTGCTGGATTCAGTTTGCTAGTATTTTACTGAGGGTTTTTGTATCGATATTCATCAGAGATTTTGGTCTAAAATTCTCTTTTTTTGTTGTGTCTCTGCCAGGCTTTGGTATCAGGATGATGTTGGCCTCATAAAATGAGTTAGGGAGGATTCCCTCTTTTTCTATTGATTGGAATAGTTTCAGAAAGAACAGTACCAGCTCCTCCTTGTACCTCTGGTAGAATTCGGCTGTGAATCCGTCTGGTCTTGGACTTTTTTTGGTTGGTAGGTTATTAATTATTGCCTCAATTTCAGAGCCTGTTATTGGTCTATTCAGGAATTCAACTTCTTCCTGGTTTAGTGTTGGGAGAGTATATGTGTCCAGGAATTTATCCATTTCTTCTAGGTTTTCTAGTTTATTTGCATAGAGGTTATAGTATTCCCTGATGATAGTTTGCATTTCTGTGGGGTTGGTGGTGATATCCCCTTTATCATTTTTTATTGCATCTATTTGATTCTTCTCTCTTTTCTTATTAGTCTTGCTAGCAGTCTATCAATTTTGTTGACCTTTTCAAAAAACCAGCTTCTGGATTCATTGATTTTTTTTGAAGGGTTTTTTGTGTCTGTATCTCCTTTAGTTCTACTCCGAAATTAGTTATTTCTTGTCCT
Source organism: Chlorocebus sabaeus (assembly GCF_047675955.1). Classification (NCBI taxonomy): domain Eukaryota; kingdom Metazoa; phylum Chordata; class Mammalia; order Primates; family Cercopithecidae; genus Chlorocebus; species Chlorocebus sabaeus. The sequence goes on along the minus strand of NC_132913.1, from coordinate 51,520,871 downwards.
CTGCTAGCTTTTTAATGTGTTTGCTCTTGCTTCTCTAGTTCTTTTAATTGTGATGTTAGGATGTCAATTTTAGATCTTTCCTGCTTTCTCTTGTGGGCATTTAGTGCTTTAAATTTCTCTCTACACACTGCTTTAAATGTGTCCCAGAGATTCTGGTATATTGTATCTTTGTTCTCATTGGTTTCAAAGAACATCTTTATTTCTGCTTTCATTTCGTTATGTACCCAGTAGTCATTTAGGAGCAGGTTGTTCAGTTTCCATGTAGTTGAGTGGTTTTGAGTCAGTTTCTCAATCCTGGGTTCTAGTTTGATTGCACTGTGGTCTGAGAGACAGTTTGTTACAATTTCTGTTCTTTTATATTTGCTGAGGAGTGCCTTACTTCCAACTATGTGGTCAATTTTGCAATAAGTGTGATGTGGTGATGAGAAGAATGTATATTCTGTTGATTTGGAGTGGAGAGTTCTGTAGATGTCTATTAGGTCTGCTTGGTGCAGAGCTGAGTTCAATTCCTGGATACCCTTGTTAACTTTCTGTCTCGTTGATCTGTCTAATGTTGACAGTGGGGTGTTAAAGTCTCCCATTATTATTGTGTGGGAGTCTAAGTCTCTTTGTAAGTCTCTATGGACTTGCTTTATGAATCTGGGTGCTCTTGTATTGGGTGCATATATATTTAGGATAGCTAGCTCTTCTTGTTGAATTGATCTCTTTACCATTATGTAATGGCCTTCTTTGTCTCCTTTGATTTTTGTTGGTTTACAGTCTGTCTTATCAGACACTAGGATTGCAACCCCTGCCTGTTTTTGTTTTCCATTTGTTTCATAAATCTTCTTCCATCCCTTTATTTTGAACCTGTGTGTGTCTCTGCACATGAGATGGGTCTCCTGAATACAGCACACTGATGGGTCTTGACTCTTTATCCAAGTTGCCAGTCTGTGTCTTTTAATTGAAACATTTAGCCATTTACATTTAAGGTTAATATTGTTATGTGTGAATTTGATCCTGTCATTATGATGTTAGCTGGTTATTTTGCTTGTTAGTTGATGCAGTTTCTTAATCGCCTCAATGGTCTTTACATTTTGGCATGTTTTTGCAGTGGCTGGTACCAGTTGTTCCTTTCCATGTTTAGTGCTTCCTTCAGGAGCTCTTGTAGGGCAGGCCTGGTGATGACAAAATGTCTCAGCATTTGCTTGTCTGTAAAGGATTTTATTTCTCCTTCACTTGTGAAACTTTGTTTGGCCGAATATGAAATTCTGGGTTGAAAATTATTTTCTGTAAGAATGTTAAATATTGGCCCCCACTCTCTTCTGACTTGTAGAGTTTCCACTGAGAGATCTGCTGTTAGTCTGATGGGCTTCCCTTTGTGGGTAACCCGACCTTTCTCTCTGGCTGCCCTTAACATTTTTTCCTTCATTTCAACTTTGGTGAATCTGACAATTATGTGTCTTGGAGTTGCTCTTCTCGAGGAGTATCTTAGTGGCGTTCTCTGTATTTCCTGAATTTGAATGTTGGCCTGCCTTGGTAGGTTAGGGAAGTTCTCCTAGATAATATCCTGCTGGTTGTTTTCCAACTTGGTTCCATTCTCCCTGTCACTTTCAGGTACACCAGTCAGATGTAGATTTGGTCTTTTCACATAGTCCCATGTTTCCTAGAGGCTTTGTTCATTTCCTTTTACTGTTTTTTCTCTAAACTTCTCTTCTCGCTTCATTTCATTCGCTTTATCTTCAATCAATGATACCCTTTCTTCCAGTTCATCGAATCAGTTACTGAAGCTTGTGTATTTGTCACGTAGTTCTTGTGCCATGGTTTTCAGCTCTTTCAGGTCATTTAAGGACTTATCTACATTAGTTATTCTAATTAGTCATTTGTCTAATCTTTTTTCAAGGTTTTTAGCTTCTTTGCAATGGGTTCGAACTTCCTACTTTAGTTTGGAGAAGTTTGATCATCTGAAGCCTTCTTCTCTCAACTCATCAAAGTCATTCTCTGTCCAGCTTTGTTCCGTTGCTGGTGAGGAGCTGCATTCCTTTGGAGGGGGAGAGGTGCTCTGATTTTTAGAATTTTCAGCTTTTCTGCTCTGTTTTTCCCCCATCCTTGTGGTTATATCTACATTTGGTCTTTGATGATGGTGATGTACAGATGGAGTTTCGGTGTGGATGTCCTTTCTCTGTGTTAGTTTTCCTTCTAACAGTCAGGACCTTCAGCTGCAGGTCTGTTGGAGTTTGCTGGAGGTCCACTCCAGACCCTGTGTGCCTGGGTATCAGCAGCAGAGGCTGCAGAAGAGTGAATATTGCTGAACAGCAATTGTGGCTGCCTGATCGTTCCTCTGGAAGCTTCTTCTCAGAGGGTTACCTGGCCGTGTGAGGTGTCAGTCTGCCCCTAGTGGGGGGTGCCTCCCAGTTAGGCTACTACTAGGGGGCCAGGGACCCACTTGAGGAGGCAGTCTGTCTGTTCTCAGATCTCAAACTCCATGCTGGGAGAACCACTACTCTCTTCAAAGACGCAGGGACATTTAAATGTCAGACAGGGACATTTAAATCTGCAGAGGTTTCTGCTGCCTTTTGTTTGGCTATGCCCTATCCCCAGAGGTGTAGTCTACAGAGGCAGGCAGGCCTCCTTGAGCTGCGGTGGGCTCCACCCACTTCGAGCCTCCTGGCCACTTTGTTTACCTACTCAGGCCTCAGCAATGGTGGGCACCCCTCCTCCAGCCTCACTGCTGCCTTGCAGTTAGAGCTCTGACTGCTGTGCTAGCAATGAGGGAGACTCCGTGGGCATGGGACCCTCCGAGCAAGGTGCGGGATATAATCTCCTGGCGTGCCATTTGCTAAGACCCTTGGAAAAGCATAGTATTAGGGTGGGAGTGACCCGATTTTCCAGGTGCTGTGTGTCACTGTTTCCCTTGGCTAGTAAAGGGAATTCCCTTACCTCTTGTGCTTCCCAGGTGAGGTGATGCCTCACCCTGCTTCAGTTCTTGCTTGGTGGGCTGCACTCACTGTCCTGCACCCACTGTCTGACACGCCCCAGTGAGATGAACCCAGTACCTCAGTTGGAAATGCAGAAATCACCTGTCTTCTGTGTCACTCATGTCGGGAGCTGTAGCCTGGAGCTGTTCCTATTCAGCCATTTTGGCAAATACTCTCAGCATTCTTACATTGGACCTCCTTTTGGTTTATATTGATTCCTTGGATAACCTTATGCACCTGTAAATTTAAATATTATTTCTATGCTGATAACTAACTGCCAAATTTGTATCTCAAACTGTGCTTCTAATATTGAACATCAGTGGCATATTTATTGTATTTGCTTGGATGTCTAAAATGAAACTCTAAATTTAACAGGTTTTGAAACAAATGCCTGATTTTCTCTCATAAAAGGATCTCTGTTTTTCTCATCTCAGGATATAACAACTCCATTCTTCTACTTTCTGTGGACTAAAATGATGGGAAAAAATGCTTATCACTCTCTTTCTCTTAAATTTCACAACGAATTCTTCAGCAAATCTTATGAGTGTTACCTTAGAAATATATGCAGCATCTGATGTAGTTTGGCTGTGTCCCCACCCAAATCTCATCTTGAAATCCCACATGTTGTGGGAGGGACCTGGTAGGAGGTAATTGAATCGTGTGGCAAGTCTTTCCTATGCTGTTCTCATGTTAGTGAATAAGTTTCATGAGCTCTGATGGTTTTAAAAAGGGGAAGCTCTCCCTCTGCCTGCTGCCATCCATGTAAAATGTGACTTGTTCCTCTTTGCCTTCCACCATGATTGTGAGGCTTCTCCAGTCACATGGAACTGTAAGTTCATTAAACCTCTTTCTTTTGTAAATTGCCCAGTCTTGAGTAGGTCTTTATTAGCAGCACGAAAACAGACTAATACAGTAAACTGGTACCAATAGAATGAGGCACTGTTGAAAAGATACCCAAAAATGTGGAAGTGACTTTGGAACTGGGCAACAGGCAGAGATTGGAACAGTTTGGATGGCTCAGAAGAAGACAGGAAAATGTGGTAAAGTTTGAAACTTCCTAGAGACTTGTGAATGGCTTTGGCAAAAATACTGATAGTAGGCTGGGTGCAGTGGCTCATGCCTGTAATCCCAGCACTTTGGGAGGCCAAGGCGGGTGGATCATGAGGTCAGGAGATCGAGACCATCCTGGCTAACATGGTGAAACCCCGTCTCTACTAAAAATACAAAAAAAATTAGCCAGGCATGGTGACGGGCACCTGTAGTCCCAGCTACATGGGAGGCTGAGGCTGGAGAATGGTCTGAACCCAGGAGGCGGGGCTTTCAGTGAGCCAAGATTGCGCCACTGCACTCCAGCCTGGGTGACAGAGCGAGACTCCGTCTCAAAAAAAAATGCTGATAGTGACATGAACAATAAGGTCCAGGCTGAGGTGTTCTCAGTTGGAAATGAGGAATCTGTTGGGAACTGGAACAAAAGTAACTCTTGCTAAGTTTTAGCAAAGAGACTGGTGGTATTTTGCCCCTGCCCTAGAGATTAGTGAAACTTTGAACTTGAGAGAGATGATTTAGGGTATCTGGCAGAAGAAATTTCTTACCAACAAAGCATTCAAGAAGTGACTTGGGTGCTGTTAATAGCATTCTGTTTTAAAAAGGAAACAGAGCATAAAACTTAGAAAATTTACAGCCTGATGATGCAATCGAAAAGAAAAACCCATTTTCTGAGGAGAAATTCAAGCCAGCTCCAGAAATTTGCATAAATAACAAGGAGCAGAATGTTAATCACCAAGACAATGGGGAAAAATGTCTCCAGGACACATCAGAGGTCTTCATGGCAGCCACTTGCATCACAGACCTGGAAGCCTAGAAAGAAAAAATGGTTAGTGGGCCAGGCCCAGGGTCCTCATGCTGTGTGCATTCTACTGGTCTTGGTGCCCTGCATCTCAGCCATTCCAGCCATTGCTAAAAGGGGCCAAGGTAAAGCTCAGCCTGTGGCTTCAGAGGATGTAAGCACCAAACCTTGGCAGCTTCCACGTGGTGCTGGACCTGTGAGTGCACAGAAATCAAAAATTGAGGTTTGGGAACCTCCGCTTAGATTTCAGAGGATGTGTGGAAATGCCTGGAAGTTTAGGCAGAAGTTTGCTACAGCAGCGGGGCTCTCATGGAGAAACTCTGATAGGGCAGTGGGAAAGGGGAATGTGGGGTCAGAGCCCCCACACAGAGTCCCTACTGAGGCACCACCTAGTGGACCTGTGAGAAGATGGCCACCATCCTGCAGACCCCAGAATGGTGGATCTACTGATAGCTTGCACCATGAATCTGGAAAATCCACAGACACTCAACACCAGCCTGTGAAAGTAGCCAGGAGGAAGGCTGTAACCTGCAAAGCCAGAGGGGCAGAGCTACTCCAGACCATGGAAACCCCCCTCCTGCATCAGCGTGACCCATATGCGAGACATGAAGTCAAAGGAGATCATTTTGGAGCTTTAAGATTTGACTGCCCTGCTGGATTTTGGACTTGCATGGAGCCTAGATCCCCTTCGTTTTGACCAATTTCTCCCACTTGAAACAACTGTATTTACCCAATGCCTATACCACACTGTATCTAGGAAGTAACTAACTTGCCTTTGATTTTACAGACTTATAGGTGGAAGGGACTTGCCTTGTCTCAAATGAGACTTTGGATTGTGGACTTCTGAGTTAGTGCTGAAATGAGTTAAGACTTTCGGGGACTGTTGCGAAGGCATGATTAGTTTTGAAACGTGAGGACATGAGATTTGCGAGGGGCCAGGGTTGGAATGATATGGTTTGGCTGTGTCCTCACCCAAATCTCATCTTGAATTCCTACTTGTTGTGGGAGGGACCCAGTGAGAATTAATTGAGTCATGGGGGCAGATCTTTTGGGTGCTGTTCTTGGGACAGTGAAGAAGTCTCATGAGCTCTGATGGTTTTTAAAAGGGGAAACTCTCTTTTTGCCTGCTGCCATCCACGTAAGACATGATTTTCTCCTCCTTGCCTTCTGCCATGATTGTGAGGCTTCCATAGCCACGTGTAACTGTGAGTCCATTAAACCTCTTTCTTTTGTAAATTGCCCAGTCTCAGATATGTCTTTATCAGCAGCATGAAAACAGACTAACACAGCATCTTACCAGATACCTGCTGCTCCTGCCCTTGCCACCCTGGTCCAAACTGCTGTACCTCTTACTTAGATCACAGCAGTAGCCTCATAGAATATCTCCAAGCTTCTACCATTACCTTCAAAAGTCCAATTTCCTCCCAGATGCCAGAGTGATCTAAAAAACAAACAAACAAGCAAACAAAAAACTTCAGATAATTTGTATGCACTCTTTTTTTTTTTTTTCACTCTTCAGTGGTTTTTCTGCTAAGGTGGGAAAAAAAAATCAAAAACCCTTGTCATGTCCCATAAAGTGCTATGTAATCTGGATATTTGATTCATCTGTAATTTTTACTACCAAGTGTCTATCTCCCACTGGGATGCAACCACGCTGGCCTCTTGCTGTTCCTCAGAGATACCAAGTACAACTTTTGTGTTTGCTGCTCTCTCTTCTACCCCATTGTCTGTTTCCTTATAGACTCCTATCTTGCTTCTTCAGTACCTTAAGCTCAAATATCACCTTATAAGAATATGCCTCCCTGATCATCCTTTTTAAAGAGCACCAGATTACTTTTTATTTATCACCGTCAGCTTCTGAAATTCATGTTACTTTGTTTATTTTGTATCCACCCATCCATCCATATACATCCCTCTTCCAAGTAGAATGTAAGACCCTTGAGACCAAGAGCTTCATTGTTTTCTTTACTGTTGCATTCTCAGCACCTGGAATAGTGCTAGCATAATGTACAATACAAACCTGTGGGACAAATGGATGGCAAATAATGGCCTTTGATCTCCCTCTATTCTACTGGCTTCTTGCTGAAAAATGTTTTTCTATAATCTACCCACAGTCTCTTTTGGATTTGTACTACTTACCCTTTACTGTTTACTTTAGTAAAGCACCTACACTAAATCAATTTGGTCTGTCCTGAGGATAATTCCATGCTTAATCTATAGTACAAGATCTTTGTGACAACTACATTCTCTGATGCTCAAGAGCCTTTTAGTGTCTTATTTGGGACTTGTGGTTTTGTTGAAGCTGATTGTGATTATCTGAAGTCTGATTGCCAGTTAAGACTAGAATTACTGTGTGGATTTTATTGTTCAAAATACTAGAAATTTTAGCATAAAGACATATTCAGGAAATTATGCTTGATGCATATTGGAATTGTATCCAGCTCCTTGGCATGATTCAGCCAAATAAAAGCAATTTAACTCTTCTTTCTTTTATGTTAATAATCTGTTTACATAAAACTTAGTGAAGTGGCATTGAAATATATTAAATAGAGATAAATGTAAGTGAGTACACTAGCATAATGGGTACAAATAGGTTTTATCAAATATCACACTGCAAAGAGGAGGGATAGCGGACAGAGCAGAAATTTCTGAAGCAGAAGAAATTAAAAGGAAAGTTGAAACAGACATTCATTTTCATTTTTATGTTGATGAATGGTGAACATTATATAAATGGAACTAAATAAAATAAATGCAATAATACCCAGTATTGTAATACCAACTTTAATACCTCATATTTATTATTGGGGTGACTCAATATATTAAAATCTCTTCACTGTGAAGATTTTCAGAGTCTGGCTTACATGCACATTAAAGGTAACATAAACTTGAATATCTTTTTTTTTCAGTAATAACATAAATGTAAAATAAATTTGTAGAATTTTATTGCCGCTCATGAGTATTGTTTTCTGTCTGAAAGCATCTTCAACATATTCTAAGGAAAATAAGGTCATAAAATAGGGGAAACAAATATAGAAAAGTCAAGTAATTTAAATGAAAATCAATCAGTGTATGGAAAATTGAATTGGTTGGGAACTGATTAAACATATTAAACAACTGGGTATTCACTAGATGCTGGAATGTTAGGAGATCTCATCAAATGATAGCCTTTACTTATACATACTATTTTCTCTATACTTTAGTCAAACCAAAGCCAAACTTTCCAACCCAACAGGAAAACAAGGAAAGAACTTTACTAGGTTTTTCTGTTTTGTTTCGGTTAATTTTTATTTTAATAATGAAATAACTTCTTGGCACACTTAAGTGTCCAAGTGGGTCAGACAGCTGAGCTTGCTTTCCCCCAGCCATGTATCTTCTCCGATTAGTCCCTGTTAACAGAATCCTGATTTTATTCAGGAGACAATGTATGTCAATTTAAAATCTACATGTCCTGGCTTTCTTATTGCTAGGTCTGGCAATACTAGACACAGACATAAAAGATTTGAGCAGTTAAAATTAATTGTTATTTTATAAACCAAATCAGTTAAGAATAAATTAAATCTATTAAAGAACTAAATTATCAGACTTTGGCATCTAGTCAGCATAATGTGTGGGTGTGTAGAAAATTTTGGTTGTTATGTTTTATGTACCTCTCTCTCTCTCTCTCTCTCTCTCTCTCACCAATATGCCAATACAATCGGGGTAATCTTATGATGAAATTCATATCTTGCCTTCTTTTAAACTCAATATTGCTTTAAGTATTTTACATAACACTAAATATTTGTTAGATTATTTTATAATTGGCTATGTACTAATTCCACTTTACAAATGATACATAATTAATTTAGCTGTATCCATATTATTTGGCATTTCCCCTCATGTTTACTATTATAACTAAAACTGTGATTGATATTGTCATTAATAAGTCTAAATCTAAATGAACAAATCTAGATATCACTAAGTTGTTTCTTAAGCAATTAATCAGTTTGGAATGTTATGTTAAAAGGTAGGAATGCCTCTAAATACTTTGATTCTAATTACCAAGTATCTCTGTAAAGGAAGTAACGGTTTACCTTACCCTCAGAAGTATTTAAGCATCTTTCACCATAATATTACAGGCAATGAGTAACATTTTCATCCATTTTCAATGCGATAGTTTTAATGTCCACCCTAGGATTACTAATGAAGTTGATTATTTTTTCAGGATTATGTATGTTTACAGTTTTTGAATTCTTTTGCTCAGATGATGTTACTTTTTCCTAGTTGTGCTTGTCTTTTTCTTACTGATTTCTATATTAAGCTTTTTAATCCTTTATATGCATGTGTTCATTACAAATATTTTTAAGTTAATTACATGCCTTTCTTAATGTTTATTGGTTCTTTTAGGGGTCAGAAATAGTAAAAATTATTAGTCTTCTCATTTATGATTCCTTTAATCATTTCAAGTCTATTCTTTCTTTCATCTTTTAAGTGATTTCATGTAGCTAGTTTGCTTTCTAGAATTTATTTAGGTTTAAGTGTTCCGAGGAAATTCACATTTCTTTTCATTTCTAAATGACTAAATAATTATCTTATGAAAGTTAATTCCCCTCCCTTTCTAATATGTGATGGCATTGTTATTTTATTTAAAATTATTTTCTATAACAATATCTGATTACAGGATTTATTTTCTTTTCCATTATCCATCTGTCAGTTTTTCATCTAGTACTATATTTCTTTGATTACTGTAGCTTCATGGTTTTAATATTACCTATAGCAAGTCCTCTGTTATTTTTCAAAATGTTTTTGACACTCTAAGATATTGTTAGATATATCCTAGTTTTATTCTGTAAACTTAAAACTTATACAAAACAGGGTTTTCATTGGAATTACCTGTAAATCTATACATTCATTTTAGGAGACAATGTTTTTCTAGTATTCTGTTTTCACATTTAGAATACTGATTGGTCTTTTTATGTATTCAGAGCTTCTTTTATGTCTATATCTGTTAGAAACCTTGCAGGAGACAGTCACCCAAAGGGTGATTGAAGAGACTGTGATGAAGGGAATATCTGCAAAGATATGAAAGTGCTGGTGAAGTACTTGATGATAGTAACATTAGGGAGCCATTATCAGAGTAAGGAGGGACCATAGATACTAACACCCTGTGAAACCTCTAACTGGAAAGAAGTCCTCTGACAGAAGTCTTGATCTTCAGTAGAAAAATTCAACCACTACTAACTCCCAAGCCTGCAGAGAGAAAGAATAGGGGTAAGGAATACCTTGAGTTTTCTCTCTGATCATCCTTCTTCCATGTTTTGCTTTCCATTGACTGAAACGAGAAGGCAAGAGAACCAGTATGGTGTGGTCTATTACAGTTTAACTTCTGGGTGACAAACCAAGTAAGAAAAGAAAGGAGAACCAATTGGAGAGTACCTAGAATCACATCTGTGCCAGTTCAATTTTTGGCTTCCTTCTTATAGGTCCTTTACCTTTATTGTTGAAAATCTAAGTATGCCTTTTCTGGTTGCTATATTGGTCTGGGTTTCTGCAGGAATCATTTGGCACACCCAACTAAAATTTTTTTAGCAGGCCTTTTGATGAAGGGACAGTTTATAGGAGTGTGGTTATAACATGTTTGTTAACAAGGAAAAGATACTGTGTGTTGAGGTATCCATGGGAATAGCAAGAGTAAGGAGTTGCTGTATCCCTGAAGTCAGAAGTAGACAAGAGACACAGTGTAAATATAGCCTGTTTCAAAGCTTAAGTATCTTCAACTGATACTAGAAGTGATATTGTGAACATCATTTATGAATTGAGATGTCAAAAATGATAATTTTTAAATTAACATTTTAAACTATTTTTTAATATCTAAGTGCCTTTTTCTATTAATAATTTAAAGAGATTCTTTCCAAGCGATTCACATAAAATATAATCTAATGGTAGTGTCTACAAAAGGAGTAACGTGTAATTTATGATTGATAGAGGGAAAATGATGAACAATCGTTCAAACACCTAAATCTTTTAAAGTATATTTTAGAAGAAACTTCTAAATATTCCCTAGGTTTCACTGTTTCTTTTTTAAATTTAGAAACTAGAACCCTTCTGCTTTTTTAGCAGGGTATATCCTTCAACTAGAAACTAGATTTCCCTGCCCTCCTTTGTAACTAAGTGTGACAATGTGACTAAATTCTTGCCTTGGAAGCAGGACTTCTGGGTCAGCTTCTTATATGACCACATTTATAATTGAGTGTGAATTTCCCTTTTTCCCTTTCCCATTTCCTACAGACTGGAGTGTGCATGCACTACTGGTTGGCTATGTTTGACGATGCAGATAAGAGCAAAGCCTAGGGGATGGGACAGCAGCAGAATAAAGCTGTGTTCATCCAGGTTCCCCTAAAGCTAGACACCAAGGTCAAATTAGATATACAAGAGATGTATTAGAGGGAACATTTCCAAAGGATAAAGGTGAAGAAATGGGAGTAGGTAAGAAGAGCTTTCAAAGGGCAATGCAATTCTGTCACTGTGAAAGGAGGGAGAGAAAGAAGGAGAGTTGGGTAGCAAGGGTGAGACTCTCATCTGACAGAGGGCAGCACATTATTCTCTAATGGAAAGTTTTGGAGAGGCTGATAGGGACTCCCCTTACTAATGTTGCCGGTTAGAACTTACTCTGTAGAAAGGCTTTCTATTAGTACCTCCCATGTGAATAGTCATTGACTGGTGGCATCCTGGGTTTGCATGGCCTCAGTGGTGGTGGATCCAGAGAGATGATAATTGTAGCTGTTTGTCATATGCTGCTGTAGGATATCTGGGTAGTACAATTTCATGGCCACTACAAAAAGAATTTTGGAACCATGGACTAACTGAAGGCACAGTGACACTCTCCTGTCCTGAACAATGTTTCTCCTTGTTCTTTTAAAAGTAATAAACTTCTATCTTTTTATAACCAGTGTACCTTAGGGACTTTTTGTTACAGCAGCTTCTTCTGTGCTCTAGTACATGTATCTACTATACTTAATTTGTGAAATAGAAATAGTTCCTTGCCCTCATATTCCTTAAATTGTACAAATCAGCTTTGTTCTTTACTAAAAATGTGATTTTGTCCAATTTTGAGAAGAATTTAGGTAATGTGTAACATTATCACATGAAAATACTCATTTTAAAAGCTTTGTTGGTAAGTTTTAATAGTTACTTTTATTGTACCCATGTGTTTGTTGCTTGCGTAGCATCTAAACCCCTCTCCACCAACAAATAACACTTAGATCTTCCTTTGCATGGTAGCGGAAATTGATCAAAGCTAGAGATATCTAGAACACATACACACAAGTAAAATGGGGCAGGGCGTGGTGGCTCACGCTTGTAATCCCAGCACTTTGGCAGGCTGAGGCGGGCGGATCAGGAGGTCAGGAGATCAACACCATCCTGTCTAACACAATGAAACCACGTCTCTACTAAAACAAATACAAAAAAGAAAAAAATTAGCCGGGTGTGGTGGTGGGTGCCTGTAGTCCCAGCTACTCAGGAGGCTGAGGCAGGAGAATGGCATGAACCCAGGGAGGCAGAACTTGCAGTGAGCCGAGATCCCGCCACTGCACTCCAGCCTGGGCAACAGAGCGAGACTCCGTCTCAAAAAAAAAAAAAGAAAAAAGGTAAAATGAAACATAAAATTAATGTTTTATTAAGTACAGTAAATCCAAAATATTATCATTCCAGCATGTAACCAATGTAAAAATATTAATAAATATTTTATGTACTTTTTTGGCACTAAGTCTTTAAAATCTGGTATATATTTTACACTTATAGCACACTTCAATTTGGATACTAAATTTTCGTTTGTAATACTTTGTGTTTAGAGATTATAAAGTGTAGAGTTTAATGTAAATTCACATACTCAGGTTGTTCCAAATATACTTAAAATATACAGAATTAAATGCAAGTTTTTAAATTAAAATAAAAATTAATTAAAAGTAAATAAAAACAAAGACATTTCAGTTCCTCAGTCAGATTTGCTTAATAGCCACAGTGGTTAGTGACTTCCATATTGAAAAGCAAAGATACATTAAATCAGTTAGGCCAGTCTCTTCTCTTTTGCCTTAGTGTTTGTTTTGAGGCAGAAACCCAGGCTTAAGACAATCAATGTGTGGCATTCCTTTTGCCATGGCATTATTTTACGGTTATCCCTCAAAGTTGAACGCAGGGTTTGTCCTCTAGTTGGGAATAATATAGTCCCAGTAGTTGCAGCTACTCAATTCTGCCTGCCACTCTAGAAGCAGTCATAGATGATACATACATAAATGGGTATGGCTGTGTTCCAATAGAACTAGCTTTATGAATATTAGAAATTTGAATGTTGTACAATTATGAGATGCCACAAAATATTACTCTCCTTGTGATTTTTTTTCTCAGCCATTTAAAAATGTAAAAATCATTCTTAGCTCATGGACTGTAAGAAAACAGGCGGTGAATCCGCTTTGACTTGCAAGTCTGATTTGCAGACCTCTACCCATTGCCTTCAATATGAACAAGGAAGCCATGTGTTGCAAGCATGAGAAGACATCATGAGGATGAAGTCAACGTTCAGAAATGGACCAAACTGAGAGAGACCTGCAGACAAAGGGACTTGGGACTTAGAGCTTTTTTTTTTTTTTTTTTGGACGGAGTTTCGCTCTTGTTGCCCAGGCTGGAGTGCAAATGGCGTGATCACTGCTCACCGCAACTTCCGCCTCCCGGGTTCAAGCGATTCTCCAGCCTCAGCCTCCTGAGTAGCTGGGACTACAGGCATAAGCCACCACGCCCGGCTATTTTTTTTGTAATTTTAGTAGAGATGGGGTTTCTCCGTGTTAGTCAGGCTGATCTCAAACCCCCAACCTCAGGTGATGCGCCCGCCTCGGCCTCGCAAACTGCTGGGATTACGAGCGTGAGTCTCTGAGCCCGGCCGGAGCCTTTTTTGAACCATGCCTGAGGACCCTTTTTTTTGGTCCCTATTCTTCTCAGTTACATTAATCAATGAACACTCTTTATGGCTTACGCCAGGTTAATTTGGATTTTCTATGACCTGTAATGTAAGTTTTCCTATCTTATACATATATAACAATGTCTTCTTTTACTTCTTTGTGAAGTTCTATAACAGGACTTCTTATCGTGCTTAATGAATTTAATATTACTTAATGTACTTACTCTTCTAAAAGTTCTATAGTGCCTCCAAACTACTCAGTGATATGGTAGCGTATGCATATGTATGATGTATACTATCGTATATAATATATGACATATCGTTTACTGTTCTGAGAGTGAAGACAAGTGAAATATTGATGAGTTTAGCCATTGACTGAATTTTCTTAAAATTAACTTTTAAGTTTTAATTAATTTTATATCTAAATTTAAACTATTTAATTAAAAATAATTTTGAAAATTCACAGAGAAACTGAGACTCAGAAGTTAAGTAAATTGCTGAGATTATAGTGCTTTAAGTGGCTGATTTGGGTTTTGAGCCCCATCTGCTTGTCCCTGAAGCTTGGACTCATTTTAATATACTATGCTGCCACATAAATGGGTAAGTTCTGAGATGGATCTAAGCCTTTTATTTTTAATTTAGTAATTTACTACAGTAATACAAAAATGAATTACTGGATTCAAATTCAAGATAGAAAAGAATAAATTCTACTTCAAACCAAACTGATAAATTTAGCGTAAAGAACTATGTGCAGAACTATTGTTCAAAAGGTCAGAGGAAATTGAAAAATTGTCAAGATACATGTTAAAAATTTATTAGAATACTGATAACTTTCTCTCTTACCAATGCTTATCAAAATTAAAGCAGCATATTAATTTCCAAAGTTTTCTAACAAATTTTACATGGGTTGAATGAGTCAAAGTGATCTAATCAATATTTGCATAAATTTCACTCTATAAATTTTTGATAAAAACTGTAAGCATCTTTTTTTGAGATTTATTTAGTTGGGCAATATTGTTGCTTTTTTTTTGCTGGTTGAAAATAAAGTGACTTCTACTCTCATGATGTATTTCACATAGTACTAAATATTGTTGTCTTCAATTGAACACTAGCCATAGAATGAATACTCAAAGTCATACAATCTGTAATATAATGCTAATATATTTCTCTGTCTTCTAATTTGAAATAACATTCTATAGTTTTATAATAGAACTTTGTATTCACTGACTATCTGAATTTTCATAGCCAACAACATTGAAATTAAGATTACGTCTGTTTTTTTGGTAGCAGAACTCATCATCTAGTTTAGTTCTCACAGATATCTTATATCTAGATACACACTCATTGAATCTTTAGCCATAATCCTACAAAGAGTAACCCTGACTCTCTTTGATGGCTAAACTTAAGGAAGATTTTTATTACGTTAACATGATTTATCAATTAAGGTAATGTGTATCATTATTATTAAAGTCTGGTCAACATTCCACCCAGTTCACATACAGAGACTTAATTTCAATTAAAAACCTTATTTCATGTTATATAGCCAATTAACATATTGCATTTCTCAATTTTTAACTAGTTCCAAATTGTCAGAGTTCAAGTTATACCCCAAACTGATTTTCGTACTGTACTAATATATAGTATACAGCAGGAGACTGTGGCCCAGAATTCTATATATGAATACAGGCCAGTCAGATGCTACTTTATGTTTTCAACAACATAAGTGCATGCTTTAAATGTTCTTCTATTTACAAATTTTATTTCCTTACCAGAATAAAGAAATAAAAATAATTCCCTGAATTCTGAGACCATTAAACCATTAAAATAAAATTTGTATCTTGAAGGGAGTTACACTCATTCATTGTTCATTTGCTCCATAGTTCAATGAATGATCTAAATAATACTGTAAAATTAAATTTTTATTTAGTGCTGATGAAATATTTATTTATTAAAAATGTAGTCATCTGCAATCAAATTTTTACTTCAGTCTCTATATTTGGAATCTGCTGATAGTTACTGGAAGCTGTTTGGGGATTGGAACACTCAGCACTATTGTATTGTGATCAATAATTAAATTTAGTGCTGACATGCATCTAGTTTATGCAGCCGTCTCTGACAATCCCATCTTGCAAAATTAATCCTTTCCAATTTATTTAATAGAGGACATGAACAATAAAATAATTCAGATGAGTACCAATGCAGGATTATTTCTGGTCAATATTACTTTATTATAAATTGGGTCCACATACTCATTAGTAAATTAACTGTCAAATCTGAAAACAGCCTTTTTTTGTTTAAAGGTAATTATTGGTACTGAAGACAAGAAGGCACTTAACCTTGCTGTACAGTTGTCCTTACCACAGTGTTTTTTTATTCCAGGCTATAACTAACCCATCAAAGCTGCAGAGGGAAAATAATTAGTGATATTAAAAGGATAAATTTTAACTATTACAAAGCCATAACTGTTCAAATACAGAGAGTATAACTAAATAATGGCAGAGTTTTATAATTAAATTTAAAGTCTGAGTTCATTTTAGAAATATTCTATCTTTTGCCACCTGAAAAATCTACTGGAGAGAAAAGAAACACTGATGTAGAAAGAATTCTATTTGAGACGCATAGGTTAAAAGTGGCAAGGTTTTTTTTTTTTTTTTTTTTTTTTTTAATAGGAAATGTTATCAAAATTGCTTCCAGTTTTCAGTGAGATTTGACAATTTGGAAGTTCTTTAGAAAAAGCTGTCTTTAGAAAAATAAAGTCCCTCTCATATGAGAAGATGTTTTGTCACAGTTTGTAAATTTTTTTCACCATATTAATTAACCAGTTCAGACACTGCTTGAATCCATGAAATTATTGTAAAGAGGCACTTTACACAGATACATTAAACAATTCATTTTTAAACTCTGCTTTATTATTTGCACAGAAAGTTAGAAGTGTCTTGAATAGACATAATCCTATTATATCAATGCAGGGAAGTAGAATTAATGCAATTATATTTTTAAATAATCATCTTCAAACAGACTTACAAATGTAAAGCATATTGCATGTGCAGAATGATTGCAATAGGTATCCTTCTGTATTATACATTTTTCTATATTAGAGAAGAAAGAGGTATTATTTTTCAATGTTTTTACCAAATACAAATTTGATGGAGAACTGCTGAGTCTTGTTGTATTGATCGCTGCTACACCTATTAAAGAATTGAAACGGAGTGAGGAGAAAGTGGCATATATTCATTCTATTGATGTTGTATGCTATCAATAATCTGCACCTCAAGAAGTCCCCAAATCACATTTGTTAGCTGTTTGATCTATTTATTAAATTGTTCAGAATACACAAGGAACACCAACATATTATTTGTATCTTGAAAATATACTACACCTACATTTTAATCACTGAGCTTGTATTCAGACTAGAGGGACCATGAACTAGATGATAAATAATGAAAATTCACCTTGTTAATAAAACACTATTGACTGAAACAAAATGACTCTAGTTTATTCGGCTCACTCACAGATTCTCAGAAATAGGATAGAAAAGATATAAACTCCCAGAGAAATGTCTTAGAGTTATCAAAATTATTTACATAACTGAATGATGGTTTAAGATATTTTCATAATTTTGCTAATGAATGTGGTGGCTACATAGGTGAAGTTTTTGTGATATATCATCATTTTATCACTGTGGCCTACGCAAAACATTGGACAATTTTGTTTCATTTATACTTGTGTAGTTCATGATGCAGATCTGAGAGTCCTTCTTTTTCCAAGCTCAGACGCTCTTGTCACTATTATGGAATGGTGGCTGGAAAGGGAGAGAGAGAACCAAAGTGCTCACTCATACTTCAAAACGTCATGCAGACCGTGGCTGGCTGTACTGTTACATGTTCTTTATCTTCTTTATTTCTCTGTGTTGACTGTGTGCCAGCTTACAGTAAACCTCCCCACTTTCAACTCTTGTTTTCACTATAATTTCTAACATCATTTCAGATCATTCTTTTGCAAGCATGATACAAAAAAAAATCATCTACTTAACAGGCTTAAAATAATTGTCACTATTTATTTGTGATATTTACTCAATTGCTATTAGCACAATTAGCATTGCAATATTTATTAAACAGTGTCTTGCTAATGACACTCTTAATGCAGTTCTCAAAAGTTAAGTACGGTCTTGGAGTTATCAAAATTTACCACTTAAAAGGCCAAGGTGCCTAAATGGTATAAAAGGCTTATACCATTGCAATTTGCTGAGAGTAGGTATAAGAGGAAGGCCTCTAACAGACTTCATGCTGTCTTCATGGTTTAGCATTAACAGGTTTTATATTGTGAAATATGAAAGGGGGATGTAAGTGGCTTCCTCTCCCATTTAGTCAGGGAAGGTTTCATTCGGCATGGTTGTAGACAACTGTGTATAAAGCAGTATCTCTGTTCAGCCTGGAGCCGCGGATCCCCCTGGTAATATTGGAGAATGCAAGTGGTGTTTGCCCCGTAAGCTATGTTGATGGCCTTCTTCACTGACTGTGTTTCACTTGCAGCATTTCAGGGTAATAAGAATCAGTTGTGTGTAAACAAATCAAGAAAGTCAAGCATGTTTAGGGACAGACTTGTTAATGTCATAAAACCAAAGCTACATACAGGCAAAGGGTATAATGCGGTTTTGTACATTTCAGGTATCATTTATAAAGCTGTGCAACTAGAGTTTGAATGCTGAGTGGAAACATCAAATGGCAGTAGGAGATGGAACATGTCATTCACTTTGTTTGAAACTGCAATTATTCCCAAAAGGCAAAGTCCCTATAAGAAGGACTGATTCCAGGTTTCATTCTTGCCCTTCCTCTCTCCACCAGCACCTCCTCTAACTCTGCAAGTATACTTGACTGCCTCGCTGTCTCTACATCACACCAGGCTTGCTTCTACCTCAGGGTCAAGCACAGATAGAGTTACTCCTTAACCTTCCACAAGTCCTTGCTTTGATCAGCCGAATTCTGTTCTATTTTTTTCTTTATAGCTCCTTTTATATAAAATGTAGCTATATGTAATACATTTTACATACAGTGTAATAGATGTAATTTATGTATTTGTATCACATATAGCTCTGTCATATCTGGGATCTCTCCAGTGGTATGCTGGTAAATGTTTAACAATCAGCTCTCTGGGGGAAGAAAACCCTGATTGGTAGTATAGGCCAGTTTCTGTGATATAATTGCTCCTATCATGCCCACTTCAAGCTACCAGATTTGAACAGCAAGATGGAAAGATTCCTGAAAATGTAAAAATAAGCTCTCAAAGCTAATAAAGCTGGCTTCGATGTACTAATATATTTGAGGCTGTCTTGCTCTTGGATCTATCCCTAGTAATAGAACAGTGCCTACCACTTAATACCACTTAATACCACTTAAGTATTTAATAAATACTTACTGAATAATTGAATAGAATCTAGGAGGTGATCTAATTGTGATCAATCTAAAAACATAAACCTCACCATGATAGTTCTGGGCTTAAAATCCTTCAAAATATAAGATGTAGGACCCTAAGCAAGTTGTATAGAGCCTACCAAGATTAGTATGCTGCCTACTTCTGAAGCCTAGATTTTTACCACAAGGTCCAGCATTGTATTTTGTAATATTGCTAAAGAGAAAACCGTGGCCATTCCCTGTCTATTTCACCAGGCTTCATTCCTCTGCAATTTTGCAGATGCTTCTCCCATGAGCCTGAAACATCTTCCCCATATCATCTGCCTGGTAAACAACTCAAATTCTTGCAAATATCACATATATGAGAATCACATTCTCGGTAAAGCTCTCTCAGAATACTCTTCAATACTCTTCTATTTATTCTTGGATTTTTTTTTTTAAATGGAGGTCTCATGCTGTTACCCAGGCTGGCAGTCTGGAGTGCAGTGGCATAATTATGGCTTACTTCAGCCTCAGCCTCCTGGGTTCAAGTGATCCTCCCACCTCAGCCTCCCGAGTAGCTGGGACTACAGGCATGCACCACCACACCTGGCTCATTTTTGTAATTTTTGTAGAGATGTGGGCTCACTGTGTTGCCCAGACTGGTCTAGAACTCCTGGGCTCAAGTAATCTGCCTGCCTTGGCCTTCCAAAGCCCTGGGATTACAGGCATAAGCTACTATGCCCAGTCTCTTCCTCTTCTTTTCAATGTGCATAGACAGAGTCAAACTTACTTTCTCTTCAGTTTTACATTCGTTCTTTATATATACTTCTCCCTCACAGTTTCTAGTCAGTTTTCAGGGAGTCCCTTACTTTCCTCTGCACAGATATTGTTTCTTTCTTATATGTGGTTTTGTTGTAATTTTCATTTTGCACTTTTAAAATGTTCACATTACAAAAGTAACACATGGTCTTTTTAAAAAAGTACAAAGAAGGCCAGGTGCCGTGGCTCACGCCTGTAATCCCAGCACTTTGGGAGGCCAGGGTGGGCTGATCACAAGGTCGGGAGTTGGAGACCAGCCTGGCCAATATGATAAAACCCCATCTCTACTAAAAATACAAAAATTAGCCAGGCGTGGTGGCAGGAGCCTACAGTACCAGCTACTTGGGAGGCCGAGGCAGGAGAATGACTTGAACCCAGGAGGCGGAAGTTGCAGTGATCCGATATCGTGCCGCTGCACTCCAGCCTGGGTGACAGGGCGAGAATCCATCTAATAAAGAAAAAAAAAAAAGTACAAAGAAAATAGAAACATACAAAACGTATATAAATTAAAAAGTAAAAGTTTCCTTTAACTCCTATATACATCCACATGCAATGCTAATGACTATCAAACAATTTGGTATTTGGACCTTATCTCAAATAACCTAGAAATGAACTTACATTATAATTCTATAAATATTTATCTATATCTATCACTAGTCTGTGAGCATCTGAAGAATAGGCTGTTTTTGCAGCCCCTAACACAGTGCTTGGCACAGGAAAGTCAAAATAAATGCTTGGTAATGAGACCAGAGCATCCATGCTTGTTAAGCCTGCAGCCGCAGCAAAAAGAGTCAGACTGTTGATGTGTGGAGGTTATTCTGGAACTATTGTAGAGTGACCTTCAGTAGCCAGTCTTCATTTTCTTCCAGACCATAAAAGATACAGCTATAATAATACTGGCTTTTAACTGTCTTTTAGGCTCTCATTAGAGGGGATCTTGTCTGAGAACAGTTTTTAAGTGTCGCTGATAAAGTGGGTTCAGAACCCGGATGTGAAGTCTATAATGCATTGCATGTATGTGATCTTACACTTGCTAAAATGTTTATGGAGGGTTGCTGGATGAAGGTACCTCATTACACAGAAACTCTGTGTATCACAATTACTGGCTGCATAATATATAAATGAAATAAGCGATAAGATATACATAATCTGAAGACTCAATTCACAGAATTTAACGTCTCTGGAAAAAAAAAAAAAAAAAAGGAAGCTTAATTTGGAGCAGAATGGCTGGATTAGAATCAGTTTTAATCCTTAGTAGGCATCTGAATTTCAGCAGATCCTTTGTCTCCCCGAGCTGCAGATTCTTGGCTTTGGAAACATAATAATAATACCTGCCGTAAACTTAAAAGTATTATTCCTTTAGGACTATTTTTAACACGTTCTACATGCTAGTTGCTGTCCTCAGCATTTTCTTTTTCCTTCCTTCCTTCCTTCCTTCCTTCCTTCCTTCCTTCCTTCCTTCCTTCCTTCCTTCCTTTCTTCCTTCCTTCCTTTAAAACGCCATCTATTTATTATCTCTTAGTGCCTGTGGGTCAGGAGTCCAAGTACAGTTTAGCTAGCTCTCTGCTTGGCTTTCACAAGGCTGAAATCAAGGTGTCAGCTGGAGCTGCCTTCTCATCTGGAGCTCGGGGTCCCCTTCCAAGTGCACTCAGGTTGCTGGCAGAATTCAGTCCATACTGCTGTAGGTTGGTCTGAGGTCCCTGTTGTTGTTGGCTGGGTTCATTTTCACTTCTACTTTGAGGCGCATCCATGTGGCCCCCTCCATCTAAGCAATGAAGCAACTCCTTTTGAATTGCTCTTATGCTCCAATCTCTCTGACTTCTTTTTCTACTAGCTGGATAAAATTCTGTTTTTTTATTTTATTTTAAATTTTAATTCGAATTATAAGTTCTGGGGTACATGTGCAGCACGTGCAGGTTTTTTATGTGGGTAAACACGTGCCATGGTGGTTTGCTGCACCTGTCAACACATCACCTAGGTATTAAGCCCTGCATGCATTAGCCTTTTTTCCTAATGCTCTCTCTTCCCCCACCCCCTTCCCAACTGGCCCCAGGGTGTGTTGTTCCCCTCTCTGTGTCCACGTGTTCTCATTATTCAGCTGCCACTTACAAGTGAGAACATCTGGTGTTTGATTTTCTATTCCTGCGTCAGTTTGCTAAGGATAATGGCTTCCAACTCCATCCATGTCCCTGCAAATGAAGTGATCTTGTTTCTTTTTATGGCTGCATAGTATTCCATGGTGAATATATACCATATTTTCTTTTCTTTCTGTTTTTTTTTTTTTTTTTTTGAGACGGAGTCTCACTCTGTTACTCAGGCTGGAGTGCAGTGGCATGATCTTGGCTCACTGCAACTTCTGCCTCCTGGGTTCAAGCAATTATCCTGCCTCAGCCTCCTAAGTAGCTGGGATTACAGGTGCATACCAACACGCCTGGCTAATTTTTTAATACATATTTTTAGTAGAGATGGGATTTCACCATGTTATCCAGGCTGGTCTCGAACTCCTGACCTCAGGACCACATTTTATTTATCCAGTTTATCATTGATGAGCATTTGGGTTGATTCTATGTCTTTGCTATTGTGAATAGTGCTGCAATGAACACACACATGCATGTATCTTTGCATAGAATGATTCATATTCCTTTGGGTATATACCTAGTAATGGAATTATTGGGTCAGTGGTGTTTTTGGTTCTAGGTCTTAAAGAAATCGCCACGTTATCTTCCACAATGGTTGAACTAAATTACGTTCCCATAAACAGTGTAAAAGCCTTCCTATTTCTGTGTAACCTCATCAGCATCTTTTGTTTCTTGACTTTTTAATAATCACCATTCTGACTGGTGTGAGATTGTATCTCATTATGGTTTTGATTTGCATTTCTCTAATAATCAGTGATGTTGGGCTTTTATTCATATGTTTCTTTGCCACATGAATGTCTTCTTTAAGAACATCTAGGCAATACCGTTCAGGACATAGGCACGGGCAAAGTTTTCATGATGAAATCACCAAAAGTAATTGCAACAAACGTAAAAATTGACAAATGGTATCTAATTTAACTAAATAGCTTCTGTACAGCAAAATAAACTATCATTAGAGTGAACAGGCAACTTACAGAGTGGGAGAAAATTTTTGCAATCTTTCCATCTGACAAAGGTCTAATATCCAGAATCTACAGGGAACTTAAACAAGTTTACAAGAAAACAAACAAACAACCCCATTAAAAAGTAGGCAAAGTCCTCAGCATTTTCTAAACTTTTACTCATTTAATCTTCTTAACAATTCTTTGAATTGTGTACAGTTATCATCAAAGTCTGTTTACAGATGAGGAAACCAAACCATATTAAATAATTTCCCAGAGCCGCACAATGTTTAAGACGTGGTGCAAGCTTTCAAACCGAAGTCATCTGTCTTCTGGATCATTCTGAGATTATTTTTTGAAAGTATCTTATAAAATGTAAAGAACTTTGAAAGTGAAATGTATAATTATTACAAATTAATATTTTAGTATCAGTGTTTGGTTCCCACTTTTCTTTCTGCTAATAAGCTGTAAGGCCACGCATGAAAATAACCCTAGCTACTATGATTTAATATTTTCTGACAATATCGTTGTTATTACAAATAATAAAATGTTATGTGAAAAGCAGAATTTATCTTTGCCCAGAAGTAAAGGGCAAAGGGTAAGTAGGGGTCAGTGTGGAGAAAAGTCCAAGCTGATTCATAAACCTTTAATAGTATTATGCTCTGAAGCTCTTGGATCAAGCTTGGGTTTGGGAATTGTTTGATAGTTACTAAAGCTGTTCATTTCCAAATTTCATTTGTATGTAAACAAAAATGAAACAGGTAGGCTACAGATTTGGCCTGTGTCACAGCTTGTCCCTGAGCATCTTGTATTTGGGAATTTAAAGGTCTTGGGCAGTTAATGAAGAAGTTTTGCTGATATTTAAGACCTACAAATAGTCTTCTATAATGATTTAATGTGATCTGATGGCAAGATTTAATCCAGTAGGTAGCAATCAGGCAATTCAATAGATACAAATTTCAGAAATATCTTCTAAGAATTTTCAACTAAATAGTTAAGATGGTAAAAGTATTTCAATATAAAAAATGCAAGATACAACTTGGAGAGTAAAATAATCCAAACTAGACATAGGATTCTGGGCTCATTATAATACTCAAGAGATACTAAGATTCTGATAAAAATAAAATTTAATACATTTCTGTGATGAAAACATCCAATAGAATGCTGACTATAATAATAATAATAATAACAAAGGGCATTGGAAACAACAAAAAAAGAAAATCCAATTGTACAAAATCCCCTAATGTATCACCTGGGGTACTATTTGCTATTGTTGTTACTATACCTCAAGAAAGACAGACAAGAATCCTCGGGGGCACAGGGAAGAGTAGGAGACGTCATGAAACGAAGTGAGCCACTGATTGTATTACTTACAAAACCACCAAAAGCAGCTTAGTGTGTGTTAATCATCAAAAAGATGAAGGCTGATGGTGATTAAAATCTACAGCTCCATTTAGAGGAGGGGAAAAGAGAGGAGTGTACCACTTGAAGCTTAAGAGATGTAAATGTAGAAAAACTTTAAAATACATTATAAACACATGGGTCGGGAAGATATTTTAGGAATTTATCATCCTGGTGGCAAAAATTCAAATAAATTCAAAATAGGTTTAGATTAATTCTTAAATGTGAAGCCTACATTGGGTTGCCATAAGAAATGAAAGTATGGGGAAGGGGTATTTTTAAACTTTGAAGAAAGGAGTATAACATACTCACAGTTTCTCTGTAGTAAAAATAGCTATGGGTTAACTCAATGAGGGCAGGCTGGAGTTCTTTCATTATATCAAGTTGTTATTAATAATATCTTTTATTTTGATATTTTAGTGCATATTGGTATTTGTTGATTAAATCCTAATATTATGCTATATCACAATTGGTCTGAACTGGACTTTTTTACTTAGAAAAGATTTGGGACAATTTTTTTTAAAATTTTAATAGTTGATACTAAAGTTGGTTAAAATGTTCCTGAATTCTGAGATGAGGCAGATTTGATGAACAGAAGTTAAAGCAGAAAGCATAAGATTGAGAGCAATAATTTATTAGAGAAAGAAAGTACAACGGCTTTGGAGTCATGAAGACTTATACTTTATTTTGACATGTGCTTGTTATACGTATGAGCTTCGACAAGTTACATAACATTCTTGAGGCTCTATTTTCTGATCTATGCAATAAAGTAATTATTAGGATTAAATGAGAGAATATATGTAAAATACCTGCCTGCTGACTGACACAGAGTAAATACTAGGTAAATTTTGGTTAATAATCATGTTAATGACACTATGCACAAAAATAACACCAAACAGGAGTCTGAGGAGAAGTTGGGCAAGGGTACTCATGAGTACTCTGAGTACATGAGTATATTCAAAGAAGGTTTCTTAGAGATTGTCCTATACCATTTTATCGTTGAGGAAAATGTAATCCAGAGAAACTGAAGACGTTGTTGCCTTTTATTAGGCATTACAATTCATTCAATGGCAGTGGTGAAACAGCGTCTGGAGAAAATTGAAGGTTTTCTAAAATATTCTCTGACCACAAACTACAGAGTTCTTTCAGTCATAGAAATACAATTTTATGAATTGTAAAAGAGAGCAAATTTGGTGTGCCCTTACTACTATTAATTGTCATTTCTGATAATATTGCATGTTCTGGATGCTTTTTGCACATGATCTCTTGTAATCCTCACAATGACTCTTGGATGTAGGCATGGTTATTATCTTCTCCATTTTACAGATGAAGGAACTGAAGAACAGAAAGGTTTAGTGACTTGCTGAGGTCTTACAACTGGTAAGTAGAACAGGAATTTGAGTCTAAATCTGATTGACTCAGATTATCCTTTTAACCACTGTTCTACACTATTATAAAGGAAAAAAGATCATCTTGAAAAAAAATGTCATTTTATCAGGGCTATTCATACAGCTGACACTAGGGACAGGTCAAAATAGCTGATGTAGACATTTTCTTCCAGAGAGGATGCTTGATTTCCATTTTATTACAGTGTAATAAAAGTATCTGAGTAGGGCCTAGTACATTATTGCCATCTGCCTCTTTCCCTACTCTATAAAGTGTGGGTAATTATACTTTAGCAAGATGTTTAGAAACTTAATTAATATTATTGGTTAGAGATTTGTAGATTAATGGCCCAATTTTGCTCATAATAAACACATCTGGACATGTTTCACTGTCTTCCACAATTCTTAAAATAAGAAATCTTATTCATAATAGTCTCAATTTATTTTTGGTTATCATAATTAAATATTTGTTTCTATACTTACTATCTGTAAACATCTGGATTAGGTCGTGGTGGTTCCTAACACATAATTCTTGTCTTCAAAGAGCTTATAATAGATTTAAGGAGCAAGGGCCTTTCATTGTATATTAAATAACAATTGACAGCATTGAGATAATTGTAGTCATAAATGAAATGTGAGTTGTTAAGATGGAACAAACACAATATCTGCTTTGGCTGAGGAAAGAAATATCTTAAATTACAGAATTATAAGTTGAGATTGTTATTGACTGAGAATGCAATATGTGTACTTATTAAAGAGAATAATATAATTTATTTTAGATTATTTTATTTATCTGAAACTATTCAATATATTTAAACCAGAATGCCCCTTCAAGGCAAGGATATTTACTGTAAAATGGGTGATACATCAACCAGTGGGGTTTTTATGTTTGGCAGTGGGATGCTGGAAAGAAACTGAGACAGAAGGAAATGATTCCCAATTCTCTGTGTGATGTTCATCACCAATTGTGGCCCTGTTGTGGGTTAGGAACTTGAAATTATCAACAGGAGAAATTAGTACTCTATATAACCAGTGCAGATAGTTAGCAGGCTCTGAGAATGTGTAGTCTCAAATATTTGTTTTCCAAAATTTTAAAATAAATTCTCTGTTAAAGGTGATTTTACTACACACTAGTTAGTAGGTTTTGCACTATTACAATAATTTGGGATCCTATTTACAATAGAAAAATCTTAAAAATAATTTGTTCAATTAACCCAATTCTGATATATGTGGGACAAAATAGCAACCTAGATTATACATTTAATTCTGCAATCTTAAAGGTGGCATTAAAGCCTTATACTAAGACCTTCATTTATTACCATTGTCTTCTCGCTAATTCAAAGAAGTAACATAATTTGAAGATCATGCTCTCTTGTGCATTGCTGCCAAATTACATCTCTTAGTTGGCAACCATTGAACTTATCTTCTCCAATATGAAAATGTACTATTAATTAGATCATTGAATCAACTTCCCCATTGAGAAAGAAAATGATCCACAGGGGATACAAAGAAAACTAACCTGTCAGTGAGCGTATTTAGTATGGGAATCCTCTCTGAAAGACATGATAGACCAACTCCCCACTAGCCATCGTTTTCTGGAATCTCTTAGAAACAGGATAGCTGCCATTGTTCTTCAAAGGTCTGGGTGCACTCATGCTTGGTGGGAGCAGGAGAGACACTTGCATCCCTATGATTTTGTAAAAAAAATCATCATGGCATTTAGCATATTATATCACCATTCTTGTGTGCCTGTCTCTCCAGCTAGGACATATGTTCCAAGAAGGCAAGGGCTCGATCTTATTCATCTCTGTATTTTAGCACTTGACACAATTTTTGGCATATTATCAGGACTTAATAAATGTTTATAATTAGTGCCCAATTTTCTTAAATTTTGTCCAATCCTGTGTTTTTATCTCTGAATAAACCATTTATTAGGAATGGTTTCTGCATTTGAGATCATAGCTGCATGCAACTGCTCGGGATCACGTCTTCATTTTTCTGGTTCTTAGAGTATGTACATTTCCAGTTCTATATATAATACATTTTAAGATGTATTCTACAATACATAGAAGTGAATGATTACACCCTTTAAGAGTAATCCTTAACCTAAGAATATTTACCCAAAAGCTATATTCTTTTAAAAATTCATTTATAACTGTAAAGTCAACTCATGATGCAATCATCTGAAGGCAACCTTTTATCAACCACAGAGTTTGCCAAGTATACCTGTCTAATTTCACATGTAGAATGTTCCTGCTGTTATAGAAAAGAAAATCAGAGTTCTCTGGACCTTATAGGAAGGGTTAAAACACAGTCATTAAAATTTAAAAATAAGAGCAATGGCTAAATTACAAGCCAATAAAAAAGTTACATGGTCTGCATGATTTTTAATGGCTATATAGTAACAAGAAGGCTATTTAATCATGATAATTTTAATATATTTGGGGTCTAATATACTTTTATTCTTTTATTATTGTCACAAACTAGACCTATCAATTTATCATAGTGTGATTTTTTTTATTTCAAAATTTAAAATTTTTTTCTTTGCAAAACTTCAAATAAAAAGTGTGTATTTTTACATTTAGTGTGGAGGTCTATTAACTCTGTTTCCTGACTGTCATGAAAGTCTTGGTTTAGAAAAGTCTTCAAATTATCAGCTTGTTGATTCCACTATTTTCAGATAAATTGTGATCCTGTTGATTTTATAAATGTAACATTGAAGCCCAAAGATAGCAGACCTAGGAAAGGAATAGAAGTTAGATCTAATAAGCAACTTTCTCCTAACTTTTTTTTTTTTTTTTACATCTGACAGCTCATGTTTAGTACAATTCATCTCTTCATTGCCTAAACCCTACTTTCTTTCTAGCCTCAAATACTCTTCTTTGTTTTTCCTATATGCTAAAATACCTGTGGTATTTGGTCTCATGCTATTTAATCTCTTAGGTGTTCATTCTATCTTTTGATTAAACCAAAAGACTCAGAAAGGGAGAGAAAGGAGTTTGCATCTACCAATTTATATTCCCTTAACAAAGATTCAGAAACATCTGGAATCAAGGCCCTAGACATTTAAAATTTCTATTTTTTAAATAACCAATGGATTTCAAATGAAAGTTTATTAATACTGATGATAATTCATATGTTAACCATCAATTCCTCAGGTATGTGTTGAATCACTTTTAACATGGGAGAGAAAATTTAAAAAACTAAAGAACACCTCATAAATTCTTTTGGAAGCTTCCTGCAATTTTTAACATTCACTGAAACAAAAAGAGAAAAAGGAGGCCACTTCAGAATGACATTAAAGTATTTGTCTATTGGATAACATAGGCAATAATATCTTCTTATTCTACCCATACTGGTTATGGTGATGTCCATATCATGACATGAATTTATTATTAGATAATGACACTCTTTCTAATGCTGATAAAAGTTTATTGCCACTTTGTTTATGTTTACTGCATTATCTCTCATCATGTATTACCTCTTCAAGTATTATTACTCACTAGTTTGATTCCATTGAATTTTTCCAATTGCAGGAAGAATAGTAGCATCCCATTTCATGTCTTATATACATTTGGTAGATGTCTACAGCTTTATAAATAGCTTTCAACCCAATATGCATGTTAATTACAACATGAACCATTATTAGTTTGCCTCCCTTGATATCTTACTCTTCAATTGTTTCCTTATGCCTCATGCTCTACTAATTGATTTCTACTTTAACTTTCTCCACTGAAACTTTCTCCAGAATCTCTAGTCCCTCATCTCAAAATTCCCAAAACTCATTTAGTCTAATCTCTCTGGTCAGCGAAAAAAAAGTCAGGAATTCTATGGGATAATTTAGCTACTTCGCAGAGATAGCACATATCCATGAAGACTTGTAAGTGGATGAGTCAGCATGTAAGGTTCATTTTAAGATATAATTAGGAGAAAAGTCTAATCACTGAACAGATAAACATAAAACTTTTTAAGAGTTTCCATTAGAAGCACCCTGGGGCTCAAGCAGATCAGGAATAAAATACTAGAAATCTGAGAAGAGTAGTTGAAACTGCAAACCTAGCTGCCTTGAGAGCCATGCCACATGTCCCCTCTTGAACCCACCCCAGATTAGGCAAGACTGGGGGAAGGTGGAGCAGCCATGATGGAGTAGGGGGAGTGGCCCTTAGTCTAGAGAGCAGTATTAATAGAGTCAGTGAATCTCCTTTTGTAGTTTTGACTTAAGCTAGCATCACCACAATTTTGTCTTCTCTTAGCTGGTAAGACCTTGGTATATACTACGTTGATTGAATACCATAATCAACTATGTCTTCCACTTTTGTGTGCCCTAGTACCAGTGATAATGACTTGAATACTATTGATGTTTAAAAATTGTTGCAGAAGAAAATAATTACACAATTTAAATAATGTGGTAGGGATCTAGGGTTCCTCAAAACCCAAAATGACACAGTAGATGGATACATTTATTTGCTATTGAACATCAGCTATTCTACCTTCTATTTCTGCATAATTTACTGAAAAACTAAATATTGGTTGTACATTAACTTTCTCTACAACATCATTTTCACTCCTTTTCGTTTTAATATTTTGTCTTGATTTTGAGGTTCTTAATAAAAAAAAATCAAATACAAATTATTTCTACATTTGTCATAAATCTTTAATTTGAATGTCATTACATAGGATATTCAGATAATAAGTATTTAAAATGACAATGTTAATTGTCAATGCCAACTTATAAGGTCTCATATAAGATAATTTTTTTAGAATTTATTTTAAAAATATTCTGTCTTCAAAATTTGACATGCTTCTGTGATATATGAAATCAATACATTTCCCTTTTTGCCCTTGGTTCCAGAGAGTTCAGAATTACAATTTATGCAAATTGCATTATTAATGGACTCCAACATTGTTGTATTTATTTCCTCTTTCTTCCTTTTTTCTCAATTCCTTGTTTGGCTTTTATTAAACATATGACAATATATAATTTCCATACTTTTTCTCAAATCATTTTTTGAAAGATGATATAAATAAAAAAATAATTCATAAGACAGGCATATTATTCTCCTTTAAATGAACAAATAATGGTAGAGATGTTTTTTAATAAATGATTTTGCAATATTTCTGCAGTATTAACAAAGTAAACTTAATATTTATTTAGAAGATGGCCGGGCGCGGTGGCTCAAGCCTGTAATCCCAGCACTTTGGGAGGCCGAGACGGGCGGATCACGAGGTCAGGAGATCGAGACCATCCTGGCTAACCCGGTGAAACCCCGTCTCTACTAAAAAAATACAAAAAACTAGCCGGGCGAGGTGGCGGGCGCCTGTAGTCCCAGCTACTTGGGAGGCTGAGGCAGGAGAATGGCGTGAACCCGGGAGGCGGAGCTTGTAGTGAGCCGAGATCCGGCCACTGCACTCCAGCCTGGGCGACAGAGCGAGACTCCGTCTCAAAAAAAAAAAAAAAAAAAAAAAAAAAAAAAAGTTAATGAATCTTCTTTGATTGTATTGATAAGCTACCTCCTTTAACAGAGCTATTACAAACATTCTTGTTTGAGTCTGCAGCACTACAATACAATAGCATTAATAAGGTGCCAATTTTAAAATGCCCATTCATTTTAGTGGGAAATTAGATTTGAACTTACTTGTAACCGTTTAGAGATTTGTACTCCTTGGTCACTTGTCCAATATGCCAATACTCAGTTTGAAGAATTGAAACTCAATTATAAGCCCTCTTGGTGTTAATCTTTATTATATACATTGAGTCCCTATTTTCAGAAATAGGGCTTTCTAACTGGCCCCTTCAGAAAAACTAATAGACTACAAAATTTGAAGAATAGATAGTCTTCTATAATTTTATGACTGTTTTTTTAAACATAAATTAATTTTTCTTAGCAACTACATTATTTTTATGAAGCAAATAAATGATTAAATTATACTTTATTGCTGATAAAAACCCTTTTAAAAATAGGTGGCTTCTTCATTAACTTCTCCCCTCCACCACACAGACACACATAGAAACTCACAATGTTACGTTTATGCACAAGTGAGAGAGTAGAAGTTTTTCTTTCAACTCAGGAACAATACTAGTTAACCCCACTGCCCAAAGCAGTTAACCAGAGAATGAAATTCTAGGTACAAATATGAAAACGGAATGACAACATTATTAGTTCTAACTAATACATAGAAACATTAAAGTAATTAAATAAAACATTGAATATTCAGTGCATTGTGTACAGTTTTATTTTAAAAGTTGAAAAAAATTTAAATATTGTGTACTTTGCTTACTTTTTAAAGTATCATCAGAATAATTGATTTTAGGCATCGTTCTGCTGTCTTTTGTTTAATTTAGATATTTAATTTATGCTATCTATATCCATGCATCAGAGGGAATCTGTTATGCCTCTTGCTCTCTTCCATTTTTCTGCTGCTTACTATATGTCTCCAAATAATATGGTACATTGATCTATTTCTTGATGCATCTACCTTAGATATTATTAATGTCTAACTGATATAATAGGTAGGGTTAACTACATATCAAACTCCCTCTCCCAGCACACACATATACACACTTTTTTCCCTACAATCTACTAGTTCAGCTATGTCACTAGTAGCTAGTTTGGGTTTTGGTATTTTGGGTAACAGCTCTAAACTACACTTTTAGTGTATTTGTACTTTTGTGAGTGCGTGTGTGTTCATTCAAGAGCAGTAGCACATTTCAATTCCCTTAAGAAAAATGTAATAGCTGCCATAGTTTTACTATCTTCTTAACTACTTACATTTGCACTTCTGTTATTTGTACATATATTTTTATATTGTCAAGTCTGATAGCATATTTATTGTATGAACAACTTTATATGTAATTGCTTGCATACATGTACATGTACATATGTGTATTGTGTCATTACCAGCAGGATGTTCCACCATGTTAACTGTAATTATTTCTGATAGTGGTATTTCATGTGACTTTTCATTTCCTGATGGTTTAAAGGAAACCATTCAGCAAAACAATTGGGATGGAACTAGAAGAAGTAGACAAGCTGTATGATTGTCACCTAGAAGAGTGAGGTAGAACGGGCATACTGATCTTCATTGTCCTGGGCATGGAGAGGAGAAAGTGTCAAGCTTCATGAATGACCTTTGATGTAGGCGATATGGAGCTGAAGAAAATAAAATTTCCATAGTCAAGTAAATTGTAAATTTGGAAATATTAATTCCTTTTAAGGATACATGTTTTTACACATTTTAAGAATTATAATAAAATTGAAAAGACATTCAAATATGTTACATAACAAAGCTTAACACATGGGAAACGATCAATGAAGTTCAAGAAATTTGAAAAGAAAGAAAAATAGGGGTAGGAAGTATACAAAATACACCACAAACTTCCTTCATGCCATGAACTTTCCTACTTCACCTGATGTTTGACTTTTCTGTTTATTTCCAGACCCTGGGCAGTATAGACCAATATACCCCGTCCAATAACTCCTGTGGGGAGTCATCATGCACAGCTTTTACCAATTTTTCTGCTGATAGTTTCCCTTCAATCATTGTTGATTGAAAGTGTAAAAAACACACAAAAATGATAAATTGATTTTGCATTTTGCAACCTGTTCAATACATTTATTTACTCTAGAAGCTTTCTTGTAGATTTCATAGCTTTTAACAATCTAAAAATTAAGATAATTTAAGACAAATTACTTTCTTTCCAATAAATTATCTTTATCTTCTTTTCTTTCCTGTGGCAATCGCTAGAAGAATATTGAACAGGCATGCATGAAAGTGCTGAGAGTGAATATTCTTGGTTTGATCCAGGTCTTAGAGAAAGAGCATTATATTTTTCAGAATCAAGTATGATATTGTTTGTGGGTTTTTTCATAGACACCTTTTGTCAGAGAAAGGTAGTTCCATTCCATACCCAACTTGCTGTTGTATTTTATCAGAAACGGAACATAAATGTTGTCAAATGTTTTTCTGCATCTATTGAAATGGTCATGGATTTATTTTTTAGTCTGTTAATATAAATAATTATATTTTTAAACTTGTGAATGGTAAACAAATGTTGCATTTCTGAAATAAACCATGACATTGGTAACAGTGTGGTATCTTTTTATATATGGTAGGTCTTTATTTTTTTTAACGTTTGTTAAGAATTTTTGCATCTATGTTCATAAGATATATTGATATGGAATTGTGTTTTCTTGAAATATCTTAATCTGAATTTGGTGTCAGAGTGCTGCTGGTCTCACAGAACGAGTTGGAATGTTATTTCTTCCTTCACAACTTTTTGTAAAAGTTTATGTAGAAGTAGTATTTTGTTTTGTTTAACAACTTTGTGTAATGCACCAGGGAAGTCGTCTGGAGCTAGAGTTTTGTTGTAGGAAAGTTTTCAACTAAACATTCCATTTCTGTAATACACATATGGCTATGCTGACTATCTATTTCTTTTTGTGTGGACATTGATTTTATTTGTTTGTTCTTTTCCCAAGAATTGGTCTATTTCATCTAACCTGTCAGAAATACTGGGAAAATATTTTTCATAACATTCCCTTCTTAGCTATTTAATATCTGTAGAATGTGAAATAATATCACCTATCTTTTTCCTGCTACTGATTATTAATGTCTTCCTTCTTTTTGTCCTGAACTATCTGGAAGTAGTTTTGTCAATTTTATTGATCATCCCAAAGATCTAGGTTTTATGTATTTTATCTATTTGTTTTCTGTTTTCTAATTCATTGATTTCACTCTCACTCTGATTTTTATTACTACCTTTATTCTTTTAACTTTGATTTTGTTTGTTCTTTTTCTAGTTTCTTTAGATAGAATGTGAGGTCTTTAGTTTCAAACATTTCTTCTTCACTGATGTTAGATGTTTATGCTATAAATTTCTCTTTAAGAACTACTTTGCCATGTTCAATAATATTTTACATATTATGATTTTAATAATCTTTATATAAAATATTTTCTAGTTTTTCTTATGATATTTTTCATGGATAACTTAGAAGTGTGTCATTTAGTTTTCAAATCTTGAAGATTTTTAAATATCATTCTGAAATTGTTTTTCAGTTTAATTCCACCAAAAGGGAACATGCATTGTTTTCCTTTTACATTTACTTAGACAGCTTTACAACTCACAATATGGTCTATGTTGGTAAATGTATAGACCAAATACAGTTGTGGATTTGTCTTTTTTTACAGTCCTATTAGTTTTAGCCTTATTTGTTTTGAAGCTCTGTTTTAGGTGCATAAATGTTGGGGATTTGTATACCCTTTCGTATAACTGACTTTTTTTATATTCAATGACCACTTTCCCATGAAAATATATATTTTTTGCTCTGAAATCTGTTTTATATGATATTAGACAGACTGTAGCTTTTTAAGATTAGTGTTATCGGGCATATCTTTTTCTATTCTTTTACTTTATTTGTGTCTTTGTATTTTAAGTGTGTATCTTATACGGAGTTAGGTCTTACTTATTTAGCCAATCTGATATTGTCTGCCTTTTAATTGAAATGTTTCACATTTAATGTGACTATTGATACAGTTGAATTGAAATTTACCATCTTACTATTTGTTTTCTTTTTTGCTTTATTTTTCGATTCAATTCCTCAACAATATACTTTCATTTTTTCTCTCCTGCCCTTTTGAGCTATATCGTCATCCACATTTCTACATGTTATAAATTCCAACACTTTGTTATCACTATTAATTTAAATAGTCAATTGCCCTTCAAAAGTATTTGTGTAATAAAAAGTAATTGTTTATATTTACCAGTTGAAAAGTAACTTTTTCCTGTGCTCCTCAGTCCTCTGTACCAGATGAATTTCCATCTGGTATTATTTTGCTTCTGACTTAAAGAACAGTACAGTAATAATTTTGGGTCCTGTGTGAGCTCCCATCATTTTTTCCTCTACTTCTTTCGGGTGGTTCTTTCATGAGCTTTGAGTAATCTCCTCATATCCATGTACCCCTTTGTACAGATGAGGATTTTAAAAGTATACATTGCAGATCTCTGGCTTTCTCTCTGTCTGTAGCTCTTTTCTGTCTTGTACTCTGTACTGCAAACTCTAGCCAACTTGACCTTCTCAAATTTCTGTTGCAAGGCTCCTGCTTTTTAAAACAGAATCAGATGTTACTATGTTTTAAAAAGATATGACGGACCAGATAGGAAGTTTCCCCAAGTTGAATTCCATCAGTGCTTTCATCAAGGCTCGTGTAAATACTGAATAGTTTGATTTTGAAGCAACAATTTATCTTGCTCTCCATAGGTATAATATTGGTGACTATCACTGCATCAAGGCACAAATTATTGATGCAAGAAACAGCTAGGCCAGAAAAGATTCCATGAGCCAGGAGAGCCTAAAATTAAAGTGTTTTCATCATAGAGAATACTACGGCTTTAATGGCAAAAAGTAGGCCAACTGGCAGTTTGAAACCCACAAGAGTGGTCAGTTGATCTTTTGTGTTTCCTGATATTACAAGGAGGTGCTTGTCAGTGGCCTACTTCTCATCTTTATGAATCATGATAAAGGCCACATTCATGTAGTCTTCACTAGAGATTATTCTCTTAGTTCCATGAACAACAGATGATAAATAATTTCTTCACTTAGAAATATTGAGATCAAACTCCTGATCTCAAGTGATCTGCCCACCTTGGCCTCCCAAAGTGGTGGGATTACAGGCTTGAGCCACCATGCCTGGCCAAATATTTCTCTTTCAGATTGAAGAATTTGATCAAATGTCTGGTGATCCTTAGTAGCTTATTCAGAGTTAAGAATGAAATGAGGAAAAAATTCTACTTTTCCATTGTCATACTTCACTACACAGGGAGTTGTCAATGCGTCAGCTATTACTCTGGGCACACAACCTGCACTACAAAATAAAAATGCTTCTGTTCTGTGCTCTCAAGGTCTGCCCAGCTGACCTGGCTTCAATAAATACATAGTTTGTTCAATTTCTTTTCTTTTCTTTTCTTTTTTTTTGAGACAGAGTCTTGCACTGTTGCCCAGGCAGGAGTACAGTGACACGATCTTGGCTCACTCTAACTTCTGCCTCCCAGATTCAAATGATTCTCCTGCCTCAGCCTCCTGAATGCTGGGACTACAGGTGCCTGCCATCATGCCCAGTTAATTTTTGTATTTTTAGTAGATGTGGGGTTTCACCATGTAGGCCAGGCTGGTCTTGAACTCCTAACCTCATGATTCACCCGCCTCAGCCTCCCAAAGTGCTGGGATTCCAGGCATGAGCCACCACGCCTAGCCTCATTTGTTCATTTTCTTTAAGTGAACATTTGTTTCATTCTTCTTTTGTTTTCTTTTGTCCTGGGGTTTAAACATCTGGTTGGTTCAGTTCTGTGCACAGAAGTGGGAGAAGAAGTGACAATTTAATTGCTATGTTTATTGACTTTCCATTAGACCTTTTGATTTCAAGTTCTGGTTCATTTTTGTCCTCAGTCATTCTTTGCCCTTTTAAACCCCAAGTTTCACTTTAAAGTTTTGCTGGACTTATGGACTTTTCTTTCTGGTTGTGTATCCTCTGCATGGATATGAGCAGTGATTTTGCTTGTCCTGCTTTATGAATCACCAGTTATCTATCTGCTTTCCACTTTGCAACATTTTTTTTGTGGTGGGGGGAGCATTTGAAATTGTATTTTCTACTCATATGCTTGTCTCCCATTTTGTTTTTATGTGTGATTGGTTTATGCCTTTAAGTATCTAGTATTATTTTAATTGGATCTTGGAGGTGTGAAGAGAAAATGTGTGGAAATCAACCATCTTGACATAACAGCCATAGATTTGTGTTTTGAAAAGATTATCCTTGCAGCACTAAGGTGACTAGATTGAGGATAAAGGAAGAAAAAAAGGAGAAACCTTTTAGGAGTATTTTACTAATGCAGGAAAGGCATCACGAAAGTTGAATGGCATAGTGGCAATGAGCAGGGAGGACAAAGGAGAGATGCTAGAAATTAAGGAGACCGAATAGACAAGACTTAATGTCAGACTAGATGGAAGAGTATGTTAGCTTGCTGTTGCTGTCATAACAGATTACCACAAATTTAGCAGCTGAAACAATACTCATTTGTTAGCTTGTAGTTCTATAGGTAGAAATCAAATGGGCTTAACTGGGTCTCACAAGGTTGAAATCAAGGTGTCCACAGGGCTGGAGGCTTTAAGAAAAAATTGTTTCCAGGCTCATTCAGGTTGCTCACTTGGTCCAGTCCTGAGTTGTTTCCTGCTGTTATCTGGGGACTGCCCTGAGCTCCTCTCAGCCTCCTTCTCATCCTTATCTGTAGCCTCCTACATTTCAAAACCAGCAGCAATACATCAGATTCTTCTCATTGCCTCATCTCTCTGATTGACTCTTCTGACTTCCTCTTTTGTTTATAATAACCCATGTGATTGCATGGATCCTCCTGGATTATCCAGGATCATCTCCCTATTTTAACATCATCTGATGAGTAACCTTAATTCCATCTTCAACGTCCCATCATGGAAGTTCCTAGATTAATGTTTGACCAAATAACTGGGGGGCAGGAGTCTTGGGGGTTATTATTAGAATTTTTTCCATCACTACTAGGATAACTAAAAGAGAGAAATAGAAGATGACTCCTGGTTTCTCGTTTGGATGGTGTCCCTTAATTAAATCCCTCAGTGTCCAAGGTTTCATTATTTTTCATCTGATACACACATACTCAGCATCACAGCATAAGGAAAACCCTTGACAAATGCTTAATTTTTAATCCTGGATAGATTACTACCAATGAATCCTTATCTATCTTTTTCCTATTAATCTCAAACAAAAAGCATACTAGAAACCTAAGAAAACAAAGAAGTAAGCAAACAAACAGCTTTAAATTTGGACCCAACTCAACAGCTTTCTCTTACCTGGCCCTTTCCTGAAGTTTCTTAGCTTTTTAGAGTTAAAGACCACATCTCAAGCAGAAAGCACTTCCAGAGAAAATAAAATTAGAGGGCAGAAAATTATTTGGGTACCAAATTCAAAGTTCACAAGTATTCCAAAAACTAACAGTCACTAAGGCCTGCCTAAAGTCTCTTTCAGCTGTTAAAGAATTATATAAAATTCTTTTCTCTCAGAAGATAAGTATTCTACCCTCACCATTCAGTGATTTAATTTCTGTTTTGTCTATGTTTATCTCTCTGTTTACTCCACATTGATAGCCTACAGACTATCAAGCTCCCTTCCTAGGGGAGATGGGCTGGCAGAATGGAAGATGAAGGAGAGTACATGAGAAGAGAAAAGAGAAGAAGATAGAAACTGATATCATATAAATGACATTATTGATATATACTTTCTTCTCTACACAGTTATATTGCT
Source organism: Chlorocebus sabaeus (assembly GCF_047675955.1). NCBI lineage: Eukaryota > Metazoa > Chordata > Mammalia > Primates > Cercopithecidae > Chlorocebus > Chlorocebus sabaeus. The sequence goes on along the minus strand of NC_132913.1, from coordinate 51,481,736 downwards.
CCTTTAAAAAAAGAGACAGAAATAAAGACAAAGGCATGTCTTCACAACCTTGGAATCAAAAAATGTGTCTTTGTGTAGTGTATGTGCATGTGTGTGTGTGTGTCAGTGTGTGAAAATTAGCATTTGTCCATAGATATTTTTTGTAAATCCAGCAAGACAACATAGCCTGGTTGGCTTTGAGAGTGGTTGAATAAACTGCTTTCTATAAGCCAGATATTGTATTTGGTCAAGATATAAACAAACTTGTGCCTTCTTTAACAATAGTACCTTTGCTTTTCATAGAGAAGGAGTGTCCCCAAGGAACCAGCCCCAATGCCATGGCACAGTCCTCTCTGTGGACATGAGATTGCTATCTGCTGGATGTTTTTAACAGGGCTAATTAAGTTCATTCACAAATCTTCTTTATTAAAGACTTCACACCGAAATATCTCTAAACATGCAATAGAAGACTATTATTGAAATGTCTTTGTTTCTAATCACAATACCAGGGTGATAATTAAAGACATTACCAAGTGCCCTCGTGAGGGTAAGGATTAAGAACGTCATCACTATCTGCTAAAACACTGCAAGGGGACCTATTTGGGCAACAGTACTCCATTAGTGCAGATGCTAGGAATGATTTTGTAAAAGTCTAGACTCTCCAAATTTCAGAGTGCATATTCTGAAATTTGTAAATGTCTTGTTATGTAAGCCATTTTTGTTAATGCTATTCAGAGTATAAACGCATACAGATTATGTGATAGAGCCTTTCTTTTAACAATCCTTCTGTTTGTAATTGCCAAATAATTTCTTAAAATAAAAATCAATCCACTAGACGTTTAAGCCAATCTCCTTCTTCTTATTTTTAAAAGTGCTATGCATAGGCTGTGCTAAAATGCTTGTCTTGGGAGAGCAAGCTGTTGTTGAAAAGTTACCATGTTAGATTACATAAAAATATTGCCAACCCATTTCTAGAAAGATTAAGAGTGGGAAAATACAATATATCTTAATTGGAATCTGTTATATTTTACATGTCTATTTTAATGTCTTCTTTTCCTCGAGTTTTAAATAGAAAAAATTTTGTTTTGATACCTAAGAATTTCAGAGGAGGTATTTCTCACATTCTCTGTGAAGGCAATTTAAAAGTACATGAGCAACGCATGTGGATATAGTCAGGGAATCAAGATGTGAAATTTTCAACGTATTTCTTTAAAGGTAGACTCTTCAAGTGATTACTGTGAAAGTAATTTATTCCAGCCAAACACACTTCCACATATTGTTAACAGTACTATGTGCTTCAACTCATTTAACAGCTTTTTAATTCAGTAGTTATTCCGATTTAATAGAGCCATTTCTTCATCATTTTGCATTTAGTGATAAATGGTGCCAGAATTTATGATAAATTAAACTGCAAAGGACCATGTTAAAGTTATCTTAAGGGTTTCACATAAAAGGAATCAGCACCTATTTTGTTCAGAACAGCCACCTGAAAGTTCACGTGGCGAAAAGTGCTTCTTGCCAGGTATCAACTATGCGATCTATTTGAAAGTTAAGTTTTAATTATACTTTTCCCTCACCACTTACCTTTGGCAGTGGCCATCCAGCTGGGGGACTAGCAACACGGACGCTTTAAACTAGGGGCTCTTTCTTGTTTTAATATTGGTTTAACAAGTGGAAGAACATTCAGGTGGAAGCTTTGATGAAAAATCCTTACATAACAAGCCACCAGATACAGGGGGCAACTTTGTAAAAGTTTGGTGAAGAGACAAGGCATCACGGGGCTATGGAAGAGATAAATTGGGCAGGGCCAAGTAGTGGGAGAGAGGAGAGGTGTAGTTGGACAGCCCTGCCAATTACTGATCCTATTATCCTTTCTCCCTCCTCACTAACGCACTGGCTGAGCAGCTACTGCAAAGGAATATGAGAGGCTGAATTCACAGGCCTCTTCCTTTCCTTCCTTCCTATAGGCACATTTTATAAATGAAAAAAAAAAAAATTCCTTGACTAAAGTATTGAAAATGGTTTGCAGCCATTAACTCTACCATTTTACAGACCTGTTAAAATGTATAAACTAGCTTAATTAGGTTTCTTCCCTCGCTCACCTATACTCCCAGGCAGGCAAGCTGGATAGTCAAACAAGGCGAACTGTATTAGGACAGAGATCAGGACAAAACTATGTAAATGAAAGACTCTGTCCTTAAGGTTAAAAACCTTAGGTCACTCTTGACAACTAATGAGAGACCAGGGAGAACCTGCCCACACACACATTCATTTGTACCAGAAGATAAATTTCGGCCCCCAAAACAGTCATGAATAACTTATCTGTGTCCATAACTGTAGGCAAAACATTTGCAAGGGTGTGAGGAGTGCAATCTGCATTTCCTCATTTGTGAAAAATGCTTCCTGAGTATTCACCTTTGAGTTTTCTGAGTTAGAATTTTCCTGTTACTTTATGATTGCATATTTGCCATAAAGTTTTTCTTCCTTTATAGAGCACCTTTTATTAAGAATCTATTATGTGAGGGGAAATTGATGTACAAAGATAAAAGATTTGGTCTCTTCTTCAGAGAAGTACCTAGTCTGATATATAATATTAATAAGTAGGCATCAAAGCAAATTCTGTGCTCATCGAGGTGACAGAGTAAGTTGCAAGCTGGGTTAGTGTTGAACTACCAAAACAAGCAATTGCTTGATTATTTAAAGGAAAGTCTAAATACTTTTGGAAAATAGCCCCAAACTCATTAAGCCTACCTTGTAACTCTGCTTCACCCTTTTCTTACTCTCAACATTTGTGTATGCATTTGTGTGTCCATCTATGTGTGTATTCATGTCTATCTGTTGCTGTCTATTATATAGCATTAGCAGGAATTATTAGGCACTAACTCTGTGCCAGACAGTGGAGTAAGAACATTGCATTTCTCATCATATTTAATGAAAGAAAAAAAATGATGGATTGGGAATTTGAATGTTCCAATCACAAAACTAGAAGCAGAATATTTTACATCTCTATTTTTAAGTCTTTAAAATGAGAGGAGTCCATTCTAAGGCCCTGTCCAGCTATCACAAGTCTAAAAAGTTGTGATTCCTGATACTTTCCTATATGTTTCTTTCACAAGGAGAAGATAATGCTTTATTTTGTTAACTCCCTAACATTCCCTGCTGTATGGATACTTTTTAAGAGAAATAGAATTGAATAACAGGTTACTTTTTAAAAGCTTCACTTTTAACAGGTGGATTAAATTTGAGAACTAAAACTGTATAGGGTTTTAAAAATAAAAGTTATAACAATTATATGCATGTAGAAACAATTTTACCAGATGGAAACATTTTTTATTTCTCGATGGTTTCCAAAAGGTGTTCCATTAGCCACACATTTTTAATAGATGAAATACTTGGCCTTTAAAAGTGTGATTTTTAAACTCCTAAAATATTCATGAAATTATTCCTATAACAAAAGCAACAATTTTAGAAGCATTAATATACATTACTTAACCTGAAAAATAGAATACAGAGAATTTTCTATTCATTAAGTTCCCCATTGCACTGTCCAGGGCCACTTGTCTACCTCCTTGCTGTGTTTGTTGCTTGCTATATTTTTCTGGGCTGTTTATTCCGCAAAGGGCAATTGCAGAAGAATTTGAAGTAGTTTTTAGTGCTAGGCTATTCTCTAGCTTAAGTTCATGCCCCTTGGTTCTCATATTTAACAGAAGCTCAGATAGCCTGCAGCATCTGTCCTTTTGGTTCCCTTCAGGATTGTGTACATTTCTTTGTCATATCGTCATTTCTGAAACCACAGAGTTTCTTTAAATAGCAACCTTGTCCCACTAGAATTATGGGAAACTTCAATGCTATAATTTGAAAAACATTCCGTTCAAAGTATATTGTCATAGTTGACTTAAATATTTGAGACATATATTATATTTTCCTGTTAAAAGGAAGTTGAGTATAACCATGTTCTTTGCAATGAAATAAAAAAGAGGATAGTAACTACTTTTTTTCAGTCAATATTTGGTTAGTATGATCAATTTCATTGATTAGGTGAGAACACAATCTCCCCAAAATAATAAAAACACAAAACAAATTTGGTCACTTCACAAAAGGTGAAAAATAAAATCCAGCCACTTATTTACAAGAGTAGTACTTACATATATTTTCATACCATTGTGTTGACATAGTCCAAATAAATAAAGACACACATACATCTTACATAAATAACTAAATGTGTCAGAGTTTACATCTGTCCTTTAGAGCACAAAAGAAGAATTCCAGGAGCGTGAAATTCATCTTCATCACTTCCTCTGTTCCTAAGTTTAGAAAAGGTATCTTTAGAGATAATAATTTTAAAGGAGCTTTATTAGTATGATATACTGTTTTTTGACTTAAGGAAAAATTGACACTGTACCAGATGTTTAGATTTTAAAAAGCTCTTAAGTGTTTTCAACTTTATTACTCACATACAAAAAAAAATGACTATAGCAGATAAAACAATGTTTCACTTTTGATCCGGAGAGTGTGATGAAGTATAATCAGACTTGAAGCCTGATACTTTTTATATGTTCAGTTTTTCTGTAGGCACATTTATAAATGGATAATTCTTTTGAGATTCTTCTTGCTCAGTCTCAGTGTTTTTTGTTCTTTTTTTCACAGTGAATTGCAAAATGCCATTTAACTTCAAGGTTGCTAATCGTACAACTACCCACCCTTTTATTGACTGCCTTTCCTTGAGTTTTTGTTTCACCAGCCAGAGCCTCACATTGCTGGACATTCTTTCAACTTGGCCATCAATCTATAAAGCAGATAAAACTTTCTAAGTCCTGATGCCTCTAGTAGCGTTTTACTTACCACTTTTTATCCATCCTCAGAGAAAAGCTCCTTCTGAAATATCTGAAGTGGCTGTTGATGGTGTCTTCACTGCTGCTCCATGGAACCTTTTTTTGAATACTATCATCTAAAGTCTCCTGAAGTCCGGGAAAGTCTTGTCAGACTGTTTCAGCAATGTTTATATTTCTTTGCCTCGGTGTCTATCTCTCCCTTCCTACCTCTATCCTCTATTTTTTCCTTTCTTTTTAATTTGTGACAGTGAAGTTTTTGGCAATATTTTTATGGTAGACACACAAGGACACACGAGTTGACATGAATATATTTTGGTTTGCTTCCTACATCCTAATTTTTGGAAACTACTATTGTTTTTGACCACATAATTATTTAATATATCATATTTATTTAACTTAACATATCTGTATGTTTATAATCTATATGCATATATATAAAGTTTATATGCATTTACATGCATAAGAAACACATACTTACGTGGTTCTCCTAAAATAAATGTGTATGTATACGTGTGTTTCTTTTGTTGCAGGAAAAATATAATTTTACTCAAAATTCATCAGGTCTAGTATATATCAAAAGAGTGCTTCCGAAAGCAGAGACTAAGAAATATCTAGCTGGCAAGGCATGGTGGCTCATGCCTATAATTTCAGAAAATTGGGAAGTTGAAGTGAGCAGATCACTTGAGGTCAGGAGTTTGAGACCACCCTGGCCCACATGACAAAACGCTGTCTCTATTAAAAATATAAAAATTAGCTGAGTGTGGTGGCACACACCTGTACCCCCAGCTACTTGGGAGACTGAGGCAGAATTGCTTGAACACTGGAGGCGGAGATTGCAGCAAACTGAGATTACACCACTGTACTCTAGCCTGAGTGACAGAGCGAGACTCCATCTCAAAAAAAAAAAAAAAAAAGGAAAAGAAAGAAAGATAGATCTAGCTATAAATCACCCACACAGACACGTTTACACACACGCACACAAGCACACACACGTATAATGTGAAGTACACATTATATGATATTTTATAAGTGTATGCTATGTGAAATAAAGGCATTCAGGTTCTTCCTTCCTCTAGTGGGAATTTTAACCTGCACTGATCCAATCATGTATTTCAACACATTGTGTAATTTCTGCAAATCCTGGCCTCTTTTCACAAACCCAGACAAACCCAGAAGTATGCTTGTGATATCACCCCAAGATTCATAAAAGTCAGTTGCATTATTTTTGTGTTGGCCAGGTTTTGGCTGTGACATTTAAATAATTAGAAAGTGAATAGACTCATTCCTCTTATAGCTTTTATTTCATAACAGTAATTCATAAGGAGAAGCCAGAGTACTAAAACAGGAGACAGAAGCTCTACAGGAACAAAGAAAATGCATTGAAATTTTCTTGGAAGATGCAAGCATAAAATAAACTGAGTCACTGGTGTTCAAGATGTTTTTTATTTACATGATATAAGATTTTGGTTCATTTCTAACTCTAAAGAAAACAGTTCTTGAACTATTTATTTAAAATTTCAGATTGACCAGTATACGTATTATGTTAATGATGAAAATACCATGCCCTTCAAGATATATACTTACCTAGCAACAGAAGTTCAGGTATCAGATCTATGTATCAGAGTTAAAAGAGTTTTGATACAGCCCATATGATGATAGATGGAATATAGAACAGAATCACTAAGTGTTAAGAATTGTATTTTTTAACTCATTTTTCTTTAGAAGTTTGAATAGGGAAAAATAGACAAGAGTGAAGATAATATGCTGATAAACTGATATATTTAAAGTCAAAATTATTTCAATATATTGAAACATGAAAGTGTAATATAGTAACTTAAGAAAATATTTTAATTTAGACACTATTTGTTCATAAAAATACCCTTAACTATAAAGGTGAAAATTAATTTAGAAATTCATAAAATACATTATTATGGAGCTGAAAATCTAACTGTAATGTGTATAACATAAACTCTTTCTATTATAAGCTACATATTATAGACTAGTTAGAATAAAATTTGATTTATTTAGTTACTCCACAAATCACAAATTGTAACTATGAATTCCAGCTATATAACTTAAGAATAGGATTTAATGTTTTAAATGATTTATTTATTGAAACATTTTGAATGGAAACAGATTTTAATGAGCTATCTTTTTTCTGCCTTTAAATTTTGCAGTAAATTCAAGAGCAGTTAATATGCAGCTATATTCTTCATATTACTAGCTGATATTTTAACTTACTATCAAAATTGTATTCATGTACCTTATGATAGTACTTGTGTGATTTTTTAAAAATTTGTTAAAATGTACTTAATGAGTTCCTATCCTTTGTTAGATAGTATGGGTATAGATGAAACAGCAATTTAGTCAGTGGTTTAAAGCAACAAAGTTGGTCCATCTGAAGACAGAAAAAGTAAAAGCATTACATATATATAATTTTCCTTTTTTCCATTTTCCATCTTACATCTCTCCATAGCACTGTGAGACCAGACAAAAATTTGATTTGCAATTTTTTCAAAATTTTGGCTGCTAAAATTATCACCTGCAGTGCTCTGAGTGCCATAAGTAGTAAAGCATTGAAAGGATGGATTTTGGAGACTGTTGATGTGAGTATGATGGAAAGAAATGAGTACTTGTGCCTAAAAGTCATTGCATGGGAGAAGTAGAATGAAGACAGAGGCTTCAGACATACTCTTTAATCATAGACACTTGGTCTTTGAGCATCCGAAGACCTTTAATTCAGCTCTATTTTCCTGGTGGTGGGAGAACTTCCCCACCAGGAGAATTCCCTGGCTTTTACAAGTCAATTGAATGATTCTGCTTGTAGGTAGATTCCTGAGGAGAAGCACTGGAAATGAACATACAATATTAACTTGTCATAAGGAAAAGTTGCAAATTGTGGCTTATAATGAATTATCTGTAAATCAATACACATACTTCTATCAAGAACCCCTTAAAATAATGAGACTTATTTGAGATTATGTGTTCTGTAATTGGCAATTTCTGTTTCAGAAGAGAAAGTTGTTTATAATATTGCATACTTTTCATTAAAAGTGAATGACAGAAAACAGCCTTTTGTGGCCTATGGGGCAAATATATTATTTACAATAGAATGTGTAATTGTTTTATTTATCTATTTCCTTTCTCTTTTTTATTGTAGGAAAAACACGTAACATAAGATATGCCTTTCTTAACAAATTGTTAAGTGCACTGTACAATATTGTCAGTTATAGGCAAAAGGCTGTACAGCAGATGTCTCGAACTTATTCTTTTCGTGTAACTGAAACTTTATACTCATTAGATAGCAACTTCCCATTTCCACCTCTCTGTGGCCCCTAGAATCAACTTTCTTTCTAATCTCGGCTTCTATAAGTTTAACTATATTAGAGATCTCATATAACGAAATAGAATCATGCAGTATTCATCTTTCTGTGACTGGTTGATTTCAAATAGCATAATGTCCTCCAGTTTTATCCATGTTGTCCCATGTGGCAGGATTTCTTTCCTTTTTAAGACTGAATATTCCGTTATATGCATATACCACATTTTCTTTATCTATTTACCCACTAAATGATCATCTATGTTGTTTCTGTATCTTGGCTATAGTTAGTAATGTTTCAATGAACATAGGAGTGTCTCTTCAAGACAGTGATTTCAATTCTTTTAGATATATACCCAGAAGTAAGATTGCTAGATTACATAGAAGTTCTATTTTTATTTTTATTTTTGAGGAACTTCCATGCTGTTTTCCATCTTGACTGCACTATTTTACACTCCTACCAACAATGTAGAAGGGTTTCTCACCAACATCTTTGCTTTTTTTTTTTTGGACAATAGCCATCTTAATAGGTGTGAGATAATGCATCTGAGGTTTTGATGTGCATTTACATGAGTAGTGATTTTGAGCACTTTCCATATACCTGTTGGCCATTTGTATGTCTTCTTTGGATAAACATCTATTACTTCCTATGTCTGTATTTGAATCAAGTTATTTGTATTTTTGCTATTGAGGTATATGGGTTCTTTATACATTTTGTATATTAACCTATGATCAGATATATGGTTTATAAATATTTTTCCCATTCCATAGGTTGCTTTTACTTTTTTTTCCTTTGTTATGCAGAAGCTTTGTAGTTTGATATAGTCTCAGTCATCTATTTCTACTTTTGTTGCCTATACCTTTGAGGTTGTGTCCAAGAAATCATTTCCAAGACCAATGTCAAGAAGCTTTCCCCCATCTTTTCTTGTAAGAGTTTAATAGTTTCAGCTCTTACTTTAAGTTTTTAATCCACGTTCAGTGGATTTTTGTGTGTGGTGTAAGGTAAGGCCAAATTTTATTATTTTGCATGTAGATATCTAGTTTTCCCAATACCATTTGTTTAAAAGGCGAACCTTTCCTTTTTGTGTACTCTTGATCCTTTTGTGGAAGATCAGTTGATTGTGTATGCATGGGTTTATTTCTGGGCTTTCTATTTGGTTCCATTTGTCTATATGTTTGCCATACCAGTACCATGCTGTTTTAATCACTGTAGCTTTATAGTATGTTCTCAAATCAGAGGTTGTGATGCCTTCAGCTTAGTTCTTCTTTCTCAAGATTGCTTTCGTTATTTGGGGACTTTGTAGTTCCATATAAATTTGGGGACTTTTTTTTTTTTCTGTGAAAATGGCCATTGGAATTTTGACAGTGTTTACATTGAAATTTGCAGTAGATTGCTTTGGATAATATGGCCATTTTAACAATATTAAGTCTTCTAATCCATAAACACAGGATATCTTTCCATTTATTTGAGTCTTCTCTAATTACTTTCACAAACATTTCATATTTTATTATACAGGTCTTTCACCTCCTGAGTTAAATTTATTCCTAAGTATTTTATTCTTCCTGATGCTATGGTAAATTATATTGTTTCTTAATCTCCTTTTCAGATAGTTTGTTATTAGTGTGCAAAAATGTAACTGATTTTTGTGTGTTAACTTTTTGCCCTGAAAACTTATTGAATTCACATTTCTGACAGTTTTTGTGGGGTTGTCTAAATATAAAATCATATCGTCTGCAAACATGGATGATTTTATTATGCAATTGTTTTAATTTCATTTAATTAGCCACTTGCTTTGACTTTTTCATGATAGAAATAAGATATTCTAGATATTTAAGTATAGATGCTGGCTATTTTAAAGAGGTTATTTGATTTGTACAAATATATTTAAATTATTTGTATAACACTTTTGAATATAGGTAAAAAGATACATAGATTTATTTTATTAAAGTCTTGTTAAATTTTCTTTAAATACTAGATCATAGTGTCAATGATTTCCTTACGTGGATATTGTTGCTGTTTTTCTCTTAACACAATTATATTAAATTTTAATGACATCAATTGTAATATCTAACTAGTATCTGGAAGCTTGTGGAGAGCCCAAAGGTTTTATACAAATTTATATGTGTAAAGCTCTCACTGATATACTTTGCCAGTAGATATTTTACCTTGAGTAGTCAGCTCTGCAAATCCCTTCCCACAAAAGATTAAAAACATCCTCCTATTACATCTAGAGATTTCTTTTTGTTATTCAAAGCCATGAATAAATTTAGGAAAATGTATATGATTTTAATGCCTTAAACCAGAAAGCTTCCTTGATTCCTATTAAAAAATGGAATATTTAATGTTTTCCTTCTTCTGTGGTACTTTTTTTGATATTGTAGCAAAGAACAAAAAAGAATCCTGAGAACATATAAAACAAAAAACTGTGTTTGAAGTATTATAATAAAACACCCTTCTTCCTTTAATGCTAAGTCCCTTTTTAATGAAGATCCTCTGGCAGCTCTTGAATGTATAACTAGTTTATATCATGGGATGAAGCTGTCTGTTCTGATGATTGACATGAGCCCACATTACAATGTGATTCTGAAAATTAGTCCATAGAGGTCCTTTTCAGGTACTTCTCAGACTGAGAGCTGCCCTCCAACTACAGTAGAGCCTTTTTAACCCCACTCATTGGTATTCTAATCTGGAAATGCTGTCCTGCCTTTTAAATAACTCAGGCATTCAGGCTCGTACCCCCCTTGACACATTACTTAGCCAAAGGATTCAAATGAGATTCAAGAAACATGCAGTACAGCACAAAGGGATTGGAATATGCACAATTAATAATCACACAGTTAATTCATTTTTAATGCAAGGAGGATTTCTGAAATTTCACATTCAGATTTGTAACACAAAGTAATAGCTGTCTATCCTGATTACATTTTCAGAATCCCAAAATATAAGCACTGTTCTTAAGTAATTATTTTTATTTTAAATAGATTCTCCTGAAGGAAAGCTTTAAATAACATTAAGGTTACAACGCAAACTGATAAAATTTGAAGGGGGAGCTCCCTTCAATCCAGATATTGTGTAAGTAAATAAACAGATTTTGAGTATTTACAAAAATGGAAAGAAGATACATCTCTGAATAGGAAAGGCTTTGATGGGGTTTCGATCATCTTGGGTTCAAACCAGTCAGCTGCTTTACACAGTACCATCGTTCATACCTCACATTGTTTTCTTTTTGATATGTATTCCTATATCCAGTGTTAAAGGTCATGCTGCCCAAGTTTGAGAAGTGTGTATGAGTTTATTGCAATAAGAATGTCTGTAAAACTACAAGTGTCCTAAGATTTTGAACTACCACCAGGAAGACAACTAGTCATTGAATCAATAATTAGTTGCTAGATTCTTTCTATGTATGGGTGATAAGTAAATTCACTTATTCACCATTTATGGATTGCATGTCTTCTACATGCCAGATCCTGAGGATGAAAGCAGTAAACAAAATAGATAAAGTTCCAGATCATACAATGCATATTCTAGTACACAAATTAATAAACAAGATGAATTCAAAGAATAGTAAGTTCTATGCAGAAAAAAAAAAAAAGCATGGCTAAGAGAATGGTGTGACAGGTTTGAGTGGGAGGGGGGAGAATTGGAATATGAGTAAGAGACCTAAGAGAGTAACATACTGGTCAGAGAAAGAAGCAGGAACAAAGCCTTGAGAAGGTCGTGAGCTCCTCAAGTTTGAAGAAGACAAATATGGCTGGGCTAAGAATTGAGTGAGGAGATGCAATATCTCACAATCAATTGGTTCATCCATTTTTGAACCTAAATGAGCCATTAGAGTGCCCTAACTTATTGCATAATCTATTTAGATCTACTTTGTTTCTCCTTATAGAAATGGCCTGGGAGTTAGCAGGATAAAACATACAGAACATGGAGCAAGCAAGGAACACTGCAGGGAATTGGAGTAAAGTGGTAACCTCTTTTTTTAAACACTCAGCTGCATTGACTGCCTGTGATAATTATTGGATGGCTTGGTACTTGCAGCATCAACATTATCATGTATTTTTAAATCATTTGTGCTTTATTACAATGACCTGCAATCATAGCCATGGAAGCTTCACAGTGAACTTAAGTTCTGCAATTGGGCAGTTCGTCACAGGATATTTGTACCAGTACTTTTCCAAATGATTCAATACCTCTACCTTAATTCTTCTTCCTCATCCTTAAGCCCCACCCCACTCTAACCCAAAATAAAAGGAGGAAAGTCTGTACAATTGTTCTTTCATGCAAGCTAGGCTGTGTCTGAAACCTTAAACATGATTGGCATAACCCTGTTGTATAGAATAAGGGACTTGCACGCTTTTGGAGTACATGTCATGTCTTCAGACTCTGGTTTGGAAAGTAGCTCCAACCAGGGATCTGATGCTATCTTCCAGTGATCTCTGCAACCTGTTTCTTAGAAGTGCAAGCAGCTTTTTGGCACCTGCTATAGAGTCTCCTGGACTAATTCATTGCTGGCTGTCATCAAGAAAGAAAAGTGGTTCCATCTTTTTGCTTTCCTTCTGTCCTTTTTTCCCCTTTTTCTTCTATCCTTTCCTTCCTTTTTTTCTTCTTATTTTACTTTACTTATTGTAAATTATTGAGATTGACACATGACCTTAACCTAGACCACTAATGCCAGTTTTCAGGCATGACTTGAACTCTCAATCTCCACACCACAGTAAAAGATAAACTAGTTTTATTTGATGTCTTACTTTTACTAGTGTCCTGAAAGGTGAAATCATTCATGCATAGGTAATTGCTCCAGTGAGTTTCCTTGATCTGCATGTGTGATTGTAATTTTTAAATATCAAGTGGGTAGTCGCTGGGAGAGATTTTAAAAGCAAATGTTTTCAATGCATGGTCGACACATTTCATTCCCAATTGATTATATTATTTACAATATTAATGAACCTGATATTCTTTCTCTCATCAAAAGCAGCATTAGGTTGTTCTAATGCTCAGTAGTGTGACCAATCCATGCTTTTGTCTGGGAGAAGTGGGGGAAGAAAGGTTAACTCTCCCCCTAACATGTTATCGTCTGTAGTGCTATGCACAACCCATATGTTGGTCTGTTGCACAGAGCTCAAATTAGGTCACAATCTTGAATGCCTGAAATATAAAAATTGAGAGGCATTTAGCATTAAACCCTTAATATGATCGTCCTTGAATATTGAAGTAAAATTATGACAAAAATAAGTAGGGAGTACACAAAACTCCCATATTAGTTATATCTTTCAGGAGATTAATTCATTAAAAATTATTGCTATTAGTGAATTGTAAAGCAATAAAATAAATTGAAATCCCTTCTATGAAAACTTTCCCCTTGCCGGCCGTGTCAGGTCCAATATCAAAAGATACAATTTTAGGGCTGGCTTGGTGGCTCCTGCTTGTCATCTTAGCACTTTGGGAGACTGAGGTGGGAGGATTGACCAGGAGTTTGAGACTAGCCTGGACAACACAGTGAGATCCCATTTCTACTAAAAATTTAAAGGAATTATCAAATGCGTAGGTGTGGTGGCATGTACTTATAGTCCTAGCTACTTGGAAGGCTGAGTAAGGAAGATTGCTTGAGCCCAGGAGTTCAAGGTTGCTGGGAGCTATTATCACGCCACTGCACTCTAGATTGGGTGACAGAGTGAACTCTTACTAAAAAAAAAAAAAGATACCATTTTATATTCATGATTTTGTGTCCACTGGCATTCCCTTTGTCAAATACCACAACTGGATTTTTTGGAAAAATCTGATGCCTAATTGCATGGCTTGTCATTTTGGAGATGAAATAACATTACCTCAATATCATGAAGCAGATTTGAATAACATCCAATTTAATTTTGTCCTTGCCTTTTGAAAAGCACTATGCCTTCAAAGCAAGGAAGGAGAAAAGAATTCCTCTTGTCAATTTCTACATAACTTCAACTACAACTTAGGAATCAGAATAAACCACAAAGCATTTTACCCATGTGGCTCTGCCTGTCCACATGTCAGGTGTGTTTCCTAAGATCTGATTATAGATGGCCAGTGAGACAGAGTGTTCGAGAGCAACTTCCTACAAAGCTGTGATATGGAGTCTTCAGCTCAAAGTGAAGAAGATGCAGAGGCAGCCAATAGTCTTAGCAGTCTCTATAATAGTGTATTATTCTGTTTTCATGCTGCTAACAAAGACATACGCAAGACTGGGTAATTTCTAAGGGCAAGAGGTTTAATTGTCTCACAGTTCCACATGGCTGAGGAGGCCTCACCATCATGGTGGAAGGCAAAGGAGTAGCAAAGTCATATTTTACACGGCAGCAGGTAAAGAGAGCATGTGCAGGGCACATGCTCCCCTTTATAAAACTATCAGATCTTTTGAGACTTGCTTACTATCATGAGAACTGCACTGGTAAGACCTGTCCCCAGAATTCAATTACTTCCCACTGCGTCCCTCCCACGACACATGGGAATTATGGGAGCTACAATTTGAGATGAGATTTGGTTGGGGACATAGCCAAACCATATCAAATGGCAATTCAACCACTCCACTCCCATCAAATGTCTTTAAAAGGAAAAGCTGAATTGACTAAAAATGGGTCTCTTTCAAGCAATATTCAAAAAAGAGAAGGAAAATATTATTTGGATTTTTCAGTTTTAATCTCTGTACCATTAGGGGAAAATATCTGAAAGACAAGGAAATTTTACTTGTTATGTATGCTTAGGTTAGGTAAGGATCACTTTAAAGGTGTAGGCTTCCTAATTATCACAACACATTTAATAATGGATAGGTTCACAAAGAGTTGTCATAGCATATAGATGAGAAAGAATCCATATTATAAGTGAATTCACTTACAGATCCCTATCTAAAGGAGAATTGCACAATAAGATAGTCATGATAAGTTAATACTACTCTCTACGTGCTGATAGATATTCACATTGTGCAGAAGACTAATGTTAGAGTAAGAAAAATGAAATGTCTTAACTAAAGGGTGCGATTCTTATCTCACTCATTTAAAAACATTGTTTTCAGATTTTTTTTTAACTTTTATTTTAAGTTCAAGGGTACAAGTATAGCTTTGTCACATAAGTAAACTTGTGTCATGGGGATTTGTTGTACAGAGTATTTCATCACCCAGGTGTTAAAACAGAACCCAATATTTATCTTTTCTGCTCCTCTTCCTCCTTCTGGTTTCATCCTCAAGTGGGCCTCAGTGTCTGTTGTTTCCTTCTGTTCCTGTGTTAGTTTGCCAAGGATAGTGGCCTCCAGTTTCATCCATGTCCCTGCAAAGGACATGATCTCATTATTTTTTATGGCTGCATAGTATTCCATGGTATGTATATACCGTATTTTCTTTATCCAGTCTATCATTGATTGGCATTTAGTTTCATTCTAGGTCTTTGCTATTGTGAATAGTGCTTTAATGAATATACAAAAGAAGATAAATCAATATATTATGTTGCTTATTTTTATTTACTTATTTTTGAGATGGAGTCTCACTGTGTCTCCCAGGCTGGAGTGCAGTGGCCTCCAACTCCTGGATTCAAGCGATTCTCCTGCCTCAGCCTTCCGAGTAGCTGGGATTACAAGTGCACACCACTATGCTCGGTTAATTTTTGTATTTTTAGTAGAGACAGGGTTTCACCATGTTGGCCAGGCAGGTCTCAACCTTCTGACCTCAGGTGATCTGCCCGCTTAGGCCTCCCAAAGTGCTGGAATTACAGGCATGAGCCAGTGTGCCCAGGCTCGTTCTTTCTGACTACTTCTGCTCTGAGTCTGTGTATTCACTAAAGAGAAGACAATTTGGGATACATTCATAGATGTTTATTTTCTTTTTCTTTTTTCTTTTTTTCTTTTGAGACGGAGTCTCGCTCTGTCGCCCAGGCTGGAGTGCAGTGGCCGGATCTCAGCTCACTGCAAGCTCCGCCTCCCAAGTTCACGCCATTCTCCTGCCTCAGTCTCCCGAGTAGCTGGGACTATAGGCGCCCGCCACCTCGCCCGGCTAGTTTTTTGTATTTTTTAGTAGAGACGGGGTTTCACCATGTTAGCCAGGATGGTCTCGATCTCCTGACCTCGTGATCCACCCGTCTCGGCCTCCCAAAGTGCTGGGATTGCAAGTGCGAGCCACCGCGCCCGGCCAGATGTTTATTTTCTATTTCACCTTAGATTTATGTTGTCATCTCATCCAAAGACTTTAAGGTACTGTTCCAAAAATGTATGGGAATATAATTGACATCACTAACAGGAATTCACAGGAATTAAACAGAACAAGAATAATAGCAGAAAATCATTCACCAAGGTACTTGAGTTGAAAAACACATCGTATTTTCTCTGAAGTAAACTGCTCACTATTCTGGTCTAAAAAGTTTTTAATTGAATAATTTATTCTTTATACTACAAATTTTAAATATGTATATACTGCAAGTTCTCAGCTTTGAAATGAGAGCATCTTTCTCTACCAGGACTTGCTCTAGGTAGTTAAGGTGAGAGGCTGATTCGCAGACCCTCATGGAGACATAACAATGCCGTGATCAGCAAGCACTTGTCCTCAGCAATTCCCTCTCACAGTTCATTTTATGGTTTAAAGCAGCATTACCAGAAGGTTCTTATTATGTGAGAGAGATATCAAGTTAATGATTTGGACCCCACTGACACATTAACTAAGATGCATTTAATACTTAGCATGTATTCCACAAAAGACTAGGTCTAACGGTATTTGTGAAAAGAATAAAATTATATCAATAATTCAAACTTCATGTAGTCTAACTTTTCTCATATATTATCTCCAATCATTGATAACACACACACAGCCATATAAAGTATTTTAATAACATTTTTTCATTCAATTTATAGCTTATGTCTTTGTTACAATTCTTTGTGGATACCTAAGTTTGGAGAGCAGTTGTCTCACGTTATTTGACTATTTTGGCTGTATTCAATTGTTTGAGCTATTTTTAGATGATTGTGAATGTAAATAGTACCTAAATCGGTACATATTATTATCTCTGGATTAACAAGATTTCTCTCCTTAGCAGAAATTGCAAGTAGTGCCTGTTGCTCACATTTAAAAATCACCTTGATTTGATGACACTCTTGGGTACGATTTCAATTCTCTCATTTTGGAGAGCTTTCTCATCATAAATATATTTTAAAACACAAAACGAGGCGATTTGGCCCATTTTGCTATGTATATAATTTAACCTTCAAAGGCTTATGGTCTATGGAGCAAACAGGTTAATAGGGAGGTTTTAAAAAGACATTTTTTCATCTGATGGGACATAATCGTTCCTAAGGAGCTGTTATGGTCCATTGTATAAATCCTTCAAATTCATGGACTATTGGCCCAAAACACAGTAATGGAGCCTGTAGAGCACTGAAAATCTATCACGTTAATATAGCTGCTGCATATGCAGAGTATGAAGTTTACTCTCCCGTCCATGCCTTAGGGATTTGTATGTAATTCTCATATTAATAGGACTGATTTCTTTACCCCTGATAGGATGTTTTCCCAAGCCCATTACATGCTAAGCAAAAAAAAAAAAAAAAAAGATCATCTCCGGATTTGCACTGAAACTAGTGATAATAACATATGCCTGGAAAATACTGTCATGTCTAACAAAAATATTTGCTTGCTCAGAATTCCCAGAGGAATCACACCACTTCACATTTGTAAAGCAACAAAGAGCTTTTTTTAAGTTGTTAGTTTACAAATCAGCATCTGAAATTATTCAGTCGTATTCAGTTAAGTGCCAAAGTACAGTCCCTTCAAAACTTCTTTCATTGATGTTGGCAAGAATGGTTTTGTTCTGAACACATGTATATATTTCTAATTTTAAAGCCTCGTGGGCCTTTTTGGAAAACATAAGGGGCTCTGTGTCACAACTTCTCAATTCCCCTTAATCTTGTTTTCCTCCTTTCCCCGCATAGCTGTAAAAGCCAAGGCTACTGGCAGTGGCATTTTATTGGTCACTCAGAGCACAGATCTGCAATGTCAGAGAACCCTTGATCCTAAGCTCTGTGTCTGTCCTTAGCTGCACAGACGTAATAGGGATGAACAGGCTGGAGCCAAAGCAGAGTATAATCAAGTCTATAAGGATCCCCTTCATCCATTTAGGCCCTCTGATGGAAGGGTGCTGATGGTTGAAGGAATATTTCTACATGCTTTTAATCTAACTAGAAAGGAACAAAGGAGATGAAATAATGTCTTCCCTGTGTATTGACAATGTTAAACCATTTTCCAGACATATATTATCAACAGTAGATTCAATGTGAGTCTAACAACTGTTTTAACTTTAATTGACCATGTCAAAGGCTTGGCAAGTATTAATTTCTTCATTACTGTCTTCACTACCCTTCTGTCGACTGTGCCACTGACAAAGGTGATTCTCAAAGGATTCAGGCAGAGCCAACCCTCCCTGCAACATTTGAGATGTTTCTTTGTTCCATGATCTGAGAGTTGCTGAGGCAAATACAAAGGTATGCCAAGAGGATGCTATCTCAATTCTGAAAACCTCAACCAGATTCAGAGAGTGGAGCTTGCGTGATCATTTTTATTGATGAGTTTCTTGTCATTTTCTCCAAGTAGGAGATAAATTAGCAGGAAATTAGACTGTACATTTTTATCCTGGTTTTTACATTTTTTATCTCTATAGTGTTTTGTTGCTCAGATTTGTGGCTGGGTCTTACATTCACTCTGCCCAGCTCAGGATGGTGAATTCGTTATCTACTGCTACTTCCCAGTTGCCAAGGATTCAATATCACATCCCCCATTGAATCAAGTTTATTTCCTTGCTGCAAATATCCATTAAAAAGTTAAAATGAGGTTGTACAAATCCCCTTTTCTACTTAATTCAGTTTGAATTGGGTTGTCTATCACTTGCAACCAAAAGATCCTAACAAATTCATTGAGCAACTTTGGCAAAGTCACATCAGTTTTCTCTTCAGAAAAAAAAAATGGAACTAGTAATTATTTCTTGTGAAGATGAGAATTATTTATTTAAGTCACTATCTTATCAAAAATGTGGGCTTAAAAATATTTTCTTTAAAAAGTTAAAACGAGATTGTAATTTTTAAGAAGTTAAACAAGACTTATGTTTGTGTTTCCTTACTAGTTCATAAGGAAAACACTTTTTTTAAAAGCATGCGTATAGATGCTACTAAATTGACTTTCTTGATTCAGCATGGCCACCATCCCATTTTGTAGAGAAAGTATCTCCTTTTCTTTGAAATCTAGCCCCATCTTTCCACTTCTTTATCTGAATATAGTAAGCTACCATGTAGGATGATGACACAAAATTGCTGACCACAGTTGATTGATTCAGGGAAGGGTTCCTAATCCAAGTAAGACAAGTCAATCGATTCTCCAGTTACTGTCCCCTGGCTACAAACAGCATCCATCAGTAAGTACCTTACTGAAGCTGAACCCATCAACAACTGTTCCAGAATTTTAGAAAAAAAAAATGTCTGCAAAATCAGTTTCTCTCTGCAATTTGATGCTGTACTATATGCAATGAATGAGAAGTCATTTGCCATGTCTTCTGCTTGGAAGACTGGAAGAGCAGTGATAGCTGGTCTGCAAAGGACAAAACAAGGAGAAATCAGATGTCCAAAGACCATGGAAAGCAGATATAAAGGGAGAATCCTAATACGACTTTTGTCCCTGAATGCAATTGTTATTTTGTGCTTGCTTCGTGAAGATCATGGTATCCCTAAAATAAATTTCTCTTCTTTCTTAAATTAAAACATGAACTAGATTGTTGTTACGTACAACCTAAAGTTCTAATTTATACATGAGTTTATTTCTTAATTACAAAATATATTTCAGTAATAGGATAATGTAAGTTGTTTTATAATTATTATGTACTTTGTCCTATTTGGAATAAACAAATAGTTGTAATTGATTTTAAATACAATTTCAGAAAAATGTAGATCTCTTCCAAATTTTTAAAATAGCACACTAAGTTTGATCTCAAATATAAGCCAATCCTAAATTCTAGGGCTCAATTGACAACAGAAACCTCAGTTTTACATTTTAACTGTATTTAACTAAATTAACTTTGGTTTATGTTGTGTTTACTTTAGGCTTTAAGGTAAGCCCCAAAAGTCCTCAAAAGACTGTGTCTAAAACATATTCACTGATACAATTTATTTTGGAGCTAAAAGTAAACCCAGAAGCATTCCATATCTTCCATTTTTTTCAAATGGTACAGTGGTAGCTAAATAAGGGGTCTCAGTGAGGGATTTATGAGTTGGTCATTAAAATACATCAATGAGAACTAGAGTCTTCTGTCACAGGAAATATAAAAAGTTTTGCATTACGGTTTGGGTGTGAAACGACCCGTCAAAAACGACTTAAGCCAATGAACGTATTAAAAAATGACCATCTTCATATTTTGATAAGCTAATCTAAAGTTAGATGGATTTAAAAAAAATAGAAAACGAAACCGAAAATACCATCAATCCAACTATGTCCGACTATGGTTATTTCCGACTATGGTTATCTATTATGTATCAGATATTGAATATTATTTGGCTTTCTAAGATTGAATGACCTACACTGACAAAACAAAATATAAGTTGAGAATATTGAGAACGGATTCTGTTTCATTCTTATTAACTCGCTTTCACAGGTTGACTCCATTAAATTCCTTTAATATATGACTCATGAGAACATAGAATTTTATTTAGTTATTAATGACATTGATTTATAGAGGTAAGATGTGCTTTATAAAAACAGAAATTACACTTTCTTTTTCAATAGAGGTAGAGAAAGTACAAAAATAATTCAGACACATTTGTAACCAATAAAGCATTCAAAGTTACTCCTCCACCATGGTTCAGAGACAACTTTTTCTACGTATGTGTTGCAAATTTAACAGTAACAACTAAAGTAATAGAAATGGGGCAAATAGCTTTGAAGGAAGCAGAGAGGACTAAAAAAGAAAATTAAAATAGTTTTTTTTCCAAGAAAGGAAGGAAACGAGAAAATTATGGAATAAAAGAAAACATAGTAAGCTGAGAATATAAAATAATACTGTAGAAATTAGATCAAATATTTTAACAATTATAATAAATGTAAATGGCTTAGACTCACCAATTAAAAGTCTGAAACTCTCAGATTGGAGTTTTAAAATCCACTAGAGTAATACAACTGAAAAGAAAATTATAGACCAGCAATGCAATAACCAAGATACAAAGAAAAAATTGACAAATTTAAGTCATAAATGAAGATATCAAACAATTTTCAATGGTGTGAATGATTTATAAATCATACATAATAATTTATCTCCATATATGTATATGAAATATTAAATATGTCTTTAAAAGTCTTGGCATGAGAGAAAAAGATTATCTCAAAACAACAATCATGTACAGATAATTTCTTGAATGCTTTTCTGGGGGAAATCAAAGGATATGTTGCCATAAAGATAATTCATTCTCATATTCTCTGTGTGTGTGTGTGTGTGTGTGTGTCTGTCTGTCTCCTTGACTTTCTCTGCTCTGTCTTTACACTCTTTTTTCTATAAGTAGGAAGACTTTTACTTTAACAGGACTCATTTCTAAGCATGAAAATTACACAAAGAGCCAAAAAGGAAAAATCAGGGGCAGAGCAAGATGGCGGAATAGGAACAGCTCCAGTCTACAACTCCCAGCGCGAGCGACACAGAAGATCGGTGATTTCTGCATTTTGAACTGAGATACTGGGTTCATCTCACTAGGGAGTGCCGGACAATCGGTGCTGGTCAGTTGCTGCAGCCCGACCAGCCAGAGCTGAAGCAGGGCGAGGCATCGCCTCACCTGGGAAGTGCAAGGGGGAAGGGAATCCCTTTTCCTAGCCAGGGGAACTGAGACACACAACACCTGGAAAACCGGGTAACTCCCACCCCAATACTGCGCTTTAAGCAAACAGGCACACCAGGAGATTATATCCCACACCTGGCCGGGAGGATCCCACGCCCACGGAGCCTCCCTCATTGCTAGCACAGCAGTCTGCAATCTAACCACAAGGCAGCAGCGAGGCTGGGGGAGGGGTGCCCGCCATTGCTGAGGCTTAAGTAGGTAAACAAAGCTGCTGGGAAGCTCGAACTGGGTGGAGCTCACAGCAGCTCAAGGAAACCTGCCTGTCTCTGTAGACTCCACCTCTGGGGACAGGGCACAGATAAACAAAAGCAGCAGAAACCTCTGCAGACGCAAATGACTCTATCTGACAGCTTTGAAGAAAGCGGTGGATCTCCCAACACGGAGGTTGAGATCTGAGAAGGGACAGACTGCCTGCTCAAGTGGGTCCCTGACCCCTGAGTAGCCTAACTGGGAGACATCCCCCACTAGAGGCAGTCTGACACCCCACACCTCACAGGGTGGACTACACCCCTGAGAGGAAGCTTCCAAAGCAAGAATCAGACAGGTACACTCGCTGTTCAGAAATATTCTATCTTCTGCAGCCTCTGCTGCTGACACTGAGGCAAACAGGGTCTGGAGTGGACCTCAAGCAATCTCCAACAGACCTACAGCTGAGGGTCCTGACTGTTAGAAGGACTGTTAGAAGGGAGAGCGCATCTCCCCCTGCAAAGGAGCGCAGCTCATCGCCAGCAATGGATCAAAGCTTGACAGAGAATGACTTTGACGAGATGAGAGCAGAAGGCTTCAGTCCATCAAACTTCTCAGAGCTAAAGGAGGAATTACATACCCAGCGCAAAGAAACTAAAAATCTTGAAAAAAAAGTGGAAGAATTGATGGCTAATTAATGCAGAGACGGTCATAAACGAAATGAAAGAGATGAAAACCATGACACAAGAAATACATGACAAATGCACAAGCTTCAGTAACTGACTCGATCAACTGTAAGAAAGAGTATCAGCGATTGAGGATCAAATGAACAAAATGAAGCGAGAAGAGAAACCAAAAGAAAAAAGAAGAAAAAGAAATGAACAAAGCCTGCAAGAAGTATGGGATTATGTAAAAAGACCAAATCTACGTCTGATTGGGGTGCCTGAAAGTGAGGGGGAAAATGGAACCAAGTTGGAAAACACTCTTCAGGATATCATCCAGGAGAACTTCCCCAACCTAGTAGGGCAGGCCAACATTCAAATCCAGGAAATACAGAGAACGCCACAAAGATACTCCTCGAGAAGAGCAACTCCAAGACACATAATTGCCAGATTCACCAAAGTTGAAATGAAGGAAAAAATCTTAAGGACAGCCAGAGAGAAAGGTCGGGCTACCCACAAAGGGAAGCCTATCAGACTAACAGCAGATCTCTCGGCAGAAACTCTCCAAGCCAGAAGAGAGTGGGGGCCAATATTCAACATTCTTAAAGAAAAGAATTTTAAACCCAGAATTTCATATCCAGCCAAACTAAGTTTCATAAGTGAAGGAGAAATAAAATCCTTTACAGATAAGCAAATGCTTAGAGATTTTGTCACCACCAGGCCTGCCTTACAAGAGACCCTGAAGGAAGCACTAAACATGGAAAGGAACAACCGGTACCAGCCATTGCAAAAACATGCCAAAATGTAAAGACCATCGAGGCTAGGAAGAAACTGCATCAACTAACGAGCAAAATAACCAGTTAATATCATAATGGCAGGATCAAGTTCACACATAACAATATTAACCTTAAGTGTAAATGGACTAAATGCTCCAATTAAAAGACACAGACTGGCAAACTGGATAAAGAGTCAAGACCCTTCAGTCTGCTGTATTCAGCAGACCTATCTCACATGCAGAGACATACATAGGCTCAAAATAAAGGGATGGAGGAAGATCTACCAAGCAAATGGAGAACAAAAAAAAGCAGGGGTTGCAATACTAGTCTCTGATAAAACAGACTATAAACCATCAAAGATCAAAAGAGACAAAGAAGGCCATTACATAATGGTAAAGGGATCAATTCAACAGGAAGAGCTAACTATCCTAAATATATATGCACCCAATACAGGAGCACCCAGATTCATATAGCAAGTCCTTAGAGACTTACAAAGAGAGTTAGATTCCCATACAATAATAATGGGAGACTTCAACACTCCACTGTCAACATTAGACAGATCAACGAGACAGAAAGTTAACAAGGATATCCAGGAATTGAACTCATCTCTGCAGCAAGCAGACCTAATAGACATCTGTAGAACTCTCCACCCCAAATCAACAGAATATACATTCTTCTCAGCACCACATCGCACTTATTCCAAAATTGACCTCATAATTGGAAGTAAAGCACTCCTCAGCAAATGTACAAGAACAGAAATTATAACAAACTGTCTCTCAGACCACAGTGCAATCAAACTAGAACTCAGGACTAAGAAACTCAATCAAAACCGCTCAACTACATGGAAACTGAACAACCTGCTCCTGAATGACTACTGGGTACATAACGAAATGAAGGCAGAAATAAAGATGTTCTTTGAAACCAATGAGAACAAAGATACAACATACCAGAATCTCTGGGACACATTTAAAGCAGTGTGTGTAGAGGGAAATTTATAGCACTAAATGCCCACAAGAGAAAGCAGGAAAGATCTAAAATTGACACTCTAACATCACAATTAAAAGAACTAGAGAAGCAAGAGCAAACACATTCAAAGCTAGCAGAAGGCAAGAAATAACTAAGATCAGAGCACAACTGAAGGAGATAGAGACACAAAAAACCCTCTAAAAAATCAATGAATCCAGGAGTTGGTTTTTTGAAAAGATCAACAAAATTGACAGACCACTAGCAAGACTAATAAAGAAGAAAAGAGAGAATAATCAAATAGATGCAATAAAAAATGACAAAGGGGATATCACCACCGACCCCACAGAAATACAAACTACCATCAGAGAATACTATAAACACCTCTACACAAATAAACTAGAAAATCTAGAAGAAATGGATAACTTCCTGGACACTTACACTCTTCCAAGACTAAACCAGGAAGAAGTTGAATCCCTGAATAGACCAATAGCAGGCTCTGAAATTGAGGCAATAATTAATAGCCTACCAACCAAAAAAAGTCCAGGACCAGATGGATTCACAGCTGAATTCTACCAGAGGTACAAGGAGGAGCTGGTACCATTCCTTCTGAAACTATTCCAATCAATAGAAAAAGAGGGAATCCTCCCTAACTCATTTTATGAGGCCAACATCATCCTGATACCAAAGCCTGGCAGAGATACAACAAGAAAAGAGAATTTTAGACCAATATCCCTGATGAACATTGATGCAAAAAACCTCAATAAAATACTGGCAAACCGGATTCAGCAACACATCAAAAAGCTTATCCACCATGATCAAGTGGGCTTCATCCCTGGGATGCAAGGCTGGTTCAACATTCGCAAATCAATAAACGTAATCCAGCATATAAACAGAACCAAAGACAAGAACCACATGATTATCTCAATAGATGCAGAAAAGGCTTTTGACAAAATTCAACAGTCCTTCATGCTAAAAATGCTCAATAAATTCAGTATTGATGGAATGTACCTCAAAATAATAAGAGCTATTTATGACAAACCCACAGCCAATATCATACTGAATGGGCAAAAACTGGAAAAATTCCCTTTGAAAACTGGCACAAGACAGGGATGCCCTCTCTCACCACTCCTATTCAACATAGTGTTGGAAGTTCTGGCTAGGGCAATCAGGCAAGAGAAAGAAATCAAGGGGATTCAGTTAGGAAAAGAAGAAGTCAAATTGTCCCTCTTTGCAGATGACATGACTGTATATTTAGAAAACCCCATTGTCTCAGCCCCAAATCTCCTTAAGCTGATAAGCAACTTCAGCAAAGTCTCAGGATACAAAATTAATGTGCAAAAATCACAAGCATTCTTGTACACCAGTAACAGACAAACAGAGAGCCAAATCATGAATGAACTTCCATTCACAATTGCTTCAAAGAGAATAAAATACCTAGGAATCCAACTTACAAGGGATGTAAAGGACCTCTTCAAGGAGAACTACAAACCACTGCTCAGTGAAATCAAAGAGGACACAAACAAATGGAAGAACATACCATGCTCATGGATAGGAAGAATCAATATCGTGAAAATGGCCATACTGCCCAAGGTAATTTATAGATTCAATGCCATCCCCATCAAGCTACCAATGAGCTTCTTCACAGAATTGGAAAAAACTGCTTTAAAGTTCATATGGAACCAAAAAAGAGCCCGCATCTCCAAGACAATCCTAAGTCAAAAGAACAAAGCTGGAGGCATCACAGTACCTGACTTCCAACTATACTACAAGGCCACAGTAACCAAAACAGCATGGTACTCGTACCAAAACAGAGATATAGACTAATGGAACAGAACAGAGTCCTCAGAAATAATACCACACATCTACAGCCATCTGATTTTTGACAAACCTGAGAGAAACAAGAAATGGGGAAAGGATTCCCTATTTAATAAATGGTGCTGGGAAAATTGGCTAGCCATAAGTAGAAAGCTGAAACTGGATCCTTTCCTTACTCCTTATGCGAAAATTAACTCAAAATGGATTAGAGACTTAAATGTTAGACCTAATACCATAAAAACCCTAGAGTAAAACCTAGGTAGTACCATTCAGGACATAGGCATGGGCAAAGACTTCATGTCCAAAACACCAAAAGCATCGGCAGCAAAAGCCAAAATTGACAAATGGGATCTAATTAAACTAAAAAGCTTCTGCACAGCAAAAGAAACTACCATCAGAGTGAACAGGCAACCTACAGAATGGGAGAAAAGTTTTGCAATCTACTCATCTGACAAAGGGCTAATATCCAGAACCTACAAAGAACTCAAACAAATTTACAAGAAAAAAACAAACAACCCCATCCAAAAGTGGGCAAAGGATATGAACAGACATTTCTCAAAAGAAGACATTCATACAGCCAACAGATACATGAAAAAATGCTCATCATCACTGGCCATCAGAGAAAGGCAAATCAAAACCACAATGAGATACCATCTCACACCAGTTAGAATGGCGATGATTAAAAAATCAGGAAACAACAGGTGCTGGAGAGGATGTGGAGAAATAGGAACACTTTTACACTGTTGGTGGGATTGTAAACTAGTTCAACCATTATGGAAAACAGTATGGCGATTCCTCAAGGATCTAGAACTAGAAGTACCATATGACCCAGCCATCCCATTACTGGGTATATACCCAAAGGATTATAAATCATGCTGCTATAAAGACACATGCACACATATGTTTATTGTGGCACTATTCACAATAGCAAAGACTTGGAATCAACCCAAATGTCCATCAGTGACAGACTGGATTAAGAAAATGTGGCACATATACACCATGGAATACTATGCAGCCATAAAAAAGGATGAGTTTGTGTCCTTTGTAGGGACATGGATGTGGCTGGAGACCATCATTCTTAGCAAACTATCACAAGAACAGAAAACCAAACACCACATGTTCTCACTCATAGGTGGGAACTGAACAATGAGATCACTTGGACTCGGGAAGGGGGACATCACACACCGGGGCCTATCATGGGGAGGGGAAGGGGGGAGGGATTGCATTGGGAGTTATACCTGATGTAAATGACGAGTTGATGGGTGCTGACAAGTTGATGGGTGCAGCACAGCAACATGGCACAAGTATACATATGTAACAAACCTGCACGTTATGCACATGTACCCTAGAACTTAAAATATAATAATAATAAAAAATAAATAAATAAAGGAAAAATCAGTATGTTTGAGGTCATTGCCAATACATAAGAGGAACCAGAGAGATGGTTATGATAAATGTGATAAAGCAAGGTTTAATAGTCTTAATACACAAGGAATTTCTCCAAATTTATGAACATGAATAAAACTCAATTGTAAAATGGGAACAAGATATTTAAAAATAATAATACAACATTTTTGTTCTTCTTGAATTGTTATCAAGATTTTTCTTCATTTGTGTCCTAATTTAGGCTAAGCATTATACCACAAGGAGCCTCAAATTTTCCACTCTATATTATTTCTCTTATACTGTTTCCGTATTTTCACACACACAAGGATGGGGAACTACTATGACCCTTCACTGTAATGTAACGGTGTAACTGTTCATCTATTAATATTTAGACTTACTCCATGTAATACAATGTGGAGTAAACATTTACTTACACATCTTATTATATTTGCCATATATGCAAATCTAAACAGTCAGGAATAGGAAATCTTTATTCAGGTTCAGAAAACAACTTAACCGAAGTGCCCAAAGAATTTTGAAAAAATTAAGACCAGAGTTATCCAGTTGATTTCCTAAATGCTTCCTTTCATTTTTTTTTTAGTCTTGGATTACTAATGGACAAAATTTATTATATAAATTACAAGAGATGAATAAAATGTCTCGTAGAGAAAGAACCTCCTTTCCTGGATGCTCTTCCACGTTCAGGTGCGTAAAATGGCGAAAATGTCAGGGGCTCTTCAGAACACGAACTGTTTCACTTGGCTTATAGGCTTGCACTATGTTTTCTCTAGATTTCTTGCCTCCTCACTTGCAGAAGCAGGTAAGGCATTTCTTATCTGGGCATAATGCCAGTCCTCCTTTCAACTGCTTCTGAAGCTAGCTATTTCTAAAACATGTTCCCTCAGTAGGACCCAGCAGCCAAGTCTGTAGGAGTCTCTCCCCTGCACGACACATATCGAGCACAAGCTCCTTGATGCTGGCCCTTTTCCGACTATGGTTATTGGTCTTGTCAGCCTAATGCTCTGCTCTGAATAGTCTTCCGGATGTCATTTTCCACAGACCTCAAGGAGCGTATGTGCTGTTACTTATTTGACAATAAGGTCGTAAGCACATTTTGCCTGTCAAGCATATGTATGATCAAAAAGGTGTGCCCCCTGCTCATTTATGTTCATGCTGTAAATCTGCTTTCTGGCCTTAGAGCTGATCTCATCAGGGGTAAACCTGGAGCAGCACTTCCAGACAGTTATATTGAGATTGTAACCCTGTGTGGCGTATTGGCCTTTTCTTTTGGTGAATCAAGACATAAGCTCTGCCTCAGCAAATTTAAATAGACAGTTATTGAGATCAACAGGATCTTCCTTGCAAGATGTCCAGAAATTGCCCAGCTGAAATATTAAAAATGGAGTATTTTCATTGGCCTCGTGTGAATCATGTTTTATTTCTGTCTTCCTGCTTCACATCTGTAAAAAAAAGAAAAAAAAAGAAAAAAAAATTCTTGCTAGAAAAGGAAGTTTGTTGGTTCAGCGGTAGACCACTGTCACCTGATGTCTGTTCTTGTATCGATACATCCCCAGAGGCTCAGATGCTGGTGTTTATGGAACTGCAGGTTAGAATCCTTTTTGCTTTTGGTGATGGCTTTGCACTGTGCCAGCTGAGTTAAGCTAGAGCTTTGTTTCCCAGAACTGCCTTTTTTGATGGTGGTGGATTAGGGTTGATCATAAGAATAATTTGCACGCAAGATTTGAAAGACAGAATTAGAGGAGCAACCATTTCTACTTTGGGAATGTTTTTTGCAGCTCACAAGTTTCCCTGATCTGCTGACTTGCTCCTTTGGTGTGGGGCAGTAGCTGGGCCACCAGCAAATCTAGCAGCTCCCACAGGATCTCCTCTTTCTGCCTCTCTGAATCCCGGATCACGTGCATGGGCAGCACCAAGGTGAAGACTGCATCAGGTCACCTAGATCGGTGATGTTGCAGGCAGCGAGAGGCAGGTGCCAGTTCCAGTTTGTCCTTACTCTTCCCCACTTCCTGTTCATTATTAATTCCCGGCTGTTTGCTTTGCCAACATCATGCTCAGTACAAGATAGAGGAGCAACCATCTTCTATACATGGTTTAACCAGCTCCCAAATTGCATAAAATGAACTCTGTAACAAATTCTTTATTTTGTGTTACTCATAAGGTCTCTCCAAATCTGGCCAATCTGTAATTTATACACTGTGGTTGAGAGTTCTCTTATCATTCATTTTATATGGAACAACAAGAAGGGCAAACATTTTCCTCTTTCCCCATTCAGTGGATGAACTTGTAGCTTTTTTTTCTTTTTTTTGTATTGGAAAGACGGTAAGATTTTAATCCCTTAGTGTTCGTGTCCCTCCTGCTCTCTTGTGCTTCTAGTTAAGTAGAGAGTGTAACTATCTGTCCCTTGGTGAATATAATGCCAAACCACACATGACACCCACTTCATACTCCCTATTAAAATTTTACAGGTCAAAAATCCAAAACCCACTTAATAAAAATTGTTCTTCATCATAAGTGACAGGAAAGAACAGGTCAATCTATGGAATAATGGTGCAGTAATTAGAAACTTTGTAGTTGATAAGGTGTGACTGCTAATCGATGTTTGGCTAATTAATCAATATTTTAATCATTAGACCTTTTAAATTTGTTTTAATGAGCATTTCCTCTAATTCCCCTGATCCCATTGCTTCCAATGTTTCTTTTATCACTGTTAAGAACACAGTAAGGATTTGTCTGTTCTGAGTGTCCAGCATCTCTAAAGACTTTGTAGAGTGATGCACCTCATGTCCATAGAGATATCCAAGTGCCCAGATTTAGGCGATTGAACAAGAAAGGTATAAAGTCACCACATTATCATGCAACATTTGCTTAATGGTGAAAAGCTATGATTTAGAACATCACATTAAAACCATCATAAACTTTCCATTCTCAAAGGGTGTTTGGGAAATTGTGTTTCTTACCCACTGTTAAAATTGGGCAGTGTTCATGAAATCTTTATGTCTCCTATGTCACAGTCCATATTTGCTCTCATGCTGTGTCATAGCTTCCATGAGCGTGCATACCCATTATTTTGTCCTTCTTTTCCTTGTCCTCTTTTTTCTTTTCCCTATTCTTTTTCCACACTTACACCTTCTTTGCCTCCATTTTTCCTCTTATTCATCAATACTCCCTCATCTGCAACCTTTACACTGCCCCAAATATCTCAACAGAAATGATCACAATTGAGATTTATGTGAATGAAGTAAACGAGGACAACATTGGACTAACCCTTCTTCTTATTTAGCAAGAAAAGAAGTGAGGTTCATACAGGTTCAGAGGTGTGCCCAAAGGACACACAGTCTAAAATATAACCTGAGTCTCATAAGTATTATTTTATATATATTCAATAATCTTCTTAACTTGACATGGAAATTTGAATTGGTTTTTCAGTAGGTTTGAAAGAAAAATCTTTCATTTCCCTGTAGTCTTTGTGCCACAGCTACCCTTTCCCATAGTATTCATTCTAAATCTATTATACTGAAAGCAAAGACACAAGTTACAAAATGTAGAAAGAGGTATTTTTCTATATGTCTTTAACACATTCTTAGGAAGATGCCATCAGTCAATGCAGTGGATTAAACTGGGCACCTGTGAGAATATGGGGTTACAGTGCTGTAGGTCTTCCCAAATTACACTGTACACTGTGTAAGTACATGACAGTGCCTGACATGAACAGAGATTGGAATCACTGTGCCTGTACAGGTCTCAGAGAGTCTGAAACACTGAATATTAAATACTGCACCCTACTAAAGTACTTTTGGATATCCTGATTATTCTGTAAATTCAGGGCACTTTGTAAATTGCCATAGTCATTAATAAAAAATATATTTAAAGATTAGCTATCAAGTACAATGGATTTGCTCTAGAATTTTGGTAATGACGTGTATAGTAATTAGTAGAACTATTCACAATATTCATAACATTTCAATTTTCCTTTTCTTCCAGGTACATGGAAAGATTATCACCACCTATGAAGTTAGATGTGGTCACTGACTTGCTTAGGCCAACAGTGACATATATCTTGCTTGAGGAAAAGGGTTAAGAACCAGTAGGTGACTTTCCATCTTTTCTAACTTCTGTTGCCAAGGTTGTGAAGGTGAATCCCTGACAGCCTGTGCCTCTGCATGACAGCAAGGAGCACAGGGGTCCCTGAGAACTGTGCTGGGCATGTAGCATGAGCCCAAAATGACTTAGCTGTACTGTCTCTCCTGACTAACTGAGCATGTTTTCAGAAAGTTATAGGGTAGTTGACATTGTATACAACATCCTTCCTTTTCCCATCACTTAAAATAGCATTGCCCTCTACAATGTCATAAGAACAACATACTCTTCTCACAGATGGGTATAACAAAAACCAGGGAGCTAGGTTTTATGTGTGGATTTAGACAATCAATCTCATTGCTTTATGACAGTACCTCGTAGACTCTATTTCATGTTAGGACCACAGTATCTTATTGAACAACTGTAACTCACCTTCATCTTTTACAAAACCGAAATGTTCTCTTTTGCCTTGCTCCTTATTACTCAAGATTCACTATATCTGGCACATCTATTACCAGTGAATAAAATTCTTGAAGATGGATAGAAAATGCCTGCAGTTATATTAGGATTTTTGATACTTTCTAAGTAAGGAATTCACTGCCATTTCTAGGAAAAAAAAAAAAAACCCATAGGGACATCTTTATAATACATTTTCTTTTTATATTACCTACTAAAAACAAAATACCATGTTCAAAAAAGAAGGCTTAAATTGATATCTAGTGTTTTTATTTTGATAATTTCAGCCCTCGTGTGTGTGGGGTCTTATATTAATTAGTTAGTATCGTATTTTGGCAGTCTTTGTCTGAGTGAGATCCTCTGACATAAAAGGGCAAGAATCCTGGAGGTAAGCCATTAAGATCCTGAACCATCAGACAGTAACAGATTTTGGGTTTTAGGGGGTCAAAAATAACACCACTGTTCCCAACCTGAGATCAGAACCAATTTAGAGAATGATACAGGAGTCAGACAGTTAGAGATCAAAATGTCAGCTTTATTACTGATAAAAGCAATAGTGAAGGACACAGCTTAGATAAGTCCTAATAGGCTTGCTAAGGCTCCTCTGAATTGAAGTCACCCCCCTTCCCATTACCACCAAACAGACAACAAACAAAACCCCTGCAGTCCTGCAGTGGTAGGAGCACAGCCTGCTCTACCAACTTTATCACATGGTTGACAGCAGGTGGAAATCCACCTACTCTGTAGGCTGTCGGATTCCAGAAAGAAAAGCAAAAGGACAGGCTGCAGCAGGCATGTCTGGTTTATACTTGCAAACGAAATAAGCTGCTCCTCTTCTCCAGGAAAGAGAATGTAAGATGCAGTGACTGATACTGAAGACATCGCTCTTGGGCAGAGTTTCTCAACTGCAGCAGTATTGACGTTTTGCACTGGATAATTCCTTGTTGTAGGAGACTGTCTTGTGCATTGTATTCACCCAGAAAATACT
The DNA here is from genome assembly GCF_047675955.1 of Chlorocebus sabaeus. Classification (NCBI taxonomy): domain Eukaryota; kingdom Metazoa; phylum Chordata; class Mammalia; order Primates; family Cercopithecidae; genus Chlorocebus; species Chlorocebus sabaeus. The sequence continues at coordinate 51,448,408 of NC_132913.1, read as the reverse complement.
AGTCGCACCCCTATTAGTTATGACAACCAAAATGTATCTAACTATTGCCAAATGTCTGGGGTGGGAGTGAAAATGTAGAATTGCCCCTGGTCGAGAGCCACTGCCTAAGGGCTTCTTTACTTGGAAGTGTGAGGGAAAAACAGTAAGTGTTTTCCATTACTGAAAACTAGCAAGTCAGTGAAAGTGACCACTAGATTTTAAGTTTTCTGACTACTTCTTTGTAAAGTAGAGCCTAGAAAAGTGACTTTCAGATTGGCCACAGTACGACAAAATTCTAAGCAGTGATAACTCAGGCATTGTCAGAAGAAAAATCAACGTTTCTAGGAAGAAGAAAAAAGAAAATTTCCATCATTTATATGATTATTTCAGAAAACATCAGTATTCACATGAATATTATTAATAAGAATCAGCAGAGAAAGGTAAAGACAAAAAAGGGAAAAAAGTAGAGAGAATGAATATGACCAAATTAATCCCCCCAATGTTTACATGTGTCCTATACACAGAGAATTCTAGATATTGTGGGGGATTATAAATTGTGTCTGTACTATATCATCTAAACTATATCTTATCTGTCATGAAAATATGGGCGTTATGACATAGACCCATAAAAAGTTCAATATCAATACCATGCAGGATGTGATTCAGTGCAATTCAGTCCTCATCTTTTGTCTTTCGGAATCTATCTTTTAACTCCCTGAAGTGAAGAAAGCCCTTGCTTTGTTTCTTTCCTCAGTCTGAAAGCCTAATATCTATGTAGTTACAGAAGCTGTGCAGTCAAATATCAGAAAAGAAAAATCCTATCAGCACCAGGCCTTGGCTAGCTAAGATTATGGGATAAGACAAGAAACCAGGAATAAGAGAATCAAGTGTACAGTGACAGAGAATAGACTAGACCTTATCATGGGGCCATTAACAAAAGTCGTTTAAAGGGCAAAATGGAAATTGGATTTTTAAAAATGGGGTAAAAATGAAGACCCAGATAGGTAAGGACTCTTAACTTTTTTGATGTCTTTCATTATTTCAAGGATCTGATAAACTGTATATACCCTCTTCCCAAAGAAATGCGTGAACATACATACACAAACACACATAATTTTTTCGAGGGTTTTAGTGGGCTTCACAGACTATTGATCTAGGATAAAGCAAGGTTATTGGTCAAAAGTCTGAGAAACAAGAAACCATGCCCACAGCGACTGTAAGAGTTAGAGCATTCTCTTTCATAATTGCTATGTGGGATAATGCCTTAAATAAAACTATAGAATCAAAATAGAGAGTGTGGGCAGTTACATGGATAATCTGGATCCAGAAATCTTTTTGAAGAAAAAGAAATGTTTGACTTTCATTATCTTTTGATTAAATATTTTTATTGATCAAAGTCACGAGTTCTCAATCCGTATTGCCCATGGACAAAGTTTTGGTCTAAAAATAACATCTCACAAAAGTCTAATTTTGCCAATTTATACCACATCACTGGTCCCCTAATTACACAATTTTAGAATCTGAGATAGAAGAGAGGCAAGGTAGTAATGTGTCCCCATAGACCTACCCATGTCCTCCATTCATGACGATTCCAATTTAGATAGCTCCATGGTAAACTAGAATCAGAGCTAACATGTATGGTGGGTTTACCACATGTTAGGAACTGTCCTAAGTACCTTATATGAACTATCTCATTTAAATCTCAAGGAACACTGTATATCTACTTTTATTATTATTCCCATTTTTCCAAATAAAGAACCTGAGACCTAAAAGATTGAATGACTTTTTGATCACCACTACTGAAAGCAACAGAATGGGGATGCAAGCTCTGGCATTTGGTTCTCAAGCCCGAGCTTCCGACATCTCCACTATACCATCCTTATGGCATATAAAAGGCACAATCCTTTGAATTTTTAGTTCTCTTTGTCATAACCATTATTTTTACTTTTCAAAATTTCTGTTTTCATACATCTTTCCAGTACGTGTATTTTATATGTCATTCAGAAACAATGTTAATGTTAATATATCTCAAGTCAATTAAAAGAGAAGGAGCTATGTTCACATTATACGGCATAACTGTATTCCTTGCACGATCCCAAAACATGGTTGGTTGGCCTTTTCTGATGCATTTTAAGTATTTATAAAGCATTTACTTAACTTGTACTTGAAGTTTATTTCATCTGTGTCCGTATTTCTTCCTCCTACAGGTCTGAATATACCTACTGCAAAACTTTTTTAATTTTATGCCTTAATTTTTCCCTACTCTTATATTTTCTAATCGTACCTCATAAAAGAATAAAGCCTAGTCGAGTGAAGAGAGCACTTTAAGGGGTTCAGATGGTTGAGATTTTATTCCTGACTCTGCTACTGACCTATTGCATGCCCTTGGGTTTAACCTCACTGCACTGGACTTGGTGAAGAGGTGTATCAGCTTCTCGGCTAACACGCATTCAATGGGCCAGATCCTTCAAATGAGCCAATTGCACTTGGGGATTAAGTTAAGCCATTTGGAGGGGCATTAACCCTTTCTGGTCAATGAATTTTTTACGCACGAGTAGAATAACTTACTAAACAGTGCCTACTGTCCTTCATTACATACCCCTTCTTCCCCAATTGCCTAACTTACACAGAAAGTGTCACACTCAGTCAATAACTAAGTAGTACTTGAGAGAAGTGCTGAGCAGTGAAAAAAGAAATAGCAAGTAAATGAAACGACCCTCAACAAACAGGTGAACAAACTGTAGAAATCAATGACATGAAAATGGACTGCTTTCCTCTCCTCATCGAATTTAGTTGTCTGTTTGTTTCTCCTCCCTTTTGCTGGCTGCTAGCATTCCAGGAGTACACATGTCACAGAACAGCCCTGCATAGTCACCACATTGTCTGTGAAATAACCCATTTGTTAAGTTCAAGAATGGTATCCATTGCCCTCTAGATAATGGATAAATTCCTGACTGTTGCCTTCAAAGTTGTCCTTTAGAAGGACTCGCTCCACTTACTCATTTTTATCGTGAAGCCATCAACACTATTCTGGCCAAGCTTTCTCTATTGAGTTGATTCACAGTGAGTTCCTCCACTACTGACTCTAGTTCTGTTTCTGAAACTTTTTACACACATGCTCCTGCCTCTTGTCTTTCAGTATCAACAGGTTCTTTCCTTTCACTCAAAGCGCAGGTAGGCCTCCTCCAAAGCTTCCCACAGTCAGTTTTTTTTTCAAGGAAATCCCTGAGGAAGTGAGGGCTCTTGAGACTATAAATGTGCTTTTCTTTATGATGGAGATGGGGGAATGATTCTCCTATTAGATTTGTAAGCTTCTTGAGTATTGGGGTCCTTTTACAAACTTGCCAGTTAGATGTCCAGTCCACAACCAAGAGACTCATTGGTAGACTAAGAAATTAGAGTCCTAAACTTTACAACCCAGATGCAGCAGGGTTCTTACATAGTTTCACAGATGTTGTGAACACTTTTTTTCAACATAGAGTGTAGAATTATTTTTATATAGCTATTTACATGTCATGCGTGGGTCCCTATCACAAAACAAGGAAGACAATCTCTCTAAATTAAAGCAAAAGTATTAGAAAGAAGGAATGGTTTTATTTACTTATTTTTCTTACAATTTACTTAAAGTCTGAAACTGAGAGCAGAGAAAGCATTGTTTTGTTTTGTTATTTTAAACAATTCATTTGAAATCTGGAACTGAGAGCCTTGGGTTAGAAATGAATAGATGCTAAAGAATATGTGATCTATTTTATTAATGCATTCCCAGGCCAAACTTGAACTAACAAATAATGGTGTGAGGGCCAGGTGTGGTGGCTCATGCCTGTAATCCCAGCAATTTGGGAGACTGAGGCAGGCAGATTATGAGGTCAGGAGATCCAGACCATCCTGGTTAACACGGTGAAACCCCATCTCTACTAAAAATACAAAAAATTAGCTGGGCATGGTGGCGGGCTTCTGTAATCCCAGCTACTTGGGAGACTGAGGCAGGAGAATGGCGTGAACCTGGGAAGCAGAGTTGCAGTGAGTGGAGATAGTGCCACTGCACTCCAGGCTGGGTGACAGAGCGAGATTCCATCTCAAAAAAAGTAAATAAATAAATAAATAATAATAATAATAATAATGGTGTGGCCTTGAAAAATTACTTAATTTCTTTGAGCCTTAGTTTCTTCAATATGATACAGGGCTAATATCACCTAACTCTATGGTGAATGAGAATGAAACAAAGTAACTCTTATAGCCCTCTTCTTAGCAGGTATCACAAACCAAAAAAATACATTTGTGATTGTCTCTCCTCTCTCTCTTTCTAGTTAGTTTGTACATGTGCTACACATAGAAACTACATATTTTGACTTTTACATATTACTGAGAAGAGTATTAAGTTTGGAAAATAAAATAGAAATAAATACAGGAAAGAAAAAGAAATCTCCATGCGTGATTACTCACTCAAAAAGGTGAAAAATTGAAGTTTTAATTTAAAATAAGATCTTCTAGCTGACAGCCTGGATGTAACCCACTAAAATATATAAGATACAGGAAAATAGAAACTCACAACAATCCTGAAAACTATAGCTGCCTGTTACTCTATTGCGAAAATCTGGACAACATATTTAGTAACATTAAGACTGATAAAACTATACTGAAACATACAATTGATAGCCCTGTCTTAGTATAATTTAGAAAGAAGCACCCCTATTTTCTTGAAAGTTGTCAGTAGCACCTTTAATCTCTCTCCTCATACTCAATTTCCTGGTTCAGAAACACAAGGTTATTGCCAAGAAAAACAACTATAAAGGTACTGGGTTGTTGTTGTTGTTTGTTTGCTTGCTTGCTTGTTTTTTGTTCTTTTGTTTGAGGTAGCTAGCATTCTGGTAAAATATAACCTGACATCATAGTAGCCACAATAAATATGTGATGGTTACTACTGAGTGTCAACTTGATTGAATTGAAGGATGCAAAGTACTGATCCTGGATGTGTTTATGAGGACACCCTCTGCCAAAGGAGAGGAAATAAACCATGCACTGCCTGAGGAAACAGAGATGGTCTCCCCTAAGGCAGTTGCCAGGTACGATAATGTTGATTCTCCTCAGTAGCCACCCCCAACACCACATTTGCTTCTAGACCTATAACTAAAGTCCCTGTGGGCCCTAGAGGTGAGGTTGAGAGTGTGACCCATGAGGAGGTTCGCTATACTCGAAAATAACCATTTGAGTTTTCTAATTTATATAAACAGAAATCTGGAGAACAGGCATGGGAGTGGATATTAAGGGTGTGGGATAATGGTGGAAGGAACACAGAGTTGGATCAGGCTGAATTTGTTGATTTGGGCCCACTAAGAAGGGGCTCTGCTTTTAATGTTGCAGCTTGGGGAGTGAAAAAAGGTTCTAATAGTTTATTTGCTTGGTTAGCTGAAATATGGATTAAAAGATGGCCCCTGTGAGCAAGCTGGGAATGCCTGATCTCCCTTGGTTTAATGTAGAGGAAGGGATCCAAAAGCTTAGGGAGATTGGGATGGTGTAGTGAGTTAGTCACTTTAGACCTACTCATCCCAGCTGGGAGGGTGCAGAAGATATACCCTTGACCAATGTCTTGGGAAATAGATTTGTGAGGGCAGCACCTGGATTTTTGAAGAGTCCTGTAATTGCTCCTCTCTGTATGTCAGATCTAACAGTGGGGACCACAGTCACTCAACTACAAAATTTAAATACAATTGGAATAATTGGATCCCCAGGTGGCAGGGGCCAAGTGGCAGCACTCAACCATCAAAGGCAAGGTGCGCATAGCTACTGTAATGGACAACAGAAGCAAAACAGCAATCAGAATAGTGTGACTCATGTAGAGCTCTGGCATTGGCTAATTAATCACAGTGTTCCTAGAAGTGAAATTGATAGGAAGTCTACTACATTCCTACTTAATTTATATAAGCAGAAAACTTCTAGGTTGAATGGACAAAAGACTAATTTTAATTATAAAAAACAGAGAATCACAGTCCCTCAATCAATTTCCAGAATGGAGCCAGTTTACAAACTCAGAACCCACTGAATGAAAGGGATATTGGGCCCCCTTGAGGAAGGACCCCACTTCCTTACCAATGATTTATGTTGTTAATCTTTCTTCCCTGCTTCCCCAAGGAGCTCTCTGGCCTTTTACCAGGGTAACTCTTCATTGGAGAAAGAGAAATGATCAGACATTGCAGGGACTACTGGACACTGCCTCTGAGCTGATGCTGATTCCAGAGGACACAAAATATTGTGGTCCTCCAGTTAAAGTAGGAGCTTATGGAGGTCAGGTAATTAATGGAGTTTTAGCTCAGATCCAACTTACAGTGGGTCCAGTGAGTTCAGGGGCTCATCCTGTGGTCATTTACCCAGTGCCAGAATGCATAATTGGCATAGGCATACTTAGCAGCTGGCAGAATCCCTATATTGGCTCTCTGATTGGTAGGGTGAGGACTATTATGGTGGGAAAGCCACCATAATGAAAGCCATTAGATCTGCCTTTAACTAGAAAAATAGTAAATCCAGAACAATATTGCACCCCTGGAGGGATTGTGGAGATTAGTGCCACCATCAAGAACTTGAAAGATGCAGGGGTGGTGATTCCCACCACATCCCTGTTCCACTCTCCCATTTGGCCTGTGCAGAAGACAGATGGATCTTGGAGAATGGCAGTGGATTATCATAAGCTTAACCAAATGGTGACTCCAATGGCAACTGCTATACCAGATGTGGTTTCGTTGCTTGAGCAAATTAACACATCTGCTGGTACCTGGTATGCAGCCATTGACTTGGCAAATGCCTTTTTCTTCATTCCTGTCCATAATGCCCATCAGAAGCAATTTGCCTTCAGCTGGAAAGGCCAGCAATATACCTTTACTGTCCTACCTCAGGGATATATCAGCTCTACCACTTTGTGTCATAATCTTATTCAGAGAGACATCGGTTAATTTTTCCCTTTCTCAAGATATCACACTGGTCCATGACATTGATGACATTATGCGGATTGGATCCACTGATCGAGAAGTAGCAAACACACTGGACTTATTGGTGAGATATTTGTGTGCCAAAGTATGGGAAATAAATCCGACTAAAATTCAGGGAACTTATACCTCTGTAAAATTTCCAGGGGTCCAGTGGTGTGGAGCCTGTTGAGATATTCTTTCTAAGGTGAAGGATAAGTTGCTGCACTTGGCCCTACCTACAGCCAAGAAAGAGGCACAACGCCTAGTGGGCCTATCTGGATTTTGGAGGCAACACATTTCTCATTGGTTCTGTTACTCATACCTATTTACTGAGTGACCCAAAAGGCTGCCAGTTTTGAGTGGGGTCTAGAACAGGAGAAGGCTCTGCAACAGGTCCAAGCTACTGTGCAAGCTGCTCTGCCACTTGGGATATATGACCCAGCAGATCCAATGGTGCTTGAGGTATCAGTGGCAGATAAGGATGCTGTCTGAAGCTTTTGGCAGGCCCCCATAGGTGAATCACAGTGGTGGCCTCTAGGATTTTGGAGCAAGGCCCTGCCATCTTCATCAGATAGCTGCTCTCCCTTGAAAAGATAGCTCTTGGCCTGTTACTGGGCTTTGGTGTAAACTGAACACTTGACTATGGGTCCTCCAGTCACCATGTGACCTGAATTGCTTATCATGAAGTAGGTGCTTTCTGACCCATCTAGCCATAAAGTGGGTTGTGCACAGTAGCATTCCATCATCAAATGGAAGTGGTATGTATGTGATCAGACTTGAGCAGGTCCTGAAGGCACAAGTAAGTTACATGAGGAAGTGGCTCAAATGTCCATGGTCTCCACTCCTGCCATCCTGCCTTCTCTCCCCAGCCTGCACCGATGGTCTCATGAGGAGTTCCCTATGATCAGTTAACAAAGAAAGAGAAGACTAGGGCCTGGATCACAGATGGTTCTGCAAAATATGCAGGCACCACCCAAAAGTGGACAGCTGCAGCACTAAAGCCTCTTTCCAGGACATCCCTGAAGGACAGTGGTGAAAGGAAATCTTCCCAGTGGGCAGAACCTCAAGCAGTGCACCTGTTTGTGCACTTTGCATGGAAGGAGACATGTCCAGATGTGCATATATATACTAATTCATGGGCTGAAGCCAATGGCTTGGTTGGATGGTCAGGGACTTGGAAGGAGCATGATTGGAAAATTGGTGACAAAGAAATCTGGGGAAGAAGTATGTGGATGGACCTCTCTGAGTGGTCAAAAACTGTGAAGATATTTGTATCCCATGTGAGTCTTCACCAAAGGGTGACCTCAGCAGAGGAGGATTTTAATAATCAAATGGACAGGATGACCCATTCTGTGGACACTACTCACCGTCTTTCCCCAGCCACCCCTATCATTGCCCAATGGAGCAATGAACAAAGTGGCCGTGGTGGCAGGGATGGAGGTTACATACGGGCTCAGCAACATGGACATCCACTCACTAAGACTGAGCTGGCTACAGCCACTACTGAGTGCCCAATTTGCCAGCAGTAGAAACCAACACTGAACCCTCGATGTGGCACCATTCCTTGGGGTGATCAACCAGCTACCTGGTGGCAGGTTGATTATACTGTACCTCATCCATCATGGAAAGGGAAGAAGTTTGTTCTCCCTGGAATAGATGCTTACTCTGGATATAGGTTTGCCTATCCTGCATGCAATGCTTCTGCCAAGACCACCATCTGTGGATTCATGGACTGCTTTATCCACCGTCATGGTATTCCACACAGCAATGCCTCTGACCAAGGCCCTCACTTTATGGCTAAAGAAGGGTGGCAGTAGGCTCATGCTTGTAGAATTCACTGGTCTTACCATGTTCTCCATCATCCTGAAGCAGCTGAATTGATAGAATTGTGGAATGGCCTTTTGAAATCACAATTCCAATGCCAACTAGGTAAGAGTACTTTGCAGGGCTGAGGAAAAATTTTCCAGAAGGCCGTGTATGATCCGAATCAGCTCCCTGTATATGGTACTGTTTCTCTCATAGCCAGGATTCATGGGTCCAGGAATCAAGAGGTGAAAGTGGAAGTGGCGCCACTCACCATCACGCCTAGTGGTCCACTAGCAAAATTTTTGCTTCCTGTTCCTGTGGCATTATGTTCTGCTGGCCCAGAGGTCTTAGTTCCAGAGGGAGGAACGCTCCAGAGGGAGGAATGGAGACACAACAACAACTCCATTAAACTGGAAATTAAGATTGCCACCTGGACACTTTGGGCTCCTCCTACCTTTAAATAAACAGGTTAAGAAGGGAGTTACAGTGTTGGCTGGGGTGTTTGATCCAGACTATCAAGATGAAATCAGTCTCCTGCTACCCAGTGGAAGTAAAGAAGGGTATGCATGGAATACATGAGATCCAGTAGGGCGTCTCTTATTATTACCATGCCCTGTGATTAATATCAATGGGAAACTACAACAGCCCAATCCAGGCAGGACTACAAATGGCCAAGACCTTTCAGGAATGAAAGTTTAGTTCACTCTACCAGGAAAACAACAACAACAACAACAAAAACAAACAAACAAACAAAAATGACCTGCTGAGATGCTTGCTGAAGGCAAATGAAATATACAATGGGTAGTAGAAGAAGGTAGTCATCAATATCAGCTATGACCACATAACCAGCTGCAGAAACGAGGGCTGTTATTGTCTTATTTCCTCTTTATTTTGCTGAAAACATGTTTGTGAATGTATACACTTGTTCTAAGAAAATACCTTCATTTTATTTCCTTTTTCCTTTATCATGTGACATAAGATTTATTGACTTAATTTAAGTACTGTTAACCTTATGTAATAGCATGTGGGTTGGGGATTGGTGCATTTCAGGTTGTATGAAGGATAGTTGTATTCTGTTACACATAATTATTACTTTATTATAATCTTTATTTGAAGATGATGTATCACCTCAGGAGATGTGTATGGGTTTAAGGTGACAAGGGAAGACTTGTGATGGTTAATACAGAATGTCAACTTGATTGGATTGAAGGATGCAAGGTATTGATCCTGGGTATGTCTGTGAGGGTGTTGCCAAAGAAGATTAGCATTTGAGTCAGTGGGCTGGGAAAGGCAAACCCACCCTTAATCTCTGTGTACCGTTTAATCAGCTGCCAGAAAATATAAAGCAGGCAGAAAAATGTGAAAAGGCTAGACTGGCCTGGCATCCCAGGCTTCATCTTTCTCCCATGCTGGATGCTTCCTGCCCTCGAACATCAGACTCCAAGTTCTTCAATTTTGGGACTTGGACTAGTTTTTCTTGCTCCTCAGCTTGCAGATGGCCTATTGTGGGATGTTGGGATTGTGTGAGTTAATACTTAATAAACTTAGTCTGTCCCACTAGAGAACCGTGACTGATACAAAATGTTAGGAGATTAAAAAGAAATGGATGTACAGCTAGAATGGGCCTTGAAAATACAATACATACTAAGGATCGTAATTTAATATGTGCTGCCTCCATACACAGTGTTGGGCTACAAGAGTGTAGGGGATCATGTTAGGCTGTTATCACCTACACTAACTGAATATATTACAGTCAGAAGTTGTGATGGAAGATGTGCACTTCAAAGTACTGACTACATCTCGATCTGAGTTTGGGAGAACATTTGAATTTGTCAGACTTGGGGAGAAATGTTATATAGATAACACAATGTTTCATAATAAACACTGAATTTGGATAGACCTCTGCAAATTTGAGTTTGAATAAACCAAAAACAACGGGCAGCTTATGGGGGAAAAGGAGGAGAGGAGTCAGAGAGTGCAGTGCTATGTAGATCAGGAGCAAATCCTAAAAAAATTTAACCAGGTCTAGAAGAAAATTTTATAAACTGTCTGATGTCTTCGATTAAGGTCACATGTAGCATCTGTTGCCCTCAGCATCAGAAACACCATACCAATATTATTAATGTTCTCCATTAGCAGGATTCACTAACAAAACAACAATCATAAAACCCCTTATATAACAAGAGCCAAAATCCACAAGAAGAGGAGATGATGAGATGAAAACAGTGAAATATAACAGAGATTTGGATAGCACAGAAAAGGATAGTAACTCTGGAAAACACCTTTACAAGAGCTAGTAGGAGCCATAGCAGCTGATTTTGAATTCTACACAGCTGATGAAGTTTCAGATGGTTATTTCATTCATTCATTGACCAAATGTTTACTGAGGTTTCCTCTGTGCCATATAATGTGTAAGCTGTTAATAAGTTAGAGCAATTAACAGTAGAATTTAGGTCTCTAATCTTAAGGAGCTTACGTAACAGTGAGGAATTCAGATAAAATAAAATGGCTGATAATGATAAGTGCTAGAAGTGGAGTAAATAATAATTATTATTATTTGAAATGGTGTCTTGCTCTGTTGCCCAGGCTAGAGTGCAGTGGCACAATCTTGGCTCACTGCAACCTTGACTTCCTGGGCTCATGCAATCCTCCCACCTTATCTCACAAGTAGCTGACACTATAGGGGCATGCCACCACACCCCACTATTTTTTTTTTAAATGTTTTTGTAGACATGAGCTTTTACCATGTTGCCCAAGCTAGTCCCAAACTTCTGGGCTCAAGTAATCCTTCCACCTCGGCCTCCCAAAGTGCTGAAGCTAGAAGCATGAGCCACTGAACTCAGCCAAAGTGGAGTAAATCAGATAATAGAAAGTAAAAGAGTGACTACTTTAGAAATAGGTAGTGAAGGGAGTTCTCTCTGAAAAAATTATGTAAAACTGAGACAAAAACAGCAAGGAGTCAGTCTTTCTGAGAGAAGGGGGAGCATTATAAGGGAATATTTTAGCGTCAGTATCTCCGTGGCAGAAACTTGGTAATTTCAAGGAATCGAAAGAACTTTAATATGGCCGAATCCTAGTGGACAAAGGCATTGTGTTAAAATAACTGGAAATTAAGCCAGAACATGTGGAGTTTTATAAGTCAGGGAAAGTAGCTTGGATAGTATTTATCATGTGCTGAAAGCCATTAGAAGTTTCCACAGAAAGCAGAATCTGAGACAAAACTTAAATGTGGGTGATTGAGGGGAGAATTTGATTCAGGAAGCAGCTAGGAGAAACATGGGAGCAATTCAAAGAATAAGGAATAACTAATATAAGAATATAATGCATTATTAATTTGGCCAACACTAGGGGTGACTGCTTTCTACATACCAGGAGACTATCTGAGAACTACACGGAATGTGTCTTTGAGCAGTCTGTCCAGGAAATGCTAAGGGAAATCATTTTATCACCATTTCTCCATCATTTCCCCATTCCGACTAATCAAGTATCTTCCCTACAGGATAGTGATATCCCTACACTTCCGAGTTGTGCATGTGTGAACAGTGAGTGGATTCCAGAGGCATCTCATATCACAGAATCAGGGGCAGGAGGTGAAAGGCTCATGGTGTAAGCCTTAGCTTAGGCATTGCCAGATTGTATATGCATATGGTTGATTAGACCTGTTGCAGCAGCACTGGCACAAGAAATGAATGAATGAAGAATATCTCAAGAAGTAAATAATCAGATTTGCCTTTACTTTATAAAGATTACTTGGGGTTATAAAGGGAAAATTATTGGGGGAAAATAAAATGAAGGTAGAGAAGAGCATGTGGAAAACCTTTGCAGCCACTTATGCAAGACTTGATGGTGCCTTGGTTTGAGGTTCAAGTGGAAAAGTTGTAGTACAGGTTGAGAGAAGATATGTCTCAGAGGTAGACTTTCCATGAAACATTAAATGAGATGTGAAGAGTGAGGAGAATTTGAATAACCTAAATTGGAGATGTGTACACACCAAACACAAACACACATATGAGTACACAAACAGAACTTATATATTTAATTTAATCTTTTATATGAGAGTATGTCAAAAAGTATACTTTAATAAATTCTTAAATTTAGAAATTGGAAATGAACAATTATAAATTAGCCAAGTTCAACCTCTTGGATATTTTAAAACGTGATTAGTACCAAGTCAGTCAGTCAAACAAGCAATTACTATCACAATTATAGGATGACTTATAAAATAAGGAAAATAAAACCAGTTCTTAAAGTTGTGAAATAATGCTAAATCTCTGCACACAAATAGTGTAAAAAGTTCTTATGTGCGAGCAAGATGAAATTAAATTGTTCAACACAAGAAACCATTAAGAAAAACCCTCAGGAAAGTAACATGTTGGATTAAAAAAAAATAATAATACCCAAACTATATGCTGGCTATAAAAACCCCAAAGACTTTAAATACAAGATCATAGAAAAGTTGAAAGTAAAAGAATGAGAAAAGGTACAACATGCTAACATTAATTTTTGATGCTGTATTACTATCAAACACTGCATCTATGAAAGCACTGTCCTTATAAAAGAAATTGAATTTTGTTTACAAATCTTCCCATAAGAGTTTTCCATGTCTGTTTGACACAATAGGACTCTACTAGAGAATACTGCCTGCAGAAAATGGCAATAAAATCAGGACATGCTACAAAAACTGGCTACCTGAACATATTTCAGAGGCAACAGAAGCAGGCTGTTTTAGATAGGGAGTTCATACTTGCTTGGAGGAGGAGAATAGGCAGCTACACAAGTTTCCACCCCTGTGGCCTTGAGTCCGTGGCTAGGTACCGGGCAAGATGCACAGGCAGATAAGACAAGGTCACACAATGGGAAAGCTTTCAATCTTCCTGGCCTGGGGAAGAAGAAAGAAGAAACTAAGACACTTCGAATACTGCAGAGAGTTGAATAATCCCATGAGGGAAAGAGCCAGAGAGAAGAAACCCAAACTCTGTGTACCCACATCTTCTTCTGAGACTTGAGCTATGCATGTGAGGAACAGCATCTGAGCTGCCCAGCTAAACACAGGTCAGAACAGAGGCTGCATCTGCTGCACAGGAAAAAGAGTTTGCAGTTAGGGCTCAGCCCAGAAATTTATCTGATGAGGTTTTTTTGTGAGTCAGCATAAGCCACTTGTTGGTCAAAGGAGATGTTTATGTACCCTTGGACAATTAGATTTTTATCTTTTATCATTGGATGTGTGGCTTAAAAGTTGCTATAATTGGCCGGGCGTGGTGGCTCACGCCTGTAATCCCAGCACTTCTAGAGGCTGAGGCAGGCGGACCACGAGGTTAGCAGATCCAGACCGTCCTGGCTAACACGGTGAAACCCCGTCTCTACTAAAAATACAAAATAAAAAAAAAAAAAAAAAGAAAGAAAATTTGCTGGGCGAGGTGGCGGGCGCCTGTAGCCCCAGCTATTTGGGAGACTGAGGCAGGAGAATGGCATGAACCCGGGAGGCGGAGCTTGCAGTGAGCCGAGATCGCACCACTGCACTCCAGCCTGGGCGTCAGAGAGAGACTGCATCTCAAAAAAAAAAAAAAAAAAAAAAAAGTTGCTATAATTGCTCAGAGAGTCTATTTATTTTCCTCTCCATGTTAAAGACCAGAAACTAGAAGCTTAGAGTCTACCCCTCTGATTTCTACTGAAAGGGTATATATAGTTTTGCCTATGCACCTGCTAGGGATAAGTGTGGTTTTATTTTTAAATCTAGCTTTCTGTGAGTTACCACTGGGTCACGGTAGCTTATTGTTCAGTGTTTCGTAAGAGACTGTATTAAAGCCCTTATGCCAATGTGGCTTCAGCCTTATGTTGATGATTCTGTGTATGGCTTGGGGAACTCTATCTCATCTGCCCTATGTCCTGCTCTGATTGCTCCTGAATGGGTGCAGTCTAGCATATGCACACAGGCCTTCTAACCCTCCACAGTTGTCTATGATCACAGGAGGTTTCTTCTTGGTGGTATCTATTACATTTCCGGCTGCTCTGCTGCTTTGCTTGTATCACAGCTACCATACCAGGCTCCTCTTAATTCTTCACCAAGATGACCTTTTTTTTTTTTTTTTTTTTTTTTGCAACATTCTTATACATAGAGTTCTCTACTCTTTTATAAATAAAATTAGTTCCCTCAGACAGAGCTGTGAAGATTTTTGTCCTTAGAAGCTCCTTTCTCTCTCCTCCCCTGCAGGACAACACCAGAGCCAGGGCCTGTAACCTGTTTTCCTTGAGGTAACATGAGAGACACTGAGGGTTGGCTGGGCTTCTCTAATCTTCTCAGCTTGCTTCTGCTGATGTGAAACTTCCAACCTTTGAGTGAGCTTTGCGGAGGTGACCAGGGCCCCAGTGTTTTCAGCCTGATGCACTTGAGGCAGAACTTCTGTTATTCAAGTTGAAGCTGAATGGCGGAAAAGAGGCCTGTTCCTCTCAGCTACACCTGCCTGGAGTGAAGCTCCAGCCTCACAGGGCTTAGTAGGAGTCGTGGGGTGAATCATCGCCTTAGCCTCAGCCCGGGAGCTGCTGGGGAAGGAAGAACCATTTTCTTGGCTTCATGTTCCTGGGGTAGAACTTCCATAACACAGGGCTAGGGGTAGATAATGAGAAAATCATGCCTTACATGCCACAGCCTCTTGATGTTCCCATCGAGGTTTAGTAGATTTTCTTGGATGCATATTTCTCTATTTGCTATATGTCTTTAGGGCAATTTCCAGAAGATTTTAATAATTGCTTTTTGTAATTTCATGAGTTAAATTATTGCAATACCAATACTTCACAAACCTTTTAAAAAAACAGAAGAGGAGGGAACACTTCTAATTTTATGAGTCAATATCACCCTGATACTCAAACTACACAAAACACCCTAGGATATCTGCAGGTCAATATTCCTTATATATATACATACAGAATTCAATAAAATATAAGTAGAGTAGTACACCATGACCAAATGGGCTTTATTCCAAGAATGTAGGTTGATTTAATACCTGAAAATAAACTAATATAATGCACCATATTAATAGAAAAAAAGAACAAAAATTTTATAATTATCATAATCAAATGCAGAGAAAGCATTCAACAACATACAACAACCTTTCACGATCAAAACTGTCAAAAACTAGAATAGAAGGGAACCTCCTCCATCTGATAAAGGACATCTATAAAAAACCCCACAAGTCTCATCAAACTTGCTGTTGAAAGATTTCTTCCAAAGATCATGAAAAAGATAAAAATATATGCCCTATCCACTTTTATGTAATATGGCACTGGAGGTTCTAGCCAAGGCATTTAGGTAAACAGAGTGAAAAAAAATACTAAAAATAAAAAAAATTGAAACAAAAATGCATTCAGAATAGAAAGGAAGAAATAAAAAGATTTCTATTTGCATTTAAAATGAACTAATATATACAAAAATCTAATAAATCTACTAAAACGCTATTAGAACTAATAAATGAGTTCAGCAAGAGTAGGACAGAAGAAAGTACAAAAAATTATATGTCTATACAAAAGCAGTTAAGATTTTGAAAATTAAAGTTAATACTACTAAAACTACAAAAATTAGCTGAATGTGGTGGGACATGCCTGTAATCCCAGCTACCCAGGGGCGCTGAGGCAGAAGAATCACTTGGAGTCAGAGGTTGCAGTCAGCTGAGACTTAGTCACTGCACACCAGCCTGGTGACAGAGCGAGACTTCGTCTCAATAAATAAATAAATAAATAAATAAAATAAAAATGTAACAAAAGAAGAACCCAAGTTATACCCAGGACACCAGAAAGCATTTTTGAAAACACTAAAGAACACCCAAATGAAGGGAAAGAGCCAGTGTTCATATGTTGGAGGAATTAAAATTGTTAAGATGGCAAAATTCCCCAAATTGATCCATGAATTCAATCCAATCCCCATCAAATATCAGCTGTCTTCTTTACTGAAACTGACAAGTTTATCTTAAAATTTATGTATAGATAAGAGATCCAGAATTCAAAATAATCTAAAAAGGATCATGTTTGGTATATTCACACTTCTTACTTCAAAATTTAGTACAAAGCTACAGTAATCAAGAGAGTCAACTGTGGTACTGGCATAAGGATGGACATACAGATCAATAGAATAGACGTGAAACCATAGTGATAAACCCTTATATTTATGGTTAATTGTTTTTTGACAAGAGCGTCAAACAATTTAGTGTCTTGAATTGTCTTTTCAGCAAATGGTGCCAATGCAATTAGATGTCTATATGCCCAAGATCAAAGTTGGGCATCTATTTTACACCATACACAAAAATTAACTCAAAATGGACCCTGGACCTAAATGTAAAGGTTAAAACTATAATACTGTAAGAAGAAAACAGAGGAATAAATGTTTGTGGCCTTTGATTAGGCAATGATTTCTCTATCATAACAACAAAAGCACAAGCAACAAAATAAAAATAAATCAACTGCACAAAAAGTAAAACTTTTGCTGTAAATAATACCACTAAGAAAATGAAAAAACAGCATACAGTATGGGTGAAAATATTTCAAAGCTTTCCTCTAATAACAGTCTTGTATTCACATTATATAAAAGACTATTACTACTCAATAATAAAAGACAACTCCATTAAATTATGGGTGAAAGATTTGAATAAACATTTTGCTCCAAAGAAGCTATGTGGATCGTCAATAAGCACATGAAAAGATTTCTCAAAATTATTAGTCATTACAAAAGTGCAAATCAAAATCAAAATGAAATATCACTTCATACTCACCAAGGTGGAGATAATCAGAACAACAGGCAATAAAAAGTGATGGCATAAATGTAGAGAAATTGTAACCACAACATGTTATTGGTGAGAATATAAAGTGGTATAGTAACTTTGAAAAACAATTTGTCATTTCTCAAATTCCACCCCAGGTATTTACCCAAGAAAAGTAAATACATATGTCCACACAAAACCTTTTATATGAATATTCATAACAGCATAACTCAAAACAGCAAAAATGAGGAAACTGCTGAAATGTCCATCAACTGATGAATGGATAAATCAAATGCAGTATACCCATGCAATGGAATATAATTTGGCAATAGAAAGAAATGAAGTAATGATAAATGCTACAACATGAATTAGCATTGAAAACATTGAGTTAAATGATAAAAGACAGTTATTGAAGACCATACACTGTATGATTCTATTTATATAAAATGATCAGAGTAGGCAAATTTGTAAAGCAAAGAAAATAGATTAGTAGTTGTTTAGGACTGGGGAAGTTAGTGGGAAAATGAATTGATAATGTATACAATATTTACTATATGGAAATTAAAAATGTTTTATAGATTGTGTTGATTTTTCCACAACTCTGCTAATATGCTAAAAAAATAAATTGTACACCTTAAATTGGAACATTTTCTGCCATATGCATTATATTTCAATAAAGTTGTTTTCAAAAGCAAGAATGGAAAAATCTCAGGCTGTAAAATATAATTTCTAGAATAAAAATGTCACTGTATTTGACTTCTGTTTCAGGAAGATATAGAGATAGTTTTTCCTATTTACCCCAGTAAGTACTACTAAAATCCCTTGATATAATAAATAAAATAAGCATAAGACTTTGAAATCTGAAGAGATGAAATCAGACCACCTATGATGGAAAAAATATATCATGTAAATAGTAACTAAAGGAAAGCTGGAGTGGTAATATCATTATCAGATAAAGTAGTCTTCTGGACAAAGAATATTACTAGAGGCAAAGATATATATATATATATATATATATATATATATATATATATATATGTATATGGCAATCATAAATGTGTATGCACCAAACAACAGAGTGATAATATTATCTAAAGGAAAAACAGATAAAACCAAAGAAGAAATAGATGAATGCACAGTTTTATTCAGAAAGTTTAACACCTCTTAACAATAAAGAACAATTAAATCGGAAATATTAAGAACACAGAACATAGTAGTGAAGGAAAAAGAAAGAAAACCACAGATCAATATTCTGTATAAATATAGATGTGAAAATTCTTAACAAAATATTAGCAAATAGAATTCAGCAATACATTTTAAAGATTATATACCATTACCAATTGAAGTTTATTCTAGAGATGCAAGGCTGGTTACATATTCAGAAAATAATCAATGTATTCCACCATTTAACAGGTTAAAAAAGAAAATTGTATAATCATTTAACCAATGCAAAAGATATTTGACAAAATTCAACAGCCATTAATAAAAATAACAGAAAAAATGGGAGTAAAGGGGAACTTCCTCAAGTTGATAAACAACATCTACCAAAACCTATAGCTAACATTGTACTTAATAGAAAAAGACTAAATGCTTTTGGATGTTTTATTTTAATCTGTGTCTATTATAACTGTGTCAGTTATCTCCTTATTTCCAGTTGGTATTTTAAAAGGCACTGAAAACCTCAGTAGGCCATTTTTTTAACCAAGCAAGAATATCTGCTCTCAGAACTCTGATTCAGTAGAATGCTGGACTCTCTAGCCAGTGTAATAAAGCAAGAAAAAGAAATGAGAAGTATGTAGATAGGCATAGAAGAAATGAAATTGTCCTTTTTGTAGATGACATGATTGTCTACATAGGAAATTCCAAGGAATCTAAGATATAAACAAAACAAAAAAAGTTTCTAAACTAATAAATGAGTTCATCAAGGTCACAAAACACAAGTTAAAGATACAGTAATAAAGTAATAGCAATAAACACATGAACACTAAAATTAAAAAGATAATACCATTTAGGAAAAAAAAAAAAACCAGAATCAAGTTTTGGGGCTTTGCATTACATTCAAGATGCCTTAAACATGATACTAAAGCACAATCCATATAAAGAAAAATCAGTAAATTAGACTTCACTGATAATTTTTTTTTTTTTTTTTTTTTTTTTTTTTTTTTAGATGGAGTCTCGCTCTGTCGCCCAGGCTGGAGTGCAGTGGTGCGATCTCAGCTCACTGCAAGCTCTGCCTGCTGGGTTCATGCCATTCTCCCGCCTCAGCCTCCCGAGTGGCTGGGACTACAGGCGTCTGCCACCTCGCCCGGCTAATTTTTTGTCTTTTTAGTAGAGATGGGGTTTCTTTTTGTCTTTTTAATAGAAATGGGGGTTTCGCCGTGTTAGCCAGGATGGTCTTGATCTGCTGACCTTGGGATCCGCCCGCCTCGACCTCCAAAAGTTATGGGATTACAGGCGTGAGCCACCGTGTGCGACCCTGATAATTTGTGAAATTTGGCCTACTAACAGTGTTTTCAGTGCCTTTCAAAATACCACTGGAAAATGAGGAGATAACTGGTACAATAATAATAGGAGCAGGTTAAAACATAGCATTAGGAACATGACATAATACAACAATTTCTGGGGTTAAAATTAGATGATGTCTTCTTGGAGGAATCATGTTATGTCCCCACCTTACTTCTAGGTCCTTACTCCACATCCCCACCTTACTCCTAGGAGCCAAGTAGAATGTTAGAGGCCTAAATTTTGTTAGACAAAGAAGTAGATCCTGCAACTACTAAAAAAATGTACTAATATTTATGTGGAAGCTATATTTATTATTCAGCATCAGGTGGCAGGCACAGAAGTTGAATCATTCATATACTGCTGATGGGAATATAAAATGGTATAGCCTCTTTAGAAAATGGATTTGCAATTTCTTATAAAATTAAACGTACAACTACTATATGACTCAGCAATTATAATTTTGGCATTTATTTCCAAAAGGCAAAAAATTTGATCACACAAAAATTTCTACACAAATATTCATTATGTAATAACCATAATGCATATTGTTTCTAGTTTTCCAGTTGAAAATACATAGAAAAATATATCATGCATTTAATAAACAAAAGATTATTATAGTGCTATATTAATATCAGATAAAACAAATTTTAAAACAATTTATAACCAGAGATAAAGAAGCATACATCTTAGTGAAAAGTGTCAATTTATAAATGTGTAGGCACCCAATAATAGTCTCAAGATGCATGAAAAACACTAATAAATTAAAGGAACAAATAGATAATTCCTTAATTATAGTTAGAGATTTTTTCACATAAATCTCTCAGCACTTGAGGTTAACAAAATAAAATCTATAAAGACATAAAATATTTGAATAACAACCAAACCAACTAGACTACTGATATTTTTTAGAACATTAAATCTAACATCAAGAAAAAGCACATTTAAGTGCACATAGTAAGTTTATCAAGAAACACCATTTTCTGGGACAAGTTTCTATAATTTCAAAAAGACTGAAATGACGTAGATTTCTCTCTCTGAACAAGTGGGTATTAAATTTAAAAAAAGATAGCCTAGAGCCACAAATATTTTAAAATTAAGCAATCTACAATATACTTACAACTAACCTAACTTTTTTATACAATAAGAAATCCCAAGTAAGATTAGAAAAATTTAAACTGAGCAATAATGAAAATACCACATATCAAGATGTGTGAGATGTACAAAACAGTACATAAAGAAAAGTGTATAGAGGTAAGTGCCTATATTGGAAAAAAAATAAAGGTCTCAAATTAATGATCTAAGCTTCTACCTGAATAAACTAGACAAAGATGGAGCAAATGAAAATAAAAGCAAGGAAAAGAAAGAATAATAATTGGGATAAGAGAAGTTATGAAAGAAAAACGAGAAACAATAGAGAAAAGCAATGAAAGCAAAGCTGATCATTTGGGAAAACAATCAATAAAATTGATAAACAATAGCCAGCATGACAATAAAAGACAGAAAAGATACATAAAATAGCAATACCAAAATTGGAGGAAAGGGGAAATATCTACATTCATTTCAGACACGAAATGGATAGTAAAGGATTATTATTTTAAAACGATGCCAATAAATTTTACCACTTAGAAAAAAATGAGCATTTTTTAAAAAAAGACACAAAGGGGCCTGAGGGAGCTTTTTAGGGCAGTGATGGAAGTGTTCTGTTGGATAAGGAATCCATCTTGAATGTTGTAGTGGTCATACCATGGTATGCATTTGTAAACTTCATAGACTTTTTCACACACACACAAATAGTGAATTTAATTGCATGTAAAATGTCTTTCAATAAAGTTAACATAATTCTGGAAAATCTAAAAAATCAGCAAAAGTTAAAATAAGAATTTATGACATATTGAGTGAATTTTTTAAAAATACAAACTGCTTACTTTTATTCAATTTAGATATTTTTCACTTTGTTTTGCTGTTTCTCAAATTTTTATTGTGATTATATGCATAACAGAGACTTTTTCATTTTAACTATTTTAAGTGTACAATACAATGGCATTAGTTACATCCACGATGTTGTGCAACCATCACCACTATCAGTTAATAATGAAATCACAATTCATTGGTTCAAAAACAATTATGCTTACAAGTAGCTAAGTGACACAGAATTAAAGCAAAATAAAATTCAAGTGAATTAAATAATTAAAATGAAATAACATTTAATGTACTTAATTTACCATTTTAATAAGTAATGTAATAATATAACCATTTAATAATTAGAGTAGAAGATATGGGTGTCTATTTGATAAAAATTCTGGAATCTGTAAGATTAAAAACACCAAGGAAAAAGTTGATAAATTCAACCATATGATATATTTCTGAACATTAAGAACAACATTATATAAAAATAAAAATAAAAATTTCTGAAAAAATATTCCTTACGAAATAGCAGAGAAAGATTTTAAGCTTCCATACATAAACAAAGCATATAGAGATCCATAAGAAAATTAATAAAAACTCCAGTAGAAAAACACGCAAGAACAAGTTGTTGAATAGACACTATTCAGTACAGTGTTCAATGTTACTTCACAAATAATAAAAAATGAGAATTAGGAGATAAAGAGAAGAGTTTTTCTTAAATGTTAGACCTAATACCATAAAAATCCTAGAGGAAAACCTAGGTAGTACCATTCAGGACATAGGCATGGGCAAAGACTTCATGTCTAAAACACCAAAAGCAACGGCAACAAAAGCCAAAATTGACAAATGGGATCTCATCAAACTAAAGAGCTTCTGCACAGCAAAAGAAACTACCATCAGAGTGAGCAGGCAACCTACAGAATGGGAGAAAATTTTTGCAATCTACTCATCTGACAAAGGGCTAATATCCAGAACCTACAAAGAACTCAAACAAATTTACAAGAAAAAAACAAACAACCCCATCCAAAAGTGGGCAAAGGATATGAACAGACATTTCTCAAAAGAAGACATTCATACAGCCAACAGACACATGAGTTTTTCTTATAAATTATAAAAGGTATACAAAATAATAATGCCTGTCCAGGGGTTCCATGAATGTACACTCTACTCCTAAAAACGGGTGTTTAAATAGTTTCTGCTCAAGAGTAATATGGAAATATGTATTAAGAATATTTAAAAATACGTATTCTATTTGCTTCAGCAATTACACTTCTAAAAATTATCTTAACAACAATATGAAACGTATTATTGCTGAAATTTTGAAATTTTGACCAGTAGTAAAATGGTTAAATTGTGTTTGAGGCAACTGTTTAAAGAAATCCCACAAATGTGTTAGAAATCAGGGTCCGAAGGCTATTTCAACCTATGAGATGGATAATATAATATTATCGGAAGGAGACAGAATTCTGTAAAAACAATAACTCAATTAAGGAGGAATATACAATAGAATTTTGTTAGCTGATCTTTATTTAACTGACTAGCCAGGTTAACCCAATATTACTATTTCCTTCTTAATATTAGTCACCAAACTCCATCATGCAAACACTGCTTTACTCTCACCAGGTAACCTGTTTGCTTAGTAAGAGTGAGTTACATTAAATGTGCAAGAATCTCTTTATGCCACTTGAATATATTGTCATAATTAAATAACTTAATTAAATTGTACATACACTGATAGAATTAGAGTGTGAAAAGAAAGTGTTATTCGGCAAAAACAAAGCTGTGGCTTGGAAAGATTAAACAAAGGTGAGTCTAAAAACAAATTGCTATAGAATTATGCACAGGAGATACAATACTAAAATATGTAGGGTAATGTGAAAATTAAAAATTCTTATTCAGATTACTCACATTTTTACACATCATTTCTAAGAAACCAATGCTTGAAAGTGTAAGCTACACAGGAAAGGTAATATGAAACTTCCTACAAGGATGTGCATAATCATAGGTAAAGCCTTGGCCTCATGACAAAATGTTATCAAATGTTTGGGCAGTTCTCTTTTCTTTCCAGTTAAAATAAATGGTTTTGGGTATATATGTGTCATTGTATATGACTTTTACTATTGATGACTTTTTCAATGATCACAGAAATAGTCAGTCCTGATCACTTTTTAGCAGTCTCCTGTGTAAATCAAATACCAATGACCAGTGGGCCACTTGGTGTCTTATTGCTGTGTATGATCCAGGAACCATGACAGAACCCTAGGGGAGATAGATAGGGGATTTGAGGAAGAACCAAGGTCAAGTCTGTCTATCAGTCTGGTGGAAAAGGAACTCTGAGTCATGAGTGAAGTAGTTACTAAAGAAAAACAAAGCAGTGTTTTTTTGCACATCTGAATGTGTAGCATGAAAGAGTGCAAATATGCCAAATGTTAAAAGTAGTTTCTTCAACGTAGTGGAATTTTGAGTGATATTTATTTCCTTCTTCCACAATTAACATGCCTTATTTTTATAATAAGAAAAAAAGATCAATCTTGTATAAAGGAAGGCAATAACTGGATTAGAAACATCATACTGAATGAAATTCAAGTAATTATGTTTTGAAGTGAAAGCCATATTAAAACATACATTTTAAGTAGCTTCTTCATCTTTGGTATGAAAAGGAGCAGCCCCTCCGTTCCTGCTGCTACTGTTTGTGAGTGCATGTGCAAAAGGGGAGGGGAGAGGTTAAGGAAGAGAGAAGCTGAAAGGGAGGGAGAAAGCAAGTTTGGAAATGAGCCACCCAGTAAGAGAAAGTTGGAGTGGCCCTTCCAGAGTACACCACAAATGGAGGGGTGGGGTAGTTCTTTTTCTGAGTAACTGTTGGCTCATTAAGAAGAAATAGTTCTTGGCACATAGGCATTCCCAGAAGATGGAATGCGCCTTTCTCCTTAAATTCATACAAGCTACCCAGAAACTCAGGAGTTCCTGGAAATTTTATTAAAATTTTCATATAAACAAGCAATCATTTTGAGACCTTGGTTCCTGGTAATGATGCCTATGGATGCAATCGAAACATGTATTTGGACTGGAAGAAAGAAGATGAAAAAAATGAGGAAGACATTTTCTTAAAGATAGATTTTTATTAAAATGGCTATTTTTTCTTCATTCATTCACATGGGATGTTACAGCACCATTAGTAAATTGTTATTTTTATGAGACTGTTTCACTCAGGAAATTTCTTAATTCATTACATTTTATTAGATCAGCAGTAATGAACCAAAAACAATATCATTTATTTTTATTACTACTGTAGGTTAAATCACAATGATTTATACAGCCAGATTGAAGCAATGACTGTGTAATTACTCTGTTATTGTCAACAATATATTTTTCTTAAATAAGACACTTTAACTACATGTAAAGTCAATAAATATAGAAACTTGTAAGTGAAAAGAGTAGACAAGCTGCCATTTTATACCTAAGGCATCATGTGAATACATTCTGGATGGTGGATATGGATGAAATGAGGAAAGAGTAAATCATTGGTATGAATGAAATGGCAGTGATGGGTCAGTCAGTCAGGATATATAGTTTAAGAATGTTATTCACAGTATTATAAATATAAGGGGGCTCATGCCCTTGAGTAGAAATCAAACATAATTATTCCATTTACGGAACTGTCTGTATGTGTTTTCTCTTTCTATTGAGAGGACTATTTTCTCATCTTCTAGGACCATTTTCCTTTAATGTCTAACAATTCCAAAAGGTACAGTGTTGTTAGTAAGTGTTCTCCTAGTCTTATCTCCTGAAGCGTCATATCACTTCAATCAGTCCTATCTTTAGAAGTGCAGAATAGCTGCTCCAGTCCCTGTATCATAATTTTCAAACCACTTGAAGAGTTATTTAAAAATCAAATAAGCATAAAAGAATCAAGCCAACAAGCTTTTTGTTTGTTTGTTTGTTTGTTTTGTTTCAGTAATGGAATATCAATATTTGCAGCTACGATGAAAGCACTGCCTTTAAAATATCAAGAGGAAAAATAATTATAGGTCTATCCACTATCCAAAATTTGGTATTCAAATAGCTTTGAAAGCCAAAAAATTTTCATAATTGATTTGGCAGTAAAACCTGACCAGAGCAGTTGTGTGGCCATTGATAGTCTTTATTCTACTTTATGTGATTATTAAACTACCTTGTTGCAGTTATGTCAATGTGCTTGATGACAGTGTCCTCCTAGAACCCACTGTGAGTGTTCCCTGATATGTAGTGAATGCACCATATTACTTTTTCTGAAGTTGAAAAAGAAAAAAAGAAAATCTTTATTCTGAAAAACATCTGGCCCAAGGGTTTTGGATAAAGGATTGCTAATTTTATTTGGAAAGGGGAAATGAGGTGTACTAAGGAATTTTATTCTAAGCTGTTCTTCTGGTTTCTCTAACTTTTAAATATTTCATTGTGCATATCCTAACCTTTTCCACTACTCCACCTGGTTAATCAAAAATCATAATGGGCAATACAGAGTCAAGCAGTTAGGTACCTTGTCACAGGTACTGAGATAATATAAGGATGGCTTGCAAACTCCAGATACAGGGAATGCAGCAGATGGCTATATGATAAGTGACCTGAGGAAGAAAAGAAGGTTAGAAATATTTTTTCCAAGTAACTTTGGAAGAAACACTGGGGTCAGTTTAGAGAATCAAAAGGTGAACAAATGCTTTCAATTTGGAAATTCATCTGACAACATGGCTTCTTTAGCTTCTTGAAGTGTGAAGAAAGCATGTAATTAGGCTTTCAGTTGTTTATAAACAATCATCATGCACCTAGAACACCCTGACTCACCATAGTTTCTAGTCTGCTTTTGACATTGGGCAATTTTTTCTTATGGAGCTATTTTATGTTCCAGACTACGAAGAGTTAAGTAATTCCCAAAGATTGATAAGTCACAGTAATTTCTCTTTGTATATAGAAGCTATGAAGCATTAGAAATTCTTAGCTATAAACTAAGGTTAATACAGCATATTTCATTAGTACTAGTCAGGGCACTTTGAGCAAAAACAATTACAAAAAAGTTCTAGCTTTCTCTTCTCTTCCTTTCCCCTTCTTCAATCTCCACCTCTGTTTTTCTGGAGCTTCTTTAGGTGCAGACAATTTCAATTTATCTCTGACACTGTGACTATGACAGCAAAAACTAAGAAATATATGTATAGTCGCACCAAATGAACAAAAGAACATAAACGCCACAAGTATACTCATACAGCTAGGAAACAATTCACTTTTCTGTACCAACATAGTCCCACTTTTTTCAAAAATAAGAAAATAAAATGTAATTATTTTCATTTCTTGTCATACATACTATGTCAAAATATAACTTTGAAAGGTAATATGTTAAAAACTTTGTCTTCATGGACTCTATTGAATGGTGGTTGCTGAGAGTACTATCTGCTTCCCATTCTTCTCTTTTACTCTTTTCTTCTGCCATAAATGTGAGTGAGAGAACACCAGGTCTTTGAATTTTTTTCCTTTCCTTATTTTGTGTAAATTTAAATCAGTTCATTTCTTGAGAATTTAAAATCATAAATTCTAGTTCACTTCAGTGAAATATTGCCTGTATTTGGTAAATTCAAAGAGAAAACTACTCTGTGTTTTCAGTATTTCATAAGAAACAAAAGGGAAAATAAAGCAGAGCTGTTCTTAAAGAAGAGTTGAAGCAAATTTTTAAAGGTTATCTTGTTTTTCTAACATTATTGGAAAATACTAAATTTATGAGCAATTCTTAATCCAATCAACCACCACAAATTAATGATATAAGTATTATAGTTCTATCATCATAGTTTTGAATTTGTTAATATAGTCTATCTGAATTATGATCGTTTCTGTCTATTCTTTTCTTTCTTAGTTGGAGCCATGAATTTTTGACAGATGATGCAGCCATTATTTGTTGTATTTATTACGGTTAATAAAAACTTTTAGGGTGGGTGCAGTAGCTCATACCTATAATCCCAGTGTTTAGGAAGGCCGAGGAATGGAGGATGGCTTGAGTCCAGGGCTTTGACGCTGCAGTGAGCTATGATTGCGTCACTGCACTCTAGCCTGGGTGACAGAGCAAGACCGTGTCTCTAAAAAAGATAAATAAAAATCTAATTCAAGGATAAATAAATAAAATAAGTAAAATTTAAAATAAGTTTTTAAAGAGAATAATCCCAAAGAGAAAAAGTCACAAGAAAATTGAAAGCACTAGCTTTAAAACTAGACAAAGAAGAAAATCTATTAAAGATCCTGATGTTTGGAGAAAGCTGAGGACCACTGGTAAAAATTTAATGTTAATTCTACTACAAAGCTGAAGTTTCTAAGAGGAAAATTATGTTCCTTGCTTTTCCAACTGTATATTGTTCTCTAGCATGTGCCCCTCTTTCTCTAGGCATTGCAGAAACAACTGAGTTATCCTTAATAGATAGGGAACAAATCTGTGGTTAGGGGGTTCCATCAGCAAAAGGGAGGTTAGCCAGTGTAGGTATTGATATTAAATATAAGCATAACATCATATGTTATGTTAGGAATCTCCCATTATGTTCTGTTGAAAGTAATCCTTATTGAATTAACAAAGTCTTTCACAACTCAATTCAAATCTGTTTATTGGAACAGAACCTAAAGCTTAATTGGAAATATTAACAATTTATGAAAAATCTTTAGGAGATTGAAAGAATGAACAGGTTTAAAAGCAAATTTAAGATGATTCAGGAAACAAAAAAACAAGTGGCATGTAAAGATAAAATAATCTGATTTCTGTGAGCACTAGAAAATGGAATTGTATAATATCTATATCATATTCTTCATAAAACTATATGTTTACAGGTGCTCTAAAGTGAGTTAATACATAAGAACTCAGAAAGCAAAATTCCAAGTCCTACTCTTCTATCAATTGCTCAACATGTTGATGATGTGTCAGATAGTTGTTTCTTTTTCTCCTGTGAAAATCAGTGACTATTTTACAACAAACGTGGTTCATGTGTGTAGAACAGAGTGACAACAAAAAAATTAAGAAACAAAATATGTGCAAGGCAGAGGGCAAAAGGCTTTATTCAACCAGATCAGCAGAAAGTGGAACTTTTTAACACTTAAACTCCAGAAAGAGTTTGGTCCAGTATCTCTATTTCTTCTTAAAGCCACACTTTTCTTTTATCCTTGGCTTAAAATGAGCTAATGGACAGGACCTCCCATTTTCTTCAATTCCTTGCTTGTGGAATTTGTTGCAGAAGTACTTTCACTCACTGAAACCTATCATGGGTTACTGAAGGAAATAAAAATATTGCCTTATTGGCTGTCGAGAGAGGAAACTGCATTTTAGAACTAAGGCAGAGGTCGGCATTTGTTTGTGCTCAAACTTGATGTCACCATTTTGAGTGACTCCCAATTGAACAGTCTATCCCTATTCTGTTGATAGCTCAACTCACAAAAGAAAACATATTATTTTTGATACATTCCATCTGAGAAAAGAGAAGGTACCATTAACCTATTAGAAAAGCCATTGGCACACCTGGATATTAAGAGAAAAAATTTAAAGTAAATATTGAATTGTGTAGATCTGAAAGGTTCTAAAGTGTCAAGTTCTGGTGACCTGTGTTACTACCTCATTTCATGGCAAGACTTACCAAGCTTTGGGTTTCATGTAAGCATGCTGAATTTATGAAATGTGCCTCTGAATAAGTTTTGTCAAAAAAAAAAAGAGCATTAAACTCTGTTTGTTCTTTGTGCATTACTTTCAAGGTAGAGTCCCTCCCTTCCTTCCTTCCTTCCTTCCTTCCTTCCTTCCTTCCTTCCTTCCTTCCTTCCTTCCCTACCTCCCTCCCTCCTTCTTTCCTTCCTTCCTTCCTTCCTTCCTTCCTTCCTTCCTTCCTTCCTTCCTTCCTTCCTTCCTTCCTTCCCTCCCTATCTCCCTCTCTCTCTTTTATTTATTGTTGACAGAGTTTCGCTCTAGTTGCCCAGGCTGGAGTGCAGTGGCACGAACTCGGCTCACTGCAACCTCTGCCTCCCAGGTTCAAGTGATTCTCCTGCCTCAACCTCCCGAGTAGCTGGGATTACAGGCACATGCCACCATGCTGGCTAATTTTGTATTTTTCATAGAAATGGGGTTTCTCCATGTTGGTCAGGCTGGTCAAGAACTCCTGACTTCAGGTGATCCGCCCACCTCGGCCTCCCAAAGTGCTGCGATTATAGGTGTGAGCTACTGCGCCCCACCCCTTTTTCTTAACATTCACAAAACCTAGGATGATAAGGTTTAAAATCATCTGTCTAACCTCATTTATTACCACTATCATTGTATTCACTTTACAAATCTCAACATACTTTTCTTTTTTTCTGTTACTGGAATGTATCACTATCTATGTGGCTTCTGAGGCTTTTCACCATTGTTTCTAGAAAATCCGTATCCTTCCTTTTCCTTGGGTGCCTCTTAGTGCCATACCCAAACTCAGCTTTTTCTCACAAGTCTGTTAAGTGTTTCGTCCCGCCCCTACTTTTTCAAGAGAAGCACTAATTTCCATTTATTTTTGTTGCCTTTTTGCAGGTATTTAATCTCCTCACCATATTTAAAACAACATTAGAGCTGGGACCAAGTTCATTTTACTTACCATCATGTACTTGACACATAGTATATGTTCAATAAAATTCATTTAAAGGATACACTAATGCTTACTGCCACTAAAATAAGCTGAGTTTATAATCACAGTTTTAATTCTTAGACTTTTGTCCCTCATAATGATAGAATTAATTTTCTGTAATGTATTTATTGATTATAATAATGACAATAATATTGATAGCAGGGATAATAATAACGACTACTACCATTTATTGAATTTCTACCATGAGTGGATACAATATTAAGAGTGTTCCTACATTATTTCATCCAATCTTTATAGCAGCTCAACAAAGTGGGTATTAGATTTCCCTTTTTATAAATGAGAATAGTGAGACTCAGAAGTAACTTATGCAAAGTAATAACAGGAAAAATAGAAATTTGAATTCAAATCTATTTGCAAAGATTGTCCTAATGTCACTATACTACATGGCTTATTCAAAGAGATTTAGGGATTAACTTATACTTTCGGTATTTGATTAGTTTCTATTATTATAACTTTATTCTTAAATTATTAGGTAGATAATTGTGTGAGAGAAAATTAACTAAGGAAGTGAATGAATAGCTTTTAAAAAAATACTTTCTTTCTGGCACTATGTGCTTAGTATTTTACCCGACAGACAGTATTAGATATAGATACACATAATTAACTGTTAGGAGCCCTCATTAATAGTTTACCTTCTTTGTTTGCTCACATATTACAATATTCAATTTCCCACTTCTCAGAATTTATTTTTATTTCTGCTTGATGAGTACAACACTTTGCTTTAGGGGTTTGTATCATCACCATCTTTACTATAAATATCATTGTTTGTCTTAATAAAAATAACCACCAATAGGATGGTAATCAATCAATCCCCACACTTATGGGGCAGTTACAATTATTATTACTGTATTATACTTTCCTAATTTTATTGATGAAGAAGCTGAGGCTTATCACAACTAAGTAATTAACAAGTGGCAGAGCAGGGATATGAACCCACACTGTCTGATTCCAAGGTGGTGATCTACAAGTTCCAGTGGTTCTTGCTGAGCAAACACTTGGGATATAATGCCCTCTCTGTCTGCCTTTTGTCCCTTCACATAGCTAAGATAAAGAGGAAAACTCCTCTGTTTCTTAAATATAGACATGGTGTCTATTATTTCAGAACATCTTCGTATCTGGAAAGATTTGTGCAAAATTCCTAAGAGCTCCCAAATAACTCTATGTATAACCCACGAGATGTCTTATCTGAAGCTAAATTCTAAGTAGCATTTAATTTAATTTTTTATTTTTTTTTTTGGAAAGACATGTTAGGCTTTGCCCTGTTTCTGTTTACATAATTTTTAAACCAATATTATGTAAATGATTATATAATCGAGTATATATCTAATGTTTCCAATTAAAGATACATTTCCAATATTTAGCAACACAGCCTCCCACTGAATTAATCACAAAGTTTCCCGTGTCTAAATTCATTGCCGTGATTTGGTGTAGCACTTGATCTGACTTGAGAGGGTGTAGGTAATATGTGATAAATTGCTTAGCAAATTAGAAATTAGGACCTTAGACCTGCTGAATTAGGCTAGGGCACCTTTAAATTGAAGACAGGTAGTTTTCGACATGCAATGCAAGAAAGTGACTACTCAGCCACAGGTATAACTTCTTCCTTACTATGATGTCTGAAAATGCAAGTTGTTTCCTTGATGACCTGTGTTGCTTGGGGATTAGGTACCCAAGCCAAAATACTGAACCTACAGTTGTTTGAGAGCCTTTCTGATATTTACAAAAATATTTCAGGAAGTTGCCTTGTAGCTAGAGTAGTCACTATTATAGCAATTTGCCAACCTCTTTAATCCTTTAAGATTTGGAACTTAATGTCAAGGAGAAAATGTAAAACTATGTTTGTTCACAAATATCATTTTGGTCTGATCAATTATAGAAAAATCATTAAAAATGTTGCCATCGTGTGACTACTTGGACATAGTCATAGGCATTGAAATGTCTCAAAGACTTCTACTTTGAAAATAGTTTCATTATTAAAAATGGAAGACAGTACCATATGAGAATCTGAGTGGAGAAGTTACAGTTTAAAAAATACATTAACAAACATCATCATCCATAACATAGTGGCCAAGGTCAGCTCACAATGTAGAGTTTCATAAAATCCTCAAAAAGAAATTAAGCTTTCTCATAATTTATAGATACTCATACTAGATCAAAAAAAAGAGATGATTCTCCTAAGAGTTAGTGACATATGGAATAAATTCTGGATGAATTTTGTGCTATCTTCAGTCTCCAGCAAGCATTGTTCTCAGAGAAAGAGAATGACAATGACAACGCATAAACATTTTGTGGAGATTTGGAAACTAAATAGCCACATCTGATGTACCGGTTTCTCCAGGTAAGATGATCAGTGGTCCTTGGGAAAAGATGTTTTACATACCACCTTGGGGTTTGCAATCTTGAATTGCTCATCTGTAAAGCACTTTTGTTGACTGAAAGATCTGTGAGTCAGAATGAACAAAGACATATTCACATTATAGCAAATATGTGGACACACACTTCAGTCTAAGTGTCAATGCTCAGCAGATGTTTCTATAAAAAGACTCTCTCACCTGCCAACAGTGACACTTGAAAACTAGCTTTACTTAGCATCTCTGAGTCTCATGAAGATTACACAGCAGCCAAAACACTATTGAAAGCATAAGAAAAAATAAGTAAGTACCTTATCACTCAATAATTTCAGCTTGATTTGCTTTCTGGCTGATCAAATACATGTTAAATAATATAAGTATCAAGTGGGCATATGTGCCAACCATTAATTAACCTCTAGTTTATTTAGAAAGTGACTTAATAGAATCTGCTCCTATTTCTTTACTAATAATTGTTCTAAAATATTTTGTATCTATTTAGTAGAGTTGACAATCACTTGGGTATGCCTAAATTTTCCAGAATTCTGAGTCCAGTCCTTCTTTAGTTTTTAAATACAAAAAAGTTCTCATCCTAGGCATGCTGGAAACATGGTACCCATTAATAAAATAATTTTAAAGATCAGAGATTTTCTGAGTCTTTAATTTTCACAGTAACCTTTCCCTCCTGCTTCTTGTTTCTGCTGTATTTGAGATGTTGCTTGGTCTAACCTGCAGCTGATCTCTCTCCCCACCTGTGCTCATCCAAAGGTATGTGTATCACAGACGGTAATTCCCCCATTAGTTGGGAAAAAGAGGCTGTAGAAGGACAAGAGTTTTACTCAATGTCTGGGTATATAGAGGGGTTTATAACATAGTATAATACCAGGCACGACTTAAAACTGAATCCTAGACACCTCTGTTCTTAAAAAATTCCTCAGGCTTTCTGCTGCTATCTTCTGTAGAGCTGCTTCCTCTCTATAGAGGACGCCAGAGATCTGCACTACTCCTGAAACTTTGCTCACCTCTCCTTTCAAACTACCCTGTCAAAGATATTAAGCAGTCAGTTGACTGAACAAGCAAGACTCAAAAGTAGATAAGGAAACACATACTTTTTATCTCCTCCCATTGCCAATCCCTGCCCACTGCTTACTCAAGCTTTCTCTATGGGCTTGTTCCTCCCTGTTCCTGGGTGAAAGCCAGCAGCGATCTCATGACTTTTATTTTATGATCACTTTCATATCATAAACATCTTTAAACCACAAAAAATAGCCTTAGTTCAGAAATGAAAATATCCTGTGCTTTCAACAGTCAACACTTTGAAGTTCATTTTCAATTAAATCTTCTCCTCAGGCCTGATTGAGGGTCTACCAAGGGCAGAAAGCTTGGAGCTTTCTGTATTCCACCCCACACCTCACTCTCTTCTTCCTCTTCCACAGCGAACAGCTCCGGCCCCTTCAGTGTTGAAAGTGGAGGGAAGGGAGAGTGGTAAAGGACAGAAGATCACCCATGATTGGAAACTAGGTAATTTGGTGTCAGTTTCATCTGGGAGACCAGAGGTTTTAAACTTTAGTCATTTCCTTTTTGTGTGTGTGTGTGGTATATTCACAAATTCTTTGGGGGATCCTTCAGTTCTGGAGACTTCTGAACTGTTATATTTCATTCCTTTAATTCAGACAAAAAAAAAAAAATGTGTCCAGCTTACTATCCCCTTACCAGTTCCCAGTTTCTTATGGTCTATTCTACACAAACTTTCTTCTCTCGGGGTCTCACCCAGTGCCACACTGGGAAGAGTCTTTTTGAATTGTGTCCAAACTGTCTCTCTCCCATTTGAAGCTCACCTGCACCCGTGGAAAACACTAACGCATCCATTTATTTCAGATATTCCCATTGGAGCTGCTACTACTCCTTGTTCTACCATTAGAGAAACCAGCCAACTCAGTCTCTCATCTTTATAAAAGTTTTTCAGGAGTAGATTCTGAATGAAACACTAGTTAATCTTTCTAAAGAGTGGTCTTGAAACCCTTCTCACTTAGCTTAAGCTGAAAGGGAGGCTCCCCTCTCTTCCACTATGATGAAAGGGTTAAGAGGAATGTACACAACTTCTTCAAAGCAACTTTTCTCCAATTTACAACCTTATTCTTCCAACTTATCTAATATTGTTTAAAGCCTGGAAGCGGGGGTTCAGTTAACAGCAGCAATACTTGCTCAGAACCTCTCCTTGGGAGATCTTGCTTAGGGATCTAGCATTTTGTTTTGAAATGGAGGTATGGATAACACCTATTCCTAGGCCTCCATCAAAATAAAGACAACTATTGTTTACATTTTGCTATCTTGTTGTATGAAATAATAAAATCTACTTATCTCCCTAAGATGACTTTATAGCCATATTTTGAAAGAAGAAAACTTTTCTAGCTGCAATAATAAGGCAGTTCCGCACTGTACTCTAAAGGTACTGTGTTGTACCATGCCCTACCCTTAGCTTCAGGGTATAACTGAAATAAACTGAAATAATGATATTTCCACAGGCCTCTGGTGCACATATAGAAAAATAAAAGATGTATTTAGGTATGAATACTTTCTGAGCTCCTTTGATCTTGCTGCTCAGTAAAAGAAGAAAGATCTGCTAGAATGAAGAAAACACACACACACACACACCCACACAGAGTCAGCAAGACGGCCAACTAGAGTTCCTGGCACTCCTCCTCCCCCACAAAAAAATGGACCCAAACAACAAATAAACTAGTATATTTTGACTGGAGTGACTGCGGAAGTACGCGGGAGAGAACCAGGGGAATGACGAAATCCCTGAGGAGCATGGAAGCCCAGAATAGTACCACAGAGAGAACGCCAGGCATCCGCTGGGTCGACTCGGAGCCAGGGAGTCACTTTTTGGAGGAAAGATAAACCGGAGGCCCTAGCGGTCCCCATTGCCACCACAGGCACCAGTCGTACTTGTTCAAGAGAGTCCCTGGGTCCTCACAGGGCCTGAATCGAGTTTGAAGGTTGTCCGGAGTTCACGCAGATGCACTGACCTAGAGCAAGAGCCCGTGTTGTGGTTCCTGCACCACCACAACTGAGGCCGCTTCGACTTGGCGCCATCTTGAAACTGGCCCCATTGGCTGCGCCCCTGCGATGGGGCCGGCAGCTGTAGCCTCTCGCTATCCTGAGGCCCTGCTGTCGTTCAGCCACATTCTACAGCCCCACCACCCTGGCTGCCTGGAGCATAGAACAATCAGAACGTGGGATTCCAGTATTTGAACCCCCGTGGTGCTTCTCATCCCCAGGAAACAAGTAGACCTGCGTAAGGGGAAAACTGCCAAACAGCCAGCCGGGAGCCTTGTCCACACCTGGCTCAACAACTAAACTGGCAGGAACCCTACTCCCCGAGAGCCTACCGCCCATGGGCCCACCAAGCCCACTCACACGCCGCCTGACAACAACTGGCTTGGTGCCCGCCCCCCAGCAAAACTGCACTATCTTAGTTGCATAGTCCCCTAGCCCAGGCCGCTAGGCAATTGCACACATCACTGGCTAGCACTGCAGCTGAAGAGGCTGTTCAGAGACCAAACTGCTGTCCATTCAGAACCAAAGTCAGTACCGTGCCCAACAAACAGCCTAGGACCCGTCTACAGGAAACAGTCAATCAACAGCCTAGGACCCATCTACAGGAAACAGTTTCTTCTTACAAAAGCTACTCCATAAAATAGGAAAATGCAACCATTCCTCTAGAAGCACATATATCGATGAAGGGACACAAGAAACATGAAAAGCAAGGAAATATGACACTCACAAAAAATACAATAATTCTCAAGTAACAGACTCCAAAGAAAACAATACTTACAACATTTCTGAAAGGGAATATATATTTATATATATATATATATATATATATATATATATGTTTATTTATTTATTTATTTATTTATTTATTTATTTATTTATTTAGAGACAGAGTCTCCCTCTGTCACCGAGGCTGGAGTGCAGTGGTGCGATCTTGGCTCACTGCAACCTCTGAGGTTCAAGGGATTCTCGTGCCTCAGCCTCCCAAGCCACCCGAGTAGCTGGGATTACAGGTAGGTGCCACCACACCAGGCTAATTTTTGTCGTTTTTAGCAGAGACAGGGTTTCACCATATTGCCAGGCTAGTCTTGAACTTCTGGCCTCAAATGATCCACCTGTTTGGGCTTCGTAAAGTGCTGGGATTGTAGGTGTGAGCCACCATGCCTGGCCTTTTAAAAATAATGATCTTGGCCGGGCGCGGTGGCTCAAGCCTGTAATCCCAGCACTTTGGGAGGCCGAGACGAGCGGATCACGAGGTCAGGAGATCAAGACCATCCTGGCTAACCCGGTGAAACCCCGTCTCTACTAAAAAATACAAAAATCTAGCCGGGCGAGGTGGCGGGCGCCTGTAGTCCCAGCTACTCGGGAGTCTTGAGGCAGGAGAATGGCGTGAACCCGGGAGGCGGAGCTTGCAGTGAGCTGAGATCCGGCCACTGCACTCCAGCCTGGGTGACAGAGCGAGACTCCGCCTCAAAAAAAAAAAAAAAAAAAAAAAAAAAAAAAAAAAAAAAAAATAATGATCTTAAGGAGACTCAGTAAAATACAAAAGAATACAGTGGAATCAGAAAGCAGTCCATTATTTGGATGAGAAATTCGACAAAAAGATATGTATCATAAAAAAGAACCCAACAGAAATTTGGAAGCTGAAGAATTCAACACGTAAAATTAAAAAATAGAAAAAAAATCCGAAAATTCATATGGAACCACGAAAAGTCCCTGAGTGGCCAAAGCAATCATGATCAAAAAGAACAAAGCTGGGCGGAGCGCGGTGGCTCACGCCTTTAATCCCAGCACTTTGGAAGGCCGAGGTGGGCGGATCACAAGGTTAGGAGATCAAGACCGTCCTGGCTAACATGGTGAAACCCTGTCTATACTAAAAATACAAAAAATTAGCCGGGTGTGGTGTCACGCACCTGTAGTCCCAGCTACTGGGGAGGCTGAGGCAGGAGAATCGCTTGAACCCGGGAAGCAGAGTTTGCAGTGAGCTGAGATGGCACCTCTGCACTCCAGCCTGGTGACAGAGCAAGACTCCGTCTAAAAAAAAAAAAAAAAGAACAAAGCTGCAGGCATCACACTACCTGACTTCAAAGTATACTATAAAACTATAGTAACCAAAACAGTGTAGTTTTGCCATAAAAACAAATACATAGACAAATGGAATAAAATAGCTGAAAATTAAATTCATGCACCTCTAGCCAATCTATTTCCAACAAAAGTGCCAAGAACACACATTGGGGAAGAGACAGTCTTTTCAATACATGTCCTAGGAAAATTGGATAGCTACATATGCAAAAATATGACTAGACCCCTACCTCTCACCATATTTAAAAAATCAACTCAAAATGGATTATAGACTTAAACGTAAAACCCATAGCTATGGAGCTACTAGAAGAAAACTTAGGATAAATGGTTTATGATACTGGTCTGGGCAAGGATTCTTAAAATAAGACCTTAAAAACACAAGCAACAAAAGCAAAAATCACACATGGAATTACATCAAACTAAAAAACTTTTGCACAGCAAAGGAAACAATAGAGTGCAGTGGCAGCCTACAGAATGAGAGAAAATATTTGCAAACTATATACATTTGGCAAAAGGCTAAAATCCAGAATATGTAAGGAACTTAATTGAAAAAAAAAAAAACCAACCCAATTTAAAAATGTTCAGAGACCTTAGCAGACATTTCTCAAAAGAAGACATAAACATGTTCAACATCCCTATCAGAGAAAAATGCAGTTCAAAACCACAATGAGCCCAACTCATTCCAGTAGGAAAGGCCTATTATCAAAAAGATAAGAGAAAACAACTATTGGCTAGGATGTGGAGAAAAGAGAACACTTACATACTGTTGGTGGGATGTTAAATTAGCACAGTCATTATGGAAAAGAGTGTTTTCACAAAACAGGTTCCCCAAAAAAATTAAAAATAGAACTTCCATATCATCCAGGACTCTCACTACTGGGTTATAGCCAAAGGATATGAACTCAATATATTGAAAAGATATCTTCACTCCCATGTTTATTGTAGCACTATTTACGATAGTCAAGAAATGGAATCAACCTAAGTGTCCATCAACAGATGAATGGATAAAGTAAATGTGGTATATGTATACAAATAAATATTATTCACCCATAAAAAAATTCCTGTCATTTGTGACAACATAGATGAAGCTGTAGAACATCATTTGAAGTTAAATAAGCCAGAAACAGAAAGACAAATAGTATATTGTTTCACTCATATGTGGAATCTAAAGAACAAAATAGTTGATATCATAGAAATAAACAGTGATTACCAGAGAATAGGTAGGGAAAAGGGGAGGGAAAGATGGAGAGAAGTTGGTCAATAGATACAAAATTACATTTAGATAGGAGGAATAAGTTCTAGTGTTCTATTGCACAGTAAGGTGATGATAGTTAACAGTAAGGTATTGTATGTTACAAAATAGCTAGAAAAGAAGTCTTTTAATGTTCTCACCACAAATAAATGAAAATTGCATGAGGTGATGTAGATGCTAACCTGTAGATCACTCTGATTTGATCATATTCAACATATACATGTATCAAGACATCAAACTGTATCCCATAAATATATATACTTACAATGTTTTCATCTTAAAAAAAAAAAAAAACAACCACTACACTTCAGAGTAAATAAAGGCAGAGTGTATGGAGGTGGTTGAAGGATTTCTCCTACCCCCAAACACACACTTCAGGAGAATGTCTGTTTCAGACAACTTTAGATATATGAAGCTGACTACCAGAAATAAAAATGAGATTGAACATCTATTTGGGAATAATAATAACAGTATTTTCTTTTTATAGTTATTGTCAGAATTAAACAAACACATGTAAATGGCTTAAATAGTGCTTCCCACATAGTGAGCACTTATGAAATGTTAGATATTATTACCATTATCATTATTACAATGAATACCATTATTGTTGCTCTTCACACCTGTATCCCAAGAAACAAGGACCCATGATAGGATACAGTAATAACTATTGCGTGAATAAACGACTTTGCAAAATGTTAGTAGTGCCCAAAATGTTCAAAATAACTGTTTTAAAGCAGGGCTCCCTAAGCTGCAGACCAGTACTGGTCCCTGGCCTATTAGGAACCAAGCCACACAGCAAGACATGAGTGGTGGGTGAGTGAGCATTACCGCCTGAGCTCCGCTTCCTGTCAGATGAGCAGCAGCATTAGAATCTCATAGGAGCGCGAACCCCATTGTGAAGGGATCTAGGCTGTGGCTCCTTATGGGAATCGAACTAATGCCTGATGAGCCAAGGAACTGTTTCATCCCAAAACCATTCACTCAACTCCCCTCCCTAGTTCATGGAAAAATTGTCTTCCACGAAACTGGTCCCTGATGTCGAAAAGATGGGGTACCACTGCTTTAAAGGATGTGTTTTCATTCAAATATTGCTAGACTATGCTTTACAGAGGTAATAATTGTGTCTTTCTTGTTCAGTGTATTTCCTGTGCCGATATATGGTCTTCTGGGCACTAAATGATAAAAATATGAATATGAGACATTTAAATACATTTCTTATTTAAAATCAGTATTAGACTTTCGGCAGTAATGAGTAATTAATACAAGAATCATGGTCATTTTGACTTCCCTCAGCTCTTGTTACTATTTTTAAAAATCGTGAAATGGTCAAACACTAAAATATGAAATATTATGAAAGTAAAATACTGCATTTACAAATGAAGCTCCTTATGACCACCTCCCCAAACTCATTCAGCTCCTTTCACAGAGAAAGTCTTTTACTTGAATTTGTTATTATGCATATATTCACACACATTCATATATACACACACATATATGTATAATAAACAATATAAAGTGTTGTCTTTCATCTTTTCAAATATTATGTAGTTGTATTCATTGTGCATGTATTTTATTCTGCAATTTGCTTTTTTTTTAAAGTTACATTTTTTTTGAGCTTTAATCAAATGAATACCTGACCCATTTATTTCAACTTCAGAATAGTAGTCAATCACATGAATAAAAGAAAAAATACTTGCCTATTTTACCACTGATGTATATGTAAGTCACTTACAAATTTTACTTTTATTAACAATGCTGTAACGAACATGCTTTAAATGTTCTCTTGTACAAATGCACTACAATTTCTCTTTGGTATAGTCTGAGACATGGAATTGCTGAATCAGCAATGTTACTAGATAATTTCAATTGGTCTCAAAAGTGGCTGACTCAACACTCTCACAAGCGATGTATAAGATGTCTATATTTCTCCAAATCTTTATCAATACTTGATATCGTTTGACTTAATATTCTGCTTGTGATGAGTGTGCTTTTATTATAGTCATTTTTGTTTTGTTACGCTATTATCTCTGTGGATTTTTGTGCATGTTCCTGTTAGCTAGTGAAAGTTGAATATGTTAATTGGCAATTGTACAATGATCTGATTTTTAATAGTTGAAGATTTTTACAAGTTTTTAGACTCATCTCTATCATATGATTTTTTCTTTGATTTGATTCTTTACTTTTGATTTGATTTTCTTCTTTTACATCGTTTGTTCATTAAATTTTCAAAATCCTCTTTGCTGATCTGTTTATTCAGAAGCACTACATGGCATTTCCTTTTTTCTTAAATTTTAGCATACATACTAATTTTAATCATTCTTAAGAAAATTGAAATTATTCAGTATGTCTCTTCTCCTTCTTAGTACGACACAGACTTCATCGTACTTAAACAATTGGACACCCAACAGTCCAATCTTATTCTAATGTTTCAGAATTTAATTTTACCTTTAAATATACACACAGTCAGTGATAAATTTACCATTATTTTATAAAGCTCCATGTTCAGTGTTTCTTGTATTTCATGCTGCCCCCTTTGGTTTCACTTTCTTTTTCCTTTTTAAATCTTTTTTTACATCCCACTACTTCAATAGTGCTTTTGTAAGGGTCTATGACTGTGTGATTGAGAAACTATTTTCTGTGCAAAATGTCATTATTTTGTGTATATTCTTCAATTATATAATTAAATGGGCATATTGGTTTGCTGTTACAATGTACCATACACACACAGTCTCAACAATAACCAATTATTTAACTCATGCATCTGAGGGTCAGGTGGCTTAGTTGGGGCTATTCTACTTCATGTATTTCCTATGTCCCTCATCTTCCTTGTATGACCAGCAGGAGAACTTGGGCATGTTTATCCCGTGAATATGACAGGAACACATAAGAGCAAGCAAGTCCTCTTAAAACCCAGGGTTCAAAGTGGCATGCTGTCACTTCCAATTCAGCCTTTTGGCCAAGTGAAGTTACACAGCTGTAACCAAAGTCAAGGACCAAGGAAATACACTCCATCTGTTTACTGACAAACTGGAAAGGTACATGGCCCAGGGCATGGTTAGAGGAAAGAATGAAAACTGAAGACAATAATGAAATCCTCTCCAACTGGCATCTGTTGTATTACCTTAGCACGTGGAAGCTACTACTCTTTTGCGTCTATTGCTGATGACTTACATGTTGTAGGCTATTATTTCTATTTAGTCATCTCCCTTTTCTTCATTGTTTTTAATATTTGCTCATTATCATTGATGTTCTGAAGATTAACTGCAATGTTTCTAAATGTGGATTCATTTTATTTATTCTACTTAGTACTCAGGATATACTCCCAATGCGAAGTCTTATATATATTTTTTTGGTTCTAAAAAACTATCTATAACTTCAAAACATAATACTCTTACCATTCCTTTCAGTCTCATTTAGAACTTTAGGCATAAATTGGAGTTTCTGAGTTTTTCAGTCTATGTATTTCAACTTCTCTCTCTTTCTCTCTCAGACTCTGTTCACCTAAATACCCTATAACAGTATTTAATTCACGAATTTCACTAATGTTTTTCACTTATATCTAGTAACAACACATACAAGCTATTGATTTTTCCCCCAGAGACTATAATTCTGACTTTCAAGACTCAGTTGGTTCTTTTTATCCACCAGCTGCTATATCATGCTTGCCTCTTTTTGTTTCTTAGTTACTTGCTCTTTTTTAAGTGAAACTTGTTTCCTTCATCTCTCAGAGAAATGTAGTGATATTTATGTTAAAGTATTTGTCAGACAATTTAACAAATATATTATCTTCTCTAGCAGCATTTTTCCAACACTGATGTACATATGAGTTGCCTGGTTGTTATGTGAAAATGTGGACTTTGAGTAGGTCTGGGCTGAGGCCTGAGATTCTGCAGTTCTGACAAACTCACTGGTGATGTTTATGTTTCTAGTCCAAGGATGATACATTATGTAGTAAGGTTTCAGAGTTTCTGATCAAATACTTTAGCATTTTAAAAACCTCCTTTAAACTTTGATGTTTTTATATGTTTGAGATGTTTGTTTTCCGACTGATTTTGCATTGAAACTATTTTGTTAACTTTGTTTTCTTCTTTAAGCTTCTTATGCACCCATCCTCATTTACCTTTCTAATTGTTTCTAGGATGGACCCCGCACAATTCCTTGGATTTCTGATCTGGAACTAAGTCTTTCAATGATCCTTGCATGCACCTGGTCGGTGGAGATATGAATGACATGGTAGGTATGTCCAAGGAGAAGGTACACAGTTTTGCTCATTCCTGATCTTGGGGCTCTATTTGTGCCCTCCTGTGTCCTCAGGAAGTATGTAGCAACAGTTCCTTTTCTATATATACATTTTTTCTTTTTAGCCTAATTTTACGAATGGGGCAGTGGAGCTCCTGCCTAAGCTCCTGACTTGAAGCAGTGAATCCACTTCCGACGCCCTGTTATTGCCCCAGATGAAACGTTTTAACCCAGCAGATTCCCCTGTACCTGAACTCTTAGGTTCAACAGGCCTCAGTTCCATTCACCAGTTTGCACTTCTGTTCCACTGTCTCCAAGAAGTGTCTGTCACTTTTTTTTTTTTTTTTTTTTTTTTTTTTAAGGCAGAGTTTCGTTCTTGTTGCCCAGGCTGGAGTGCAGTGGCGTGATCTCGGCTCACCACAATCTCCGCCTCCTGGGTTCAAGCGATTCTCCTGTCTCAGTCTCATGAGTAGCTGGGATTACAGGCATGCGCTACCATGCCCGGCTAATTTTTGTATTTTTAGTAGAGATGGGGTTTCATCGTGTTAGCCAGGTTGGTCTCAATCTCCTGACCTCGTGATCCCCTCGCCTCGGCCTCCGAAGTGCTGGGATTACAGGTGTGAGCCACCGCGCCCGGTCGTGTTTGTCTTCTTTTAAAGCACAGATATATATTTTGGTCTTCTTTCAAATTTTACCTGGTATTATGTATTGGAAGCAGAAAGGGTGGATCAAAGTGTGAACATACAGAGATCTCTCAACCAGCTATTTTTCCTACTTTTTTTTTTTTTTTTAAGCTAAATAACAGAGTCTCTATCTTTGGAATACAATTTAAACACAGATCTTACAAAAATACAAAGTTAATCACTATTGGTAATTGGGAGTTGGTTCCATCATTTTACATATTATTTTAACTAATCAATTCTAAAGTTTTGCTTTAGAAAGAGTGTTTTTCAAAGTGAAGTTCCAGTATCATATCTTGTGTGTGAAAATGCCTCAGAAGTCATTTTTAGAAAGTGTTATGAGG
Organism: Chlorocebus sabaeus; assembly: GCF_047675955.1. Taxonomy (NCBI): domain Eukaryota; kingdom Metazoa; phylum Chordata; class Mammalia; order Primates; family Cercopithecidae; genus Chlorocebus; species Chlorocebus sabaeus. Next base: position 51,403,845 of record NC_132913.1, on the reverse strand, counting down.
AAATGTCACATTTAAAATGATACTTCTCCAATAAATTAAACAGAAATAAGGCACTGAGGTATATTTGACTAGTAACACTTGGATTTATATTTACTCAATCCAGAGCTGAGCATTAATTCGTATATTTAGTGACTGCCTGCATGTGTCTGCAGTGAATCTGGATAATTTCATCCTGCAAATCCCTCCATGCTATTAAATTCATAATCCTGAAAGGGACCCTTATCAGGTCCTCCTCCTTTCTCACAGAGCTGGCTAATAAACTACTTCAGAAATATCATTTAGCTGGAGCTTTCTTTCAAAAATCAAAATAAACTTCTCCAAGTTTTCTTGTAATATATTCCTGGAAGCTTTTAAGACTAGTGACAGTGGAGTGGGTTGCAATAGTCTCACCATGAGGCAAGAGATTCCAGTTCAGCTCAGCTTCTGCCCCTAACGAGAGAGATTCCTTTGAAGGCAACTTATTCCAGCTCTGTGTGCCTCAGTTTCATCTGCAGAAAAGCATAGAGACATTAACTTGCTCTAATAAATTATTGTGAGGTTGAAATGAGGTAACAGGCATATATAACTTTTGAGAAAAGTTAAATAAGAGATACAGCAATAAGAAGAACAATGAATTCAAATTGGCTATCAAATTGCCTCACTTTCAAGATCATGGCTAACCAATCCCTGTTCAGAAAAGACATAGACTGAGAAAATCAGTAAAGGACTGAATTACTGTGGTGGTCAAATGTAATTGTATAGCCATATGGCACATATAAAACACACTTCTTTTGGTATAATGTGGCTTTCCAGGAGGCCTTCCTTACCCTGCTCCCTCTTATTGCTGTGCTTTAAAAAAAATTTTTTTTTTTTTACAACATCCTTCTTACTTTTTGGTTAGTGGGTCACAAGCTTAGAATGAATTCGGAAGTTAAAACATATTTCAGCAATTAGCACCCTAAAAACTCAAGCTGCTTTTTGGCAATATTCTAAAAAGATGATTTCAGCACCTTTCATCCCCAGCTTGTTTGATAATTCACATTCCCATGTCCTTGGGCTTGGCAGGCTCCACAGTGCTAGAGGCGCGTTCTTAGTTTGGTGAGGAAAATGTGAGCAACTTGAAGATGCTAAATAGGGACATTAGCCACATCTGAACTAGATATACTGAGTTAGTGGGGTTTTGTTCCTGGCTTGTTCTCTCTATTTTTAAATGTGATTGTACTCAGTGCTATTCTGAACATTTTAGTTAACTCCCTGGCGTCCACCTACCTATCTTATTATTAGCTACCCTCTCCAGAAATATTTTTAAAGAAGTTTAAAAAGAGATGAAACAAAATGTCTTCCAAATAGCTTCTACCTCTGGCTTCAGAGGAATGAGCAGACTCTTAGCTGCTTTTATACTTCATTTCTCAGAGGCAGGGACAACTGACAGCCAAAAAGAGACTAGGAAATTTGGTCCAGCATAGAAAACCCTCTATATTTTAAGTCACTTTAAATATTCAGACACAAGGTGAGAATTATTCATTCAGAAAAAAATTAATATTTAGTCCCTGCCTAGGTAAAGGAAGAATGGCATTATGCACATTAACTAATAAGCATAATTACAATTAGGTTTTGTTGAAGGGTGAACACCATTTCTTCTCCACTTCCTCAATCCACAAATACTTCCCTCCTAGTCAAATATATGTCTTGTTTTCCTCTACACTGGGTCATTATGAAAAGTTACAAAACTGATCAAACGCCTAAAGTAGACCTAAGGGAAACCTGCATGACTTTTAATGCCAGGAATTAATTTCATCTATTTGGATGACTCAAGTCCTTTTTCTTCCTTTCTTCTCTTTGCCTTCCTGCACTGATAACTGATGTTGCAAAGATTTCTAACTCTACAATTGCATGATCCAAAGATGTTAAAGAAAATTAAAGTGGGAATCTTTCGGCCGTAAGTCCATTTTTTGTACCTATTCAATACAGGCTATGTTAGGAAGAATAAAATGTACAATTTGGGGGCAAAGTGATGAAAACTTCAAAATCAGGAGGTGAAGGTTCTGGTTCTAACTCTGGTTGCTCTTTTTATTACTGTAAAATGAATCTCTCAATTAGGAATGTGTAACACTTCTAGCTTTAAAACTCTCTACTGCCATATACACTACTAGATCTCATGCCTAGGTTGTCTGAATCAGAGTCTTAGAAAGTGGAGCTTGGTTGCATCATCTTAAAAGGTTCCATATGGGATTCTGATGCATCCCCTCATTGACAAACACAAGGTCAGCTGATCAAGCTTCCTTCCCACATTGACATTCTTAGAGTTTAGGACTCTGTCTCTGTCAGGACTCCAGCAAGTTGTGGCAAAAAAGTACAGAATAACATCATGTTTTACATGATGTTGAGGATATTTTAGGGCAATTTAGGTGATGTAAAGAACACTGGGAGGTGTTTATAGAATGTTTCAAGCAGATAAAGCTTTTGACAAAGAGCTGCTAATTTTATAATTGGAAGACAATCCCAACTATAGGAAGATGAAAACACATAACTAATAACAATTTTTTTTCTATTCTCTATCGGTCTCAGATTCATTTGATCAAAGAATCTTTTTAGGAGTGCTCAGGGACATTTCTATTTCTCAAATTTCTTCTTAGTTTCTCCCTCTATTAGTCCAGGGACTAGCTATAGTATTATTAAGTTGTATCTCACTCCTCCTTCTTTAGTGTAATTCAGCCTTTCTAGCTTTCTGTTTCCCCAGAACATCAAGTTCATTACAGCTTCGGGATCTGGAATGCTCTTCCAAAGACTAGCTCCTTCTCACCATTCTATTGTCTGCCTGCCTTTCTCCTCCTCAAAGAAGCCTTTCCTCACTTTCCAGTCCAAAACTCTTCCATTTCCATTACTCTCTGTCACATTAGGTCTCTGTCATATCTGGCCTTCATAGCACACAGTAACATTTGAAATAATCTAGTTTATTTATTGCTTACTCATTTATTGTCTTACAGAACATGCGTATAATTTCCCTAATGCAATAATCTTTTATGTTTTGCTTAACACCTGTCTGGCACAGAGTAGATACCTAACAAATATTTGTTAGACTACGAATTGAAACTTTGCTGTTCTCCACAATGTTTTCTCAAACGATAAGCATCCTTAAGAGTATGAAGTAGCCACTATACAGAGTAATCTTAACATTTTCATGTTTTACCTTCTTGGAGCTTATGTGCTTAATAAATATTAAGAATACAAACTTAAGGCTTTACAGAAATAGGCAAAATATAATATATATCATGTGAAATAATAATACTGTATTGTATGTGCAATACAATAAAATGAAAGCATAAAAGATAAATATTTACAATAAGTGTAGTTGTACTCCTATCAGTCATTTGTTACTCTTTCACTGCATCGTTTTATAGAGAGCTTCTGGCTATCTCAGAAACAACACAAAGCAAGATTCTAAGTATTATTTATATTCCTTTTTGATAAAAGTGACTGAAAGCCAAAGAAAATTTACCTATGCAAAAGGGAGACATATGAGTTTACACATTTAAACCAAAAGGTAGCAGCCAACACATAGGGACCAGTGGTATTAGGAACTTTTTGCTCCCAATACACATTCTTTGACTTTCTTTTTCCTCCTATTGTACTATTTCTTCCATATATGAGAGGACATGCCCAGTCCTCTAAGGCTAAATAGTTTCACTGGGAGACAAGAACTGAATATATTGCCTGATTCTTATTTGAACAAAATTGTAAAACAAAACTTTGCAAAAGCCTATGATAGCCCAGCATTCTTCAGAGTTTTATCTTTGAGCCAATTAATTCTACCCTAAGGAGTAAGGTTACATGATGGCCCTGTGTCAGGAGCCCACACCTTGTCTAATTAATCGTAGCTGGATAGGAGGTTATCTGTAGAGAAGTGGTCCTCTACCTTTTTGGCACAAGGGACACGTTTCATGGAAGACAATTTTTCCATGGATGGAGGGTTCGGGGAGTGGATGGCCTCAGGATAAAACTGTTCCACCTTGGATCATCAGGCGTTAGTTCGATTCTCATAGAGATTGTGCATCCTAAATCCCTCCCATGCACAGTTCACAATAGCGTTTGCATTCTTCTGAGAATCTAACGGTGCCGCAGGGCTGACACAGGCAGAACTCAGGTGATAATGCTTGCTGGCTCCGGGCTCACCTCCTGCTGTGCAGCCTAGTTCCTAACAGGCCATGGACCCATATCGGTCTGTGGCCTGGGGACTGGGGACCCTTGCTCTACAGGATATCTCCAGAGAGATTGGCAAAATGTAAAGAAACATACCTATATTCATTCAAACCTCTTGATTAGAAAAACATGGAATGGGAAAAATACCATTTCCCATATGGGCCGTTGGACCTCAGACTCCAGGCTCTTCTTCAGTCTTTGGACTCTGGGACTTGCAACATCGATTTACTGGGGATTATTAGGCCTTTGCCACAGACAGAAAGCTGCACTATCAGCTTTCCTGATTTTGAGGCTGTCAGACTTGGGCTGAGTCATGACTGGCTTCGCCCTTTCCCCAGGTTGCAGATGGCCTATTGTGGGACTTCTCCTTGTAATCATGTAACCCATTTCTCCCTAATAAATTCTTTAACTCCTGGGTGATAAAATAATCTGCACAACCAACCCCCATGACACATTTACCTGTGTAACAAAACTGCACATCCTGCACATGTATCCTTGAACTTAAAAGTTTAAAAAAATATATTAGTTTAAAGAAAAATGTCAGTTTCACAATATGTTAATTTCAAAACCAGAAATGTAAAAAGAAACACAGAAATTATAGCAATTTCATTATCTGAAATTAAAAGTGGCAAGAAGCTTGGTGAGAACAGGTATAAAGCCAATGCAAATGTTTGCAAAGGAAGCCTTGCCATTTGTTATGTTCCAGTTTTAATTAGTTAATTAATTCCTCTCTCAACCCGTTTATATAACTGATGAAAAGTGAGAACTTGATTTTTGTTTTATATGCAAGGAAGGAAATGATTATCATGCAGTCCTTGTTAATAGTCCAAGAAGATTGAACCAGCAGCTTCTTCTGTTGTTACCAAAAGACCCAGACATTAAATTGTGATTCCTTGTTAGCAACCCTCTTTTTATACATTGTAAACTACTTTTACATTTCAGCTGCTTCTAGAAAGTTATTGAGATAGTTTGAGATATTGTTCAGCTACGCTTATTATCCTCCACCTTTTTATTGGAGATATTTCATTGGTATGACAACTTATCTGGACTAATATATAATAAACATATTTTCCAACAGTGGTCAGTCCTTTCGTGATTTGGCATAGCTACACTATTATGATAAATTACCTTAAACAAGTTCAACCTGATAACTATGAAAAAGGTTACGTTGTTCTTCAATTATCCTTTTAATCAATCTCCCAGGATAATCATTCTGCCTAAAAATATGTTTCTCAATACTAATTTCATTATCTAGGTGATTCTCATCGCTAATCATTAGAATGCAATTCTCTATATTCTTAACAACTCTTACTTTAGCTTAAATGGGTGATTAGACTCAATATGCAGGATATTACCTGCACGGTGGTCTTGATAATATATTCTTCATTGTAACTATCTTTGCTCCATCCTACTAATAGATGTTTAAAAAAAAGCTCTCTTATTAAACCCTTCTGCAGTAAATCATATATCTAAATGAAGATTACATTCCAAAAAAAATAGATAATAAAGAACTTTCTTGTGAAACTTTGCTACGTAGAACATTATTGAGCCTTTCAAAGTAATAGAAGAGAACATCTTTTCAAAATATTTGCAAAATATTTTAGAGATGATAGGTCGTTGTAGATGTGTTTGTAAAAATATATAGGTATAATATATAACTTTAATTAAGGAGAGTACAATATGACTATGACTTTCCTGGGTTTTAGTTTAGGATTCCTTACTAGCCTAGATCCAAAGTAGGCCTCAATGAAGCCTTCCTGATTTTACTGTGTCACAACACACACCATCTGGTGACAAATGAAGGTACTTCAATGTAAGTATTTGTGAGGTACCTGTAACGTACACAAGCTCTAAGTACAACTCTTAAATAACCCTTAACCTTCACATGACATGTGAAATAATTGTATACATCTGCCAGTTATATAATATTTTCTTCTCTTAAGTAATGTTTTTCTCAAATTTATCCCAGTCTCCTAGCTGTGTTTATAACTACCAGTAGACTTTGTTTGGGTTTTAGGAAAATGTCATCGAGGCAAGCTTACTAACATGCAAATTTCAGAACCAGTCTTCAAGACAAAATGAAACAGAAGCTGCATGTTAACACTTTCATATAAAAATCAAAGTGAATAATTTGATTGACTCTATCATTAACATTTATGTTGTTATTTGTGCTTCAGGCTGTACAAGTTGCAAGAATGTTTCTCAATGTAAAGATATTTTGAAAATTATTTTTTCACCTTTTTAACTGTCATACAGTAAAATCCACTCTTTAAGATATTCAGTTCCATGATTTTAATGAACACATAAAGAGTTGTGTAGCCACCACCACAATTATGATACAGAAAGATTTCATCATCACCCCCTCAATCCCTTTCCTGCTTCTTTACAGTCAGCCTCCCTCCCTACCGACAATCTCTGCAAAATTACTTTTTAAAAAGTTTACAGTAGTAAGAGCCGAAGGATCCCCACATTTGATGAGTTATTTCATCAAATGAATGTTTCCAGTCAGTCCAGATTTTCTGATTCAGAAAAAGCAAAAACGTATTTCTGAAGCTATTATGAAATCATACTGTGCAGACATAGTGTGAAGAGAAGAGAAAGATGATGGACTGTCACTCATCTGAATATTAGATTTGATTCTCAGAAAACTTTTTTTATATCCCTCATCCCCCTGGGAGAGTAAACATATACTATTTCCTTTAAAACAAGGTCCTGCCCATTTGCTTGCCAGCGATTGCAATGGTTTGCAAGGAAAAGAAAAATATATCCCACCATTCTTTGTCACAATGACTTACACCAGTTTAAGCAACAGACTTCCTAAACCAAGACTTATCACTTCAGGGTTATTTCCATGTGACCTGTGGAGAACACTCATGAATAGGAGGAGAAAGCATGTGGCTTTCTCTGCTGTAGGGCTGAACTCTTCGGTGCGAGACTAGAAGGCAGTCCTGAATGTTGTGAAGTAATCATTAAGTTACACGCTTGTCATTTCTTGTACATTCACTCAGAACTAATGCACATCACTTTTTCCAATTATAATCATTCCACCATTTAACAAGCACAAAAGGCCTTAGATTCCAATTTGCCACTGATGCCTCGCTCTCACTTGCTTATTTCTTGGCATTTCAGTCTTGCTAGGTTGTTCATGGTTCCAATAATATGGAGCATTCGCCTTTCCTAAAACAAACTTGCAAACGGAGACAAGAACAGCTGGTCTCACGTTAGAGGGCAGGTCATTTTCACTGTCAGTAATTTTTCTGTTCTTTCAATGTTTTCCTGCTGTTGTAAATGTATGTTTTTGGGTTCCTTATTGCCAAAACTAAACATAAATCATATAGTGATATGCTTTATACTTTTCTGTCCATGCTTCTCTGCTGGTCATATCAAACCTTCTCTGGTATATGTCTCCTTTCATTTAGTGTCTCAAATCTGTTTCTGTCTTCACATGCAAACGTCCACAAACAAGCAATCACCAGGCAAGAGAGACATCATTGTCTTCACATTTTGTTAGCTCCTGCTCCCTTCAGTGAGTGTTAAAATGCCAGAATGATCTGCGAAACATGCTAGCTTTAGATATGCAGCCTTAAACATGAGTTACATATGAGAGGAAATTGGTATTTTCATTTGCTGCACATGCTTTAATGATATTAAGCAATCTAATATGGTGCATACGCCAGATTTCAGTAATGCTTCTCTTGAGAATTTCAAACGGTAATGGCAATTTAAAATGACAGCCTTACATTTATATAGCTCCTTTCATCTCAGAAGTCTTTACACTTTATAAAGTTATATGGAGCAATCATTTCACTTACCCACCACAGAAATTCTGCCACCTCTAGGGCAAAGCTGAGCTTACTTTCAAAATTGACTCAACATTATGGATAATTATGACAAGAGGCAAAAAGCAACACAGTCAATGAAAACCAAATAGGGAATACAGAAAGATAAAGTAATTTCAATAAGAAATTTTAGCCAAACAGTAAAAACCAAGCAAACAAACAAGACTTCCCTGAGGTTATTTAATAACCACTAGTTCACAGGACTGTGAACTCCCATGCCAGCCACTAGAGAGCATTTCAGGGATACAAATTTAAGGCTAATTCTCTGAAGGTTGAATTTAGATTAGTGAAAGTAAAAATTCAAAAATGTAAGAGTTCTTACCCAACAGGGTAAAAAGGCTTATAGTATCAAGATTCTAAATAAAGATGTCATGTTTTTCTCCTTGCTTAAAACTACTACCAATTTGTCTCTACTTTTACATACATCTAGCAATAAAGATTTACACACAGAGACACACACACACACACATTAGCACACAAAACTTTTGAAAATTTTTAACTGGATATATTACTTTAAAGGCATTTTTAAAAGGTTTTCAGGGAATCTGTGATCATTTTTTCCACGCCCCAATATATTTGTATTTAAGAAATATGTGGCCAGGCACGGTAGCTCATGGCTGTAATCCCAGCACTTTGGGAGGCCGAGGCGGGCAGATCACCTCAGGTCAGGAGTTCGAGACCAGCCTAACCAACATGGAGAAACCCCGTTACTACTAAAAACACAAAATTAGCCGGGCATGGTGGCACATGCCTGTAAGCCCAGCTACTCGGAAGGCAGAGGCTGCGATGAGCTGAGATGGTGCCATTGCACTCCAGCCTAGGCAACAAGATAAAACTCTGTCTCAAAAAAAAGAAGAAGAAGAAGAGGAAGAAGAAGAAGAAGAAGAAGAAGAAGAAGAAGAAGAAGAAGAAGAAGAAGAAGAAGAGGAGGAGGAGGAGGAGGAGGAGGAGGAGGAGGAGGAGGAGGAGGAGGAGGAGGAAGAAGAAGAAGAAGAAGAAGAAGAAGAAGAAGAAGAAGAAGAAGAAGAAGAAGAAGAAGAAGAAGAAGAAGAAGAAACCTATATAAGGAAAATTCTAACAAATTTGCATTTAGATATAGGAACTTGGGCATATAGTTAACATACAACATACTCTGAGTTAGCAAAGGACATACTAGACTCCACTCTATACTGATGTCAGAAGTAATCAAGCTGGAAGCTATCACAACCTGTACTAAAATAATGCAAATGTTTATGCCTGTTCTCTCCTACCTTTGCCCACCTGGTAGTGCTGGTGTTGCTGGTCTGATACATTCCAAAAACTTTTAAACCAGGCCAATTCCAGCACTTCCAGGTTATCTAAAACCATTCTGATTGTTAGAACTAGGCTTTTTTCCCCAAAACCAGACTCTTTCAGAGCCCTGAACAATGTTGAGAGAAGAATGTTCTCTTTATCCTCCGTAGCTTTTCCCTCCTTCCAGCTGATCCATTGAACTTTAGGTGTTACTGAAAATTTTCAGAGCAATAGGTGAAAGTGGATTGTGATTTTTAATTCCTAGATAAATCTTAGGCATTTTCAAGGATATGTTAGAAATCGACAAGTTTATAAATGTAGAAATAACTACTGGGTAAATAGTTGCCTTTTAATAAGTTTGTTATAAAAGGAGTACTTGTTATTTAAACATGTTGCATTACTTTACAAAATTACAAAAGACATGCATTTGTTGAAGAAAACCTAGAAAAGACAAGCAAAGAGCAGAAGAAGAGAACATAACTCCACCCTTACAAACAACTACTATTAATATTTTAGAGAAGGGTGTTCTGCCTTCACCCTTTTCTTGTGTTCATATGTATCTTCCTAACTTTTAAAAAATACGTATATATATATGTTATGTGTGTGTATATATATAAATATATATATACAATATATATATAAATAAATATATATATACACACACACATATGACAATGCTCAGTGGTGTACTAGTAAATGTTTAATGACAAACTCTCCAGAAAAAAAAGTAAAACAAAGCCCTCTTTGAAGCATTTGGCAATTTCTGTGGTGTAAATACACGCACCACAGCTGATTTAAAGCTGTCAATGTAAAGTCACTGAAGAAGGGAGGCGAGATGTGCACAACTAGTTCCTATGTGTGAGTATGAGTTGGCTCCAGCAGACTATCAAAACCCCACATGTTCTCGGTAGCCTTTCATCCAACAGCATTTCAAGAATAACTTTCCTATCAACAAATGTTCCTTTGAAAAAATCATTTTAAGGCTGTGTTCTATTTTATTTTATGGATACCTCATATTGTATTTAACCACTCTTTTGTAAGTTTTTGCTTTAATTTCCAACTTGATGATGGATATCTTGTAACTTGATCATTATACATGCACATTCTTATTTTCAAATAAATCTTTCTTTTATCTAAACCTTTACTAACTTTTACTTTAAACCTTTTACTAACTAGGTTAGATGGGTGAGAGGAAAAAAAAGTGCTAGGGCACTTGGATTACTAACTATCTTAAGTCAAGTATAAAAAAGTATGAATAAGACATAGGGACTTGGCAAACTTAAATGAGAGAAGCAGGCTGGGTGAGGAATTCCAGCAAACTGAAGCACTCATTCTTCACCATAGAGGAAATAGAGGCCCTAGATTGCCAGAATTACTGTTTCTAAAAGGAAAATTCCTGAACACAGTGAAAATGGAATGCCTTTCTGGATCAGATATAGCCTGTGTGCCAGTCTTCTGCACATAAAAGTCACCACTGGTGGCATGCCCTAGAGTAAAATTCAAGACATCATTGACCCCCTGATTTAATTACTATACGATGTAAATTTTGTCTCTACCTTACCTATTTATTTCTCAAGAATTCAGGAAATATTTATTGATGTTAAGATCCAGGTGTTATTTCTAAGATCACACAGATTTAACATCACAGTTCTATAGACAAATCAGTGCATATTGAAACTTCTTTAGCACTAATGCTCAAGTTTTTTTCTTTCTAGGTGATATTGGAGTGTTTGAGTAGAGCTACCAGGTGCCTATCCTTCTACTTGACTTTTTGTGATTTTTTCATTTGTCAAATATATAATTCCTAGCTGTAAACAGCCCAAGAAATGCCAATCTGTATCTTTTTTTATGTTTATAGAAACATGTTTTCCAGGGAAATTTCACATATAGTTATCCCAAGACAGGAAGAAGAGTGTAGTTGTGCTAACGAGAGACCAACAAATCCACTTGCTGCCTGCTCAACTAAGCTTTACTTGCAGCCTAACATACAGCCCTCTGGGTAAAAAACTATCCTTTTGAATTGCTTGTATAGTTAATGTAGATTCGTAGCATGCTTCATATGCTTTTGGATACGGTCCAGCAAATTCTACTTGTTGGCAATTATTTTCTTCTTTCCTTTGTAAACAGAACAGGAGTAGTGTCAGAACAGAGACACTTTCAAATCTCAGAAACACCCAGCCCTTTCCAAACATTTAATATCATAAGTTTTAATGCATTTTTTTCTGTGCAGCAATTTCTTTGCTTTGAAACTTCTGTTATCAACTATCCTTCACAGTAAATTACAAATTTCAGCATAGATTTCTCAAAGTGGACTATCTCAAATTTAGAACTAAAAGCTAAATGTTAATGTTGTAATTTTAATTTCCCCCAGTGTTTTCCTGCATTTGAAAAATAAAATCTTTTGAGATAGGTGCAAATTTTAAAGACTCAAGTCAGACCACAGGGTTTAGCAGTCATGTGCTAACCAAGTCAAGAGACTTGAGTTCTTTTTGAACCTATTACCAACCGGTTACAAAGCTTTAAGTTTCTTGCTTTATAAAATAGAATGCAGATATTCCACAAATTACAGCAGTTCCACTTAAGAATTTTTGACTTTACCATGATGCAAAAGCAATATGCATTCAGTGGAAACTGTACTTCAAGTATCCATAAAATCATTCAGATTTTTTACATTCAATACAGTATTTAACAAATTATATACTATATTCAACACTTTATGATAAAATAGGCTTTGTGTTAGATGATTTTGCCCCACTGTAGGCTAATGTAATTGTTCTGAGCATGTTTAAGGTGGATTAGGCTGAGCTATGCTGTTTAGTGCGTTAGGTGTATTAAACGCATTTTTGACTTAATATTTTCAACTTACGATGGGTTTATCAGAATGTAACCCCACCGTAAGTCAAGGAGTATCTGTACTTATAATTACTTTAATTCTTACAAAGAGGTTTGTGAGAATCAAATGAGTTAATACACATAGAAGCACTTTGCAACTTCAATTCCTTTATAAATGTAAGACAGTTTTGTGATTGAGTACTAGAGTGGGAAGGGCAAGGAAGAAGACATGAGGGAAGGAATCTAATAAAACTGGAGTTCTCTACAACATTGTTCTAAACTTGTTGACAGGTAAGCTTTGGTGGATGACTGAGCCTGAGAAGCCAACTGAGGAGAGGCAATACAGAAGAATCAGGCTAGGCCAGATGCAAATGAAGGACACTGAAAAAAATCTTTATACCCACATTCACAATGTTTGCAGTCTTAAGAGATTTATATATTCCCTGAGGATCATCAATAGATGGCCTAAAGATCTCTGAGTCTCAAGACTGCTAAAAATATTATGCGTAGATTATATTTTAAAGTTTTCCTGGTCTCAAACTATATTGTGCATGAGAATATTCTACGGACCTAGTCAAAGTTGCCTATTTCTGAGATCTAGCTTTGAGATTATGGATTGAAAGATGTGAGTGAGACACTGGAAACTGCATCTTTAAAACAAACCTCTGGGAGTCCAGTGTCATGAACTAAGACTGCGGGTGGGAAAGTTCAAGGCATGCTCTGGGGGCGGTAAAATATATGGAAGTTTCACATGTAGAGAGATTAGGAGGATGGCACAATATTAAGCATAAGAAGAAATACTGTACAGTGGTGCAGACTGTTGCCGCAATGATCTCCAGTGTGCTTGTGCTTTCTTGTATCCAGGTCTTTGACTAGTCTCTTCTGATGTAAACTCTAAGTTTGGCCACTTAACTTTCTTTGACTAGGAAGACAAATAGCAAACAACACAAGCAGAGAACTGAAGTGTTAATGCTTTGGGGTATATCCTCTCTTGTTGTTCCTGGGAATTCTGAGGCCATGACTATGTAAACAAACCTGTGCAATCTTGCTGGTAATACATGGCCTGCTCACCTCAATCCATACATCTCATAGCCAGCACCAACTGCCAAACATGATATTGAGGCCATTGTACACCAACCAGATCTAAAACAGATAATGACACACAGCTAAATTTGCAAGGCTGGATTTAGCAAGATAAGGTGATCTAGAGCATAAGTAAGTAGTGAGCCAAGGTGTAAAGAAAACGGTTTGGAAGGAACCTGCTTAGAGATTGTAATTTAGACTACAGTATAAAATTGGTATGAGAGGGCCTAATAGTTAATCTAAAAACTAATTGATACTAGAGGGGCAAAGGTTTTTATGTAATTTAGGAAGCAAGTGGCAGAAAACTAGACAGCAAATTGCAGAGCTTTGAGAAGCAGAAACGCAGTGATAAGAGCTAAGAATAGAGTGTCGTGGAAAACAAGAGGAAAAGACTTCCAAAGAGACGTGGCAGAAAGTATCAAATGTTCAGAGGATACATAAAATAATGACTGAGAATAGGCCTGGAGTTTGAGCAGTTTAACTTGATGAGTGCTAGAAAAATTATAAGAAATTCACTTAAGCTTTGAAGAACTGAAAGAAGTTAGGCACAGAGTGGCAACTACATTTTGAAGAAATGGGATAAAAGTCATATAAAAGGAAGAAGAGGTATTGCTGAATATTTAGAAAGGTTGATTTTGAAAATCTGTTGTATTAATAATCTGATGCCTCATTGAATGAGACGTTATTAGCCAAAGGGATTGATTCAAGTTAAAGGCATAATTTTTCTTTGATATTTGACATCTTTGTCTATGATGAATTATCTTTGATATCATTTCTAGGAAATTCCTAGGAAAAAAGCATACTCACTTACTGAATATATATTTACTTCTCCTCCCTCCAAAACTTCACTAACATGCCAGGAAAGTTTGTTTGTTTGGTAGATTGATTGATCAATGTAAAAATATATATAAGGGAAAATCTATGAAGATAATGTCATGGCAGAGAAGACAGCAGAAGATTCTTTTGTCTGTAAAGGAAGTCAACACAATTTGGAAACTAGAACAGGGTGAATGAACCATAATTGACTTGACAGTTTGGAAAAAACTGAAAATTAACTGCTTGCAGAGCAGAAAGCTAAAAAGCAAGCAAATTTGCAAAGCACAATCATGGATATGATTAGAAACTGAAAATATCAGGGACATCACACGATAGGAATTAAAGTGAAATAGGAATATTTTGTGAAGTCTGTATAAGAAACAGTCAAGCTCTTCTACTCATTCTTGAGGTAGTGAGCACTCCTGTCAAATCAATGTAAAACTAGATTAAGCACATCTGAAATCAAGAAGGCTTACCAAAACAGAGGCATTAAGTGACACTCTACTTATTGAATGTTGAGACCGCCAACTCGCTTACTCTATTACTCTATTGGGCTCTAAGCACTTGGCAGCTTGAGTAGACTCCAACCTTCCACCCACCTCAAACAACATCAGAGATTGGAAAGTTTGCAATATAAAATAAAAGATACATTGTTTTAACTTTTGCTGAAAGGGAAATGGTGGTGGGCTCAGAATTGTGTTTCTTCAAATATTGAATAAGATAGTATCACATTTTTTATTCCATGCTGGTGAAAATGTACTTACATGTTTTCCTCCACCTTTCAAGTTGTTATTGATTTGTTTATATATGTGTGTGTGTGTATATATATGTGTGTGTGTATATGTGTGTATATATATGTGTGTCTATATATGTGTATATATATGTGTGTGTATATATACATGTGTATATATATACACACACACATACAAATTTGTTATATATAAGGCAGTTGTCTATGGCTCTGAAGGCAAGGTCTCTTTTAAACTGCAAATTTTCAGTATTTAGTATGGTTCTGTATTGAGTTTTTACTAAACAAATGTATTAGGATGAGAGTGGGAAAAACTGTTATCTTTTCTAGTATTTTTTGCTTATAATACTTTTGCTTATTTTCATAGACAACAAGCTCATAACACATTTCTTAATAATTCTACTTGAAATAAGATACACATAAACCTTTTAGCATGGTACCTGGAAAGTAAATTATTATTTCTTCATCAAATACCACGGAATTTCTTTTATTTCTAGATGTTTATACAGCCTCATCTAGCGTGAATATTCATAGAATCCTTTTAAACAGTCAAAATTTTAAAAATAAAACTTTTTTCTTTTGCCAACTGAGGGCTAAATCATTCATTATATCCACATAAGAGGACATTTTCTTAATTCTGGAGAAGTCATATTGCTTTGCAAGCATAAAAAAAATTAGTTTTAGGTAGCATTGAGTGATTCTGCCTCTAATCACATGACAAAAACTAGCCCATGTCTTCCTGTGCAACATAATCTGTTTATGCTGCATTGAAATATCAATTTAGAAATGCCACTTTCCCTGAGCAGCAAGTAATTATCTGCAAGAAACATATTTTATCACTACCTATGGCTGGTATCAGGCAGCAAATCTTCAGTCCCCAGCACATGATCCCATGTTTCCCTACAAATTGTGCTGCTGAGCAGTACTGTACCTTAACACTTTTAAATAAGATCTTGACACCTGTGTCATTGTGCAGGCTTGGATCTGGACGACAGGATTTTTTTTCCCCTTTAATTTAAGCACACTATTTTTCATCAAATGACAAGCATACATTATGGCTCTCCATTCCAACCAAGGCTCGAAAGGCTATTTCAATTTGACTAGAGCAGTTTTCTGCCAAATGGCTACTCTAAGTTACACTGTGCACATTACCCACCAGAAAAGCACAGAGTTGATGAGAGTGCACTGTCAACTATCTTGCACATCGATATGGGGGTTATTTGATTTGAAATTGGATTCTAGCCTTCCTTGATCTGTTGTATAAATGGAGAAGCGGGTGTTGAAGAAATCCTTACAAAGTTTATGAAGAATGTGATGTACTTTCCCTCCCTAGAGTTTGTCTTCTACTTTGTTTGATTTCAGCCCAAGTTCTCATCTTGGTAATAAATATTCAAAGCTAAAAGTAGAAGGGTTTTTTTTAATGGAAAGAAAACTTAGAAAAAATATTCTATGCATGAATTACTTGTGTGATATGAGTTGGGTGCAAGTTGCAGACTTTTGTAGCAGAGTGGCTTTGTGACCCTTCTTTAAACATTTAAGACTTAGTTCAGAAGTTCACTGAATATGATGAGACATGATTCTTAAGTACAGAGCCTTCAAAAAAATCTTCTAAATATATAATATTCTCTGTGAGACATGTCAGTCATTGTCAAGATGAAAGTCGTTTAAATGCTAAGTTCCTGGTAAACTGTGTCTATATTGTAGGGCTCTATTCACAAAGCAATACCTTGGAAGTATGTGTAGAGCATACAAAAATATACCACTTTATTATGGGACATACTGAACTCTGCATATTGTGATGTGAGGCTGAGAGGAAGAGAGTTTGCTATGCAAGTTACATGCTTATCACCAGTATGTGGATGGCCCTAAGGGCAACATAGAGAACTTCAGAGAAAACATATTAAATGGGCATGGGGGAAGCATCCTTTTGACCCACATAAAAGGGCCTTTGTGTAGATCTCATGCGCACAAGATTTTATTTTCCCGTGGATAAAGATGTGCAGTTTCTTTAGAATCAAAGGTAGATTGGCAACACGTTCAGTAAATGGCAAAATAATTATGAGTGTATTTGGTATTCGGTGTAAAACATTCATCACTTTGAACGGTTCTGGCATCAAGGCAGCTGTAATAGGCAATCCCACAAGAATCTCTTTGTAATTTAGCATTAATTGATGTTCCTTTATTGTAACTCCAGTTGATAAGTTAAAAGACACTGAATTGGGGAAGGGAAACAAAATGCTCTGCCCAGTCCTTTACTGCTTCTGGCAATGGCTAGATAAAAATTAGCTGTAAAATAAAGCAGGGAGAAGCTGTGTCCAATTTTCTGAGAAAAAGAGTCTAGACTCGTTGTATGTGTTTGCCTTTATATGTTTATCAATGTCTATTCTTGCTGAGGATTAAAGTCTCTAGCATCTAGCTTAGAAAATTTACTGTTTATAAAAATTTTAAAGTAACTTTTCTTTTTAACTGCATGTGTGGTAGACTGGTTGCAGATGGTCCCAAATCTTTATGCTTTCTGTGTCTACATGCTGTGTGATGTGGATTTGCAGCTCCCCTCATCAAAAAGTTAATTCTATTTCTCCTTCTCTTGAATTTATCTTGGAATTTACTTTGGCCAACAGAATGTGATGGAAGTGAGAGCCTACTTCCATTGGCTGTCTTAAATCTTTGTCCAGCTCTCATGTGAATATCCTGGGTTAGCCTGCTGGAGAATGAGACACTTGCAGTAGAAAGCTGCATCCATGCTGGGGCCATCCTAGACTAGGCAGCCTTTAATTGACCTGGAGGTTGGCCCACACCAGAAGAACCACCTTCTGAGCCAAGCCTATATTGCCAACTCCAGGATAGTCAACTTAAAAAAAAAAAAGATTATTGTTATAATTCACTAAGTTTTTGGTGGTTTTTAATACAGCATTAGATAACTTTATGGTGTGGTAGTTTAAAGAGGTACTAGATTAAAACACATAAGCTTCAAGTTACGGTTTCAATAGAATTCTGCTTTCTGGTGTGAAACCAATACTCTAACCCTACTAAATCTTCTCCTTTTCATATATTATCCTTTCTTCAATAGCTTTATGCTTGGTACACCCTTCATCAAGATCTAAATTGGACTCACCATTCAAAGTTCAGATCATGTACTCCTCCTCCTTCATGAAGCCTTCTATGATTTCCTTAGCCTACTCCCCAAAACTTTCCCCAGAATTTTAGTTTTACCTGTATAATGCCCTTTATAACTTTTTCCTTTGAAATTATGGATGAGTGATTTTTCCACTCCCTCCAAAAAGCCAAGATGTTATCTTGTTCATCGTTGCAAAACTCAGTTTCCCTTGTAATATCTTAACATAACTAAGCAATCCACAAATATTTGAATACATACATACGGATGGCACACTGGCTAAGAAACCAGCTAGATATCAGCTTCCTTCTCTATATTCTTGGTGTTGTCATAGGGAGTAGTAAAACTGTTCACAGAGCACTTAAACAAATATAAAGATTTAATTCTCTTAATTATTACTGCTATTATATTTTTACTTTATTTCCATGCATTTCCTCTTCCTGTAAAATTTTTATGTTCTGTAAAACAGGATATTTTGAGCCTTTAAAACACATAATAGCAGTGAAAACAATGCAAAGGTTATTGGGTTTCTTAAAATTTTAAAATAAAATTATCTTTTCAGTATTTATTTGTTCTAATAGAGACTATTTAAAAAAGTATCCAGATTTTTCCCTCTGCCTATTTATTCCTATAAGTTGTGTTTCCGGTCTGGAAACCTGTCTTTTAATTTACATAAATATAAATTTGCTTCAAGGTCTTTTATACACATTCAAATATTTAAAAGGTAGGTGACTTTAATTGATTTAAAATAAAGATCCATCATTGAAGTAAACAGTATACATTTTGTTGGCATTATTAAAGTGTTTTCACTAGACCTTTCAGAAATGACTGAAATTGCTATTCAATTTTATCTAAGATGTTTTCCTGCTATTGCTTTACTAGATTGGCTAATTTTCGTTGCTGTTCCCCTGCTATCATAAAATTGGAAGTATCAAGTTACCTTCCATATCAATGAGATGAGGACAATTTTTGAAAGCAGTGGTGAGTTGGTCAAATGTTGTTTCCAACAGTGATTATAAAATAATGGTAAAGAAGGGATGATGACTGACTGTTTAATAAAGACACTTTTCTCAAGTTATTTAATAATGTAAGCCACTTAATCTCAGGCAAACTAAGCTCACTTTACTCCATTTTTTCAGCCTCTACCAAAAATATTAAAGGGTTGGATTGACCTCTGGTCCCTGTTACATCAGCTTTAGGATATGAATAAAATGACCCTCCCTTTGCACCATTACCAGTATGAACTTAGAAATGTCTACACTAGCATTTCCCAAATTGATGTCTGGGAACCACCAGAGATCTGAGGACATATTTTGGGACAGCTCATGAAATTTTCTGAATGTTGTATTTTTATTTCTGTGATAGTTTGAGCACACACACTTGCCAAGTAATAAAGTGAAAGGTATTTGCTTAGAATAGGGCTTTAGATTTAGACTAGTATTTTTAGACTTCTGGTGTCCAACAGAGACAATCTCACAAATTCAAGATAATTTGTCCTTTAAAAATGGTTTATTTCATTTATAACTCAATAAATATTAGGCTATGACAAGTGGATAAACTTTTTACTATAAAGATTCATTTGGAAAACATGTGAATGTATTTATTTAATTAAATAAGAACTTATTGCCTACTATGAGCCCAGCACTATAACTGCTACTGTCATTATGGTGTTTTCAATCTAGTAAGGACAACCGACGGTAAACAAGTTACTCAGTAAATTCATAAGTACTTTGAACTGGTGGTCCTTATAAACAAAGACAATGTGCAAAATAACAGGCAGTGTTAAGACTGACTTCAGGACCACTTTGATGAGTTCAGTGGACGACCAGAATGTGTCCCTAAGGGCAGACATTTGCATGATTTGAAACTCTGGCTTAAGTAATTTGGAATGTGCATCTGCAGCCCACTAATATTTCCCCTCCTATGATTGGTGGCAGGACTGCTATATCATTTATTTTCTGGTATAAAAAGAATAGTTACATTTCATGTAAATAGCAATGAGCATCATTTTGGATCAATATGTGATCTGAATAAGGAAACACAATTTGTGTCTTCAATGTGCTCTAACAGAAAATTTTAACTATGTCTTTACATGTATCTTGCATAAATGTTGAAAGATTATCAAGTTTGAGAAATTTCATAAGAATTTCAAAACATACAAATTTCACTCATACGGTTGCCATTTTTGTATTCTGCTTACGTATACAGACACTGTTAGAGACCATTCCCATTACTAGTACCCAAGCAGAATTAATGGCTGTTTCCTTCAATCCCATATAATTTTTTGATATCTCTATTGTAGCATTTTGTATCACAACTGGTCAGTCTTACTTTATTTTGCTCCTAGTGGCCTTACGCCCCCAAAGTCTAGATAGCACTATTAACAGTTTTTAATAGGAGCATTTATTATGTAACAGGCACTAATCAAAGTACTTTATAAATATCAGCTGATTTAGCAATAATATGGGTAGATATTATTATTATCCCCATTTTACAGTTGGGAAAACTGAGATATAAAGAGTTTAAGTTACATGTTCAGGGTCATATCACAACTGAGTGGCAAAGCCAGGATTTGGACAAGGTCAATCCAGCCCTAGAGCCTGTGCCTTAATGATGCCTCTCATAGGTAACAATAACTATCAGCTAAGCGAATGAACCACAGTTCTCACGGAAAACTTAGATTCCACTTGAAAAGAGTCCATTGAGAGTGCCATGATGATTAGTTTTACGTCATCTTGGCTAGGCTAGGTTATAGTACCCAATGATTTAATCAAACGCTAATCTAGGTGTTGCTGTGAAGGTATTTTGGAGATGTGGTTAACATTTGTTTATTTCAAATTGACTCTGAGTAAAGGATATTACTCTCTATAATGTAGGTGGGCTTCATCCAATCAGAAATCAGTTGAAGGCCTGGAACAAATATCAAGATTTCCTGGAGAGGAAGGAATTCTGCCTGAAGATTGCAACAGTAGCTTGAGTTTCCACACTGCTGGCTTGCCTTATGGATTTGGACTTTTCAGTCCCCACAGGTGGATGAGCCAGTTCCTTAAAGCAGGGGTCCCCAAACTCCAGGCTATAGATTGGTACTGGTCTATGGCCTGGTAGGAACTGGGCCGCACAGCAGGAGGTGAGTGGTGGGCAAATGAGCATTACTGCCTGAGCTCCACCTCCTGTCAGAGCAGGGGCAGCATTAGATTCTCATAAAAGTGCTAACCCTTTTGTGAACCGTGCAGGTGAGGGATCTAGGTTGCCCAAGACTTATCATACTCTAGATAATGTCTGATGATCTGAGGTGGAACAGTTTCATCCCAAAACTATCCCCCTACCATTCACTCATCTGTGGGAAGAACTGTCTTCCACGAAATTGGTCCTTGGTGCCAAAAAGTCTGGAGATTGATGTTTTAAGGGAAATAACATTCATGCATCACTTGACAATGAGGATGTGTTCTGAGAAATGCTTCATTGGGCAATTTTGTCATTGTATGAACATGCTAGAGCATACTTACATACACAAACCTCAGTATTGTAGCCTACTACACACCTAGGCTACATGGCATAGCCTACTGCTCCTAAGCTATAAACCTTTACAGTGTGTTACTGTACTAAATACTGTAGGCAATTACAACACAATGAGAAGTATTTGTGTATCCAAACATATCTAAACATAGGAAATATAGAGTAAAAATATGATATTATCATCTTATGGGACCACTGTCATATATGCAGTCCATCATCAATCAAAACATTATTACAGGGTACATGATGAGAGACAGGGGCTACCAAGCAGAACACACAAGCTGAATAGTTTGCATTTATTTAACAAAAAAATATTTTATTTATTTATTTTTAAATAACAACTCTGTGAGATTGATATTCTTATTCCTGGTTAATAGATGAAGACAGCAGATACAAATGTTTTGACTTTTGGTTTGATTACTCCTGTACACATACCTTATTTTAGGACCTCAGCCACCTTAGGAACCAGCTTTGCCCTTCCCAGGATTTGTCAGTACAAAAGAATGTGTTACTGGGTGCTTCTTTGTTCAAGGGTCTGAGTCTTCCTTTGCCACAATACCCCCTCGAAACAGGTTTTCTACAAAAGGAAGCAGCTGAAAACAAAGTCATACTTTTGAACAAAGCAGAAAGGAGAATGATTTGAATTTCAGTAAGAAAAAAACAGGAACATAAAGCCAAATGGTTGTGAGAGTATTTGTGAATTAATCGAGTTAACCAATAACTCAATTAAATAATAGGACTAGCAAACATTTACATCCTGCTATTTGCCAGTCACTCTTCTAAGTACTTTACACATATTAGCCCATGTATTTATTCATCATAATGTCTCTACAGAGAAGGTCCTCGCATTGCCCCCTATTTTAATGATGAGTTAAGTAAGCAGAGCCAACATTTGAATCCAGGTAGTCTGTCTAGTAGACCCTACTCTTAACTACCATGTAGGTAGTTACCCTCGGGTAGGTACACTTAAACACAGTGCAGTGGAGTGGGAGTGGGTAGAATAAATGCATGAATAGTTATTCAAAACTTATTACATAGCGATTACTTTATACACATTATCATACTTAATACTCACAAAGGTACTGTGAGCTAAGTACTTTTTTTCCAGTTTAGCAAACAGGTTCAAATTGTTTTAATTACTTGTAGAAGGTTACATGAGCAATGATTGGTGGTGACAGAATGAAGCTCATGTCTGCCTAGCTCCCAAAAGCTTGCCTTTATCATCATGCTACTATGTTACTGACAAGTCTCAAACACGTCTGTTCCAAATGAAAATATTCAAATCTTAGTGCTAGCATAGCAGCATTTGCTCATAGTCCGCGTCATCGCCACTGCCTTACAGCCCATCTCGGAAACATACCAGTTCATCGTCTTCCTGAGCATCACTTCACCCACAGCAATGCATTCAAACAGCTGCATGATATTCTTGCTCTGGCATGCCGGGAGTCATGTGTAGTTACTTTTTATTGTTGTTGATTCCTATGAAGAGCAGGTATTAAAGCCTCTGCTCTGCCTGGCTCTGAAAGTCAAAGGGGAGAAGTTCCCTTGTCCCCCTCGCAGGGTGTGTGATGGGGGTGGCTGGCTTCTTCGGTGCCCTACTGGTCAGACCTCTAGGGGAGCATGCAGAGGGGCAGGTTGTGAGGCTCCACAATGTGGCAGTGTCTAGGGGTGAATGTTTAAAGCTCCTGAAGCCCTGAAGCCCCACTGGCCGTGTGTTACAGGGCGCTGTTTTAGTTTATCCCTTAGTAGACAGCTTGTGTTAGCTCAAATAGACCCCCTGCCTTATCGCAAGCACAGAGGGCTTTCAGTATCCCGGGGTTTCTTGCCTTGGTGTACTGGAAGAATTGGATCACACGTGGGCTTGGAGAATGAGTGCAAGCTTTTATTGGTGGAAGTAGGTCTCAACAGATGGGGGAGACAAAAGGGAAATGGTTTTCCCCCGGAGGTAGGCTGTTCAGTGGCCCGGGCTCTCCTCTCACTGCCCTGGCCAAACTTCGCGTCGTTCTGCCAGTTAATGGCCTCCTGGCCTACCAATTAATGGCCTGCTGGTCTGCCAACATCTGTTGGCGTGTTCTTAAGCCGCAGCGTTCCTCTCCACGTCCAGCTAGACGACTAGGGTCTCGGGGATTTTACAGGCACGCAATACGGACGTGGCAGGCCAGGGTGGTCTTGGGAAATGCAGCATTTAGGCAGGAAAACAGAAATGCCTATTCTCACCTAGGTCTATGAGCACACGCCCTGGGGTGGAGCCCTACCCAGGAACCACGCCCGTCTATACCCAGCACTTTCCTGCCCGCCTTCTGAGTCAAAAGTAACCTTTTCTAGGAACTTCCATTATTTAACATTTGTCCAAAATTTAAACATGGGAGGTTAGAGAGAAAGGGAGTCAAAAGTTTCTTTTCTTCTTTCAGTAGCTTCAGCTGGATTTCTTTTTTTTTTTTTTTTTTTGAGACGGAGTCTCGCTCTGTCGCCCAGGCTGGAGTGCAGTGACGCGATCTCAGCTCATTGCAAGCTCCGCCTCCCGGGTTTACGCTATTCTCCTGCCTCAGCCTCCCAAGTAGCTGGGACTACAGGCGCCCGCCACCTCACCTGGCTAGTTTTTTGTATTTTTTAGTAGATACGGGGTTTCACTGTGTTAGCCAGGATGGTCTCGATCTTCTGACCTCGTGATCTGCCCGTCTCGGCCTCCCAAAGTGCTGGGATTACAGGCTTGAGCCACCGCGCCCGGCCTCAGCTGGATTTCGGAAGACCATAAATTCAGTTACGCTTATGGAAAGTATCCATTTATGTTCTTTCTGTTCCTTTTTCTCTTTTCATTTTTTCGTCTTACATTAATGGAGAATTTTATTTTATTGTTTCTTTCTTTTCCAGTTTTCATTCACTTTCTTTTCTCTGCCCACAATATCTTCCCAACATCAGATGAAGTGATTAAAGAACTTCAACAATTATAATATGTTAAAAGTTAATCTAAGGCAATACTTCTCTTCTTCTTTTTGTTACATGCCCAGTAGAAATAGCTGCATCCTAAAATTAAATATAGACATGTTGTGGTAGACCACAAAAAAGTCAATATAACTATTCCAAGGGGATTATATTTTGGGGCTGAACAGCCAATTATTATGAGTTAAAAAAAAAAAAAAAACTCATCTATTTGGTAAAAAATGTTGAGGCCTCAAATATTATTTATCATCCAGAGTTCAACATCATTGAACTATCAAGTTACAATCAAGACTATAAAAGTATTTTCAAAAGTAGAAAACTGTAATATTGGCAAAGTTTGATCAAATGACTAAAACAGTTCAAAAGTTCAGCAAAGTTTGCAATAAGCACTACCATTAAAGTGTGCCCTACACAATGGAAAATATAGTTTATAATCATTGTCTGTATAATGTTAAACAAGAATCAAAAAGTTAAAAGGTGGGAAGGAAAAGGCCAAACTTCAGACTCAGCTTTTCTATTTCCTATCATTGCAATCTAAGATCATCTAATAATAGTTTCTTAGATTTCTTGTATGTCTGAAAACAAAATGATATTCTAATGACTTATGGTAATAGTTTTTCTTTTGCCAGGAAAATACATGTTTAAATCAAATGCCAAATTTTACTTATAATTTCACAATTATACAACATTTTCCTCAAATAAAGCAAGATTTTGTTTCCAGAAAAAGGCAAAAAAAAAAAAAAAAAAAAAAAAAAAAAGATTTTCTACCTACTTTTTTCTTTGATTTGTTACATTTATTTACTTTGTGTCCTGAAATTACTATTAATTACTTGATTACTTTATAATGACAAGCACACCCATATCAATGAGGACATTGCTTTTCATACAGTAGATGTGTAATAATACTTTTTGATTGAAGGAATATAGTGAGACCATTGGAAAGTTCTCAGTTTGATGAATAGCTAGCTTTATTTATAATACTAATTTTATTTACTATATTTAGTTAACATTTGTGGTGAAAGACTAGAACAGGAAAGTTGAGGTCAATGTAATGAACCAAGAATACGGAGGGTCTAACATTTATTAAATGACAGATAATTTATTAGTACTTTTTGTTATTTTTATTCCTTGCAAGATATTTCTGTTTTGCAGATGAAACTTAGAGAGGTTAATTTATTACCCAAGGCAATAAATTTATTTACCATTTGTTTATGGCATGGAAAGGTTATTTCCCAAGGAAACACAACCAGTGTGGTGTATTCCAGGTTCTATAATTGGGTCAGGCTTGCTATGAAGAGGAGGAAATACCATGCAAGCATATCGCCAAAATCCAGGATTTTTCCATTACATCATATTGACATTTTTCTTATTCATGGCTTGCATTCTTGACGAATTAGAATGAGCTATTGATATCAGACATTATTTACTTGTTTTCATTAATCTGCAATGAAACTTTATTTTCTTTTTTCTCATTTATAGCCTGGATAAGTTTGTAATTTAGACAAGTAATGATTATCCATAGCAACATATCTTGAACCAGGTCTTGCATTTTTTTAGTAGAATGAAATTTTGAATGGCACTGATATTATAAATAATAACACCCTGCACTTATTTAGTACTTCTTAGTTATTTAAAAACAATCATACTCGTTCTTTTTTAGTAACCTTATGGGAGAACTGGAAGAGATATTCTGATTTCCATTTTTGTTAGTGTGGAGCCTGATGCGAAGAGAGGCAATTTTCCAAAATCAGATAACTCAATGACGGCAGACCAGGACTAGAAGCTATTTTTTTGGAGCTCTAGTTTGACATTCTTCCTGATAACCTTCTCTCTGTTTGTTCCTTCCCCTGTCTATGTAACCCTCAAAATCTACAGTCTATGACAGTCATCAGCTTATAAATGTTATGTGTCCCTATGCTCTACAGAAAAATGTTTAATCTCTTTAACTCACACTCAATATGCCCCATAATCTCCCTCCCAAATCTCTTTACTGTGTTATTTGCACTACTTCTTTCAGTGTTTTTTTTTTTTTCTTTTCGATCTCCAGCCTTGTACCACAAGCGTTTCTAAGTACTAAATCTAATTTAGCAGTTTAGAAACTATGGCATCCGACACCACTTTCCTCAAATTCTTTGTGGTAGAAAACATTACCTTTTCTAAATACCCTTCCTCCCCTAATCTGATAATTGGTCTGAAAGTTAGGCATGTGATGCAAGCTGGGCCAGGAAGTTTTAACTTAATTTTTTCAAAATGCAACAAGGATAGAAAAACCACTTCTTTCTTTTCTGGTCATAAAATGGTAACTGTGTGAGCTTTTAAAAAAAAAAAAAAAATCTTAACTATGGTTATAACTCCAGAGAAAGGCTGTTTTGGAAGAATGAAACTGACATGTAATGAAAAGCAAAATGAGATGTGGAGAGAAATACATTGTGGCTTTAAGCTCCTGTTTCAGTGTTAATCTTCAGTTTCACGCTGCAAGTTCTCAATGTGTAAAGTAATAGGCTTGTGTTTTCTTACCAAAATTAGTCGATTTGGATTTGACACTAACCACCAAAGATTATGGCTCATACAACTATCAGTCTAACAATGATACTATGAGACCCAATTCCCATGTCTCCTCTTCTGTGAAGCCAGCCATAATTCCCCATTTGGTTCACCAGCCCCCTATCTATGCCACACAGCTGTCTGGTGCCAGCTTGAGTTTGGCAATCTCATGATCTGCCCATATAATCATCGGCTATATACATATGCCTACCTTCTTCACCAGTCCATGAGTTCTACACATGTGTGCCATGTCCTAATCATTATTGTCTTCAAGTACCCAATCTGAAGATAGTTGGCGTTAAATAAATGTATTCTTAAATTTTCATTGGATTCTCTTGCCTTTTTGAATGTTTGGAGATAATATGTAATGTGGTGTGAAATATAAATAAAATATAGTCATGAATGTGATTATCTTGGTAATCATGGGATGAGTATCCTGCAGAAATTATGGATACTGCATTTTCATGTCAGCTCTTGATATTTTTTTAAAAAAAACAAGTTGTCTTTTCATAGGTACAGGGCTCACGTTGTGAGAATTGACTTCAATAAGCTATAAACCACAGAGAAGTGTGAAAAATTGCAACAGAAAGGCTATATTTGTACTTCTTGGTACAGAAGTTTGTAATATGATTGATGGAATACAGTACAATTCTTTTCTTGGAAAATTCAAGCATTATAACATTAGAAATCATAGATAGCACTTAAAAAGAACTGATTATGCAGGAAAGGTGGGCTCTTATAGAACACTGTCTCTTCCAGGTTCTATAATTGGATCAGGCTTGCTATGAAGAGGAGGAAATATCTAGCATGGTTACTCTAGGTATGAACATCGTGATATAATTTGAGGATACAGCAAGAAAGAGTGAGGATATGAAAAGATTTATTATTAAATGATACATTGATATCTGTTTGTGAAAACTGATGGAATTAATTGAGGCAATCATTTTAAAAAGGAGACCACAGGTTTCCTCAGTTAGCTGGGTCCTCTCATAGAAAAGTGATGAAAACAAGAATGATCATAATCAGCCCAGTTACCCTAATTTTCGTCTTCACTTTGGATGTGTATATGTGAATTCCATTTTTTTGGTAATTCACACTGTGTAGTTTTGTTGTAAGCATAACGGAATCAGACCTAGTCAAATATTTGTCCTTTAATGCCTGAAAGGGAACAAAAAGTGTAACTTAAGGCTTAGTATCCATAGATAACGTGTGTGGGATATTTTTTGAAGGACAGAAATTGTCTGTCAACAGCAGCCGAGCAGCAGCTGATAGGCCTGGTTGACATTTGGGATGAAGAAATTTTTCTAGAGGAAAACCTTCAGGCAGAGCAGGCCTCCAAGAGGCAGTTATCTCTAGCAATCCATGATTCCAAAAATAGCAGCAGCAGCAACAACAGAAGCAGCATTTGTAAACCAAGAGGTATTCAATATAAGTTTGAACGATGGAAGGATCTACTGAGTGCATCTGGGTGTTTTTAAGTCTCATCCTCAAGTGAAAATGTCAAGTGTGTGCTTTCATGTATTCTAAGGTATGTGTGTATGCCTTTGATTTCATTTCATAGACGTGCACACACACACATATTTGCATATATATCAACAGAGAAAATCTGATGAAATCGTGTAAACTACTCAGTGTTTTGAGTATTTTTTGCTTTGTTTTGTGTGCTATTGAGAGAACAAATGCTAAACAAATTCAGAGAAGGGGGTGGGGTGTCTGAATAATTATGTCCCTTTTACTAGTTAGGCTGTTATTCTGGCTTCAAATATTAAATCTGGTCTGTCAGTTTAGACATAACTGAATCAAGACCATGTACTCAAGCCCCTTAAAGGTATTAATACAGTAACTTCAATCACACGAGGGTGTTTGGTGAGAATCCCTAACAAATGTCACCAATCTTATCCAGATATTTCGTCTCATCCCCCGATCAGTGTGATGAAAGTATTTTTAAAGAGTAGTAGGCTTTGTTTTGTTTTGTTTTGTTTTGTTTTGTTTTGTTTGTGTAACTGTTGTAACAGTACTTGTTTTGGGAACTGGCTTAAGAGGAGACATTCCCTGGTAGAGATTGCAATTTTAACAACAACAGATAAACTCTTTGTAGCAAATCTCCACTGGGGTAGAACTAAAATCTGGAAGTAATCAGCAACCACTGAGCATCAGAAATTCTTCAAAAAAACATTTAAACGCAGCTGGAGTCAGCTAGTAGTTGGGATAAGATTCAGGTACCTAATCCCTTGGGGTTAGTCGCCATCCCCCTTCTTCCTTGTCTTGAATGTGGAACTAAAAAGCCCCAGGGTGTTGATGGTTGCGAAGAAACTATGGCATCCGACACCTGCTGGGAGCAATAAATAAATAACTATGTTGGTTTGTTCCTATCCTGCTCACTGCTAGAGTTGCAGTCTTTTCTTCTGTGCTGGGTTTCAGGAGAGAAGAGTTCTGTTTTGCCATGTAAACAAATCTGACAAGAGAAAGCCATTGCTGTTCAGTCATTTTTGACACACGTTTGACCTGAAATAGAGGCGAGTCTTCAGTTCTGAGAATTATGGTTGGCCAGTAATTTTTCTGGAGGGAACATCATTCCAAGGCAGGCTTTTGAAGTGGGCTTGGTTCACTTTGTCTTTTTACTGTTGGTTGATAGGTTTCCCGTTAACTAGGTAAAATCGGTTGTGCCTCATGGTTTGTGCAAGCTGAGTTAATACTTCATGTCAAGCAGTCTTGTCCGGTTACACCGAGGTTGCTCACAATTTTATTTCAAAGGAAACAGATGCTAATACAAACAGATGAATATCTCTTTTATGTAGGGCACTACATGGAACCACAAACACAAAATAGCCTAGAAATATTCTGATAATAGGGGAGTATAATGGCATATTTATATATACACACACAGAGCACCAGCTCTGTTGCTTTATGGTCTGCAAATGTTGGGATTGCTACAGAAGTCAAATTCGTCAGGACATATCTTTCAGTTATCAAGAGAAAAGGAAAATCTAGTAGCCTCTAATAAGCTCTCCTTAAATTTTAACATCCAAACACCCAACCTATCTAATTATTTGCTTATAGAAGCAATTACTGTAACCTTCCCCAATTTAAACTAGCCATTGATTTTCTTGCTAAAATTCACACTTTTCTCTATTTGGCAAGTAAACCAGAGCACAATATTTTGCATTCTGTTAAAATGTATTTTTCGCCCTCTGGAGAATGAATGAAAATGTGTTTCATGCCATATGCCTGATATTTTCTAGTTGTACTTGTTCACATATTTTTGACTCTACAATAGCTGGCACTGTGAGATGCAAATCCCAGGCATTCTTTAGATTCAGTCTTGCTGAAAGGAGAAAACAAAGAAATTGGGTAAAATCTGTTTAATTTCAATTACTAATAAGGTCAGAAAGTTTTAAGGGATGTTTTCCATTTGCTTTACTGAGAGCAAGTGAATACTCTTATTTATTAGCAAGACATTATGTTTAAGCAGAAATTTAAATCCAAGTGGTTCTTATCATTTTAGATAGGCTCTCTCTCTCCCTCTTGCTCTCTCTCTCTCACTGAGTGTTGGTTGCAAGTAACGTTACACTCTTCTTAAAGGAGAAAATAGTTATTATGGTGGCCACGGAGGAAGCCTACCAAAGGAGGAGGCATAGTACATCACTTCTCCTTTAATTCTTGCATTCTCCTCTAGGCAAACCTTTACCAATGGTCTCAACTAAGAGCTTTTCCTAAATGAATGAATGAATGAACGAATGAATGAGAGTAGGTGTTCAAAACTATGGATTTTCCTCTAATTTGCAGCGTGATTTCTGCTCACTGCAAACTCCACCTCCTGGGTTCAAGTGATTCTCCTGCCTCAACCTCCTGAATAGCTGGGTCTACAGGTGCCCACCACCACACCCACCTATTTTTTTTTGTATTTTTAGTAAAGATGGGGTTTCACCATGTTTGCTAGGCTGGTCTTGAACTCCTGACCTGTAGGTGATCCACCCACCTCAGCCTCCCAAAGTGCTGGGATTATAGGCATGAGCCACCACTCCCGGCCTCATGCACTCCTTTTGAAACACTTATAAGAGCTAACTGTAAAAACAAAAAGTCTAGAAAAATATACTTCTGAATATTAACAGTGGTTACATCCAGATAGTAACATACAGGTAATTTTTGTTTCACTTTTTGTAATTTCTAATTTTTCTACAATGAAAGATTATTTGTGTAAATGAAATTCAAAATTAGGTTACTTTTAGGACAAATTTTCTTTTTGAAAAGATGACATCAGAAATCTATTGACAACTTAATTACCTATTCATTATTTCTATTAACATTTATCCAGTGCCTGTTAAATGTCAGCCTATCTCTTCATTATCTAAAATCCAGAGTCATCTAAATAGTTTCTTCCTTCAAGATGCTCACGACTTTGGCACTGTTTTCCCAATAGTTGGCTTTCTACTAACCATAACTTGCATTTTATATATTTCATAGTTTAGGGGTTTTTTTGTATATTTCTACAGTACACACATTGTTTCCATTTCTTTCTTAATACAATAAACGTTTCCCCTTGACCTTGAAGTTGTTATTGCTTGATAAGACCACTGAGGGTTTTCATCTGCCTATAAACCCGCAATAACACTATCATGGTTATGTTCAAAAGAATATTGCAGCTTCCCTTCTTACACATGTGATGTTTTAACTGGCATCATTTATAAGCAAGTATTAATATCTGTCAATTAGAAATTGTTCCATGTCCATATATAGCACTTTAAGTAAAAGACTAATTTTGTGAGTTTCTCAAACTACCTACTTCAATCAAGTGAATCAATGAGAAATAAACAGTTACATCCAGTGGTTTAAGTTTAAGCTCCCACGAAAAAAAAGTCAAAAAAGCATTTTTATGACTCAGTAATTGTAAAAGAAGTCAATCTTTTGCTGAGAAGAGTCCGCCTTTATTTTCACACCCTAACTGTGCAGTGCAGAAAAGTGTGAATGATATACATTACATGACCTATGTTATAGCATCTACATATAATGTGGTCATGACAGTGTTAGTCAGCCTGCCTAACACTGTCCCATTCCACATCAGTAACAGAGTGCAACATTTCTGCAAGTACCATAGGCTGTTTTAGTGCTTGGTGTTTCTGAACTACTTTTAAACAGAGCTTCTCAATTTAATGCATTTTCTAATGAGATAATTCATTGTTATCTTAAATGTATTAGTATATTTCCAAGACAACATTTTATTACCTTTAGTGATATCAAATTGAGTGGTTTATGAAAAGAGAGCTCAGGCTTTATCAAAATAATAAGATCCTGAGAAAATAATCAAGATCCTGAGAGAAGCTCTTACTGTACCTTTACTACAGAAGAAAATGCTCCTTTATAATTTAGTCTGTGCTAAAAAGCTAGTACTTTTGAGTATTTTAAAAAACTAAGTCAAAACATTTCTTGTGTGGTATTATCTTCACATTCTCTCAATCATGAAATGAGAGATTAGTAGTATTTCGTGTTGTTTTATTTTTTCAAAGGTTTCATTCTATGAAATGTATGTTTACTAAATATGTACAATTTTGGACTAAATAATACATCATGGTATTGTTAAAGAGTTTTAGTGTGTGGAGAGTTCATTTTCAGGGTTCCAGCCTAGCTCTACTGTAAGGCTTTATATGGGGGAGAATAAATCACAGACTCTCTTAATCTTAATTTCTTCCTTAATTAAATAAGAGCTTTGTACCAGACTATCTCTAAGGACTCTTCATATCTAGAATACAATGATTCTATGTACATTTTCACTAGAGAGAGACATGCAGTTGGTCAAAATGCAATGCATCACAAGGTATTATTCCTTAATATATGAAGAATGAATGGAGGGCAAATAATCTGAATGATATTCTCTTGGGTTCATCATCCACACCATCAAAATATTGATGTTGAATTGTTACTATGGGCTAGACCACTTTAGATAATGGAAATGGAAAGTTTAACAAGGTGGACGTTGTCATATTTCTCACTGAGATTTTAGTTGAGTGGAATGATTCTTTAGTGTGAGCAATTTTGCCCCTGAGGGACATTTAATAATAAATGAAAATATTTTTGGTTATCACAACATGTTTCTAGTTAGTAGAGGACCAGGGATGCTGCTAATCATCCTACAATACACAGGAGAGCTCCCACAGCAAAGAATCATGTGGCCCAAAATGTCAATAGTGCTGTGTTTGAGAATCCCTGGGCATGGAAGAGACTGACATGCAGGCAAGGACTCCCAGTGTGAGCATGGCTTCCTCAGTCAACAGTTTTTAAATTATTCTAGAATTCATACAAACAGAAACAAGGAGAACACAAAATCACTTAGAAACTCCAACTTAAGAGTAATATTAACACAGCAGTCTGTAGATTCCAAGCATGTGGAAAGACTTTAAAATTAGCCAAGATTAGTCCGAGGGGAAAGAGGAAGAGAAGAAGCTTGGAGACTCAGGTTGCAATAAAAATCAGAAAGCAAAGTCATAAACTAAAAGAATACTTTCTTATGGGAGAGATGTACTCTGAAGTGCAAAATATTCATCAATTGTAATACTGTTGCAGGAATTGAAAGTGCAGGGTTATTAGAAGGAGTTATTCTAGATCCAGTTTGATTTTTCTTTTTTTAAGTAGTACCAGGTCCTCAGAAAGAATAATATAGCAGAGCCATATTTAAAGGAGCCATTCTCTCTGTGTGCCAGCAGAGCAGGTAAATACCTTTGGGTTTCCAAGCCTGTAACCCCAATTAAATTGGGTTAAATTGGGTTTTGAAGCCTATTATGTCAAGTAATACACACACATGCACACATGTGCGCGTGCACGCGCGCACACACACACACAGAGAGAGAGAGAGAAAAACAAAGTTTTGCCCATAGCTTATCTTAGGAAAAAAAAAAAAAAAACTTGAGATGAAAATGAATGAAGAACACAGCAGCAATGGAAAAAAAAAAACCAGCAGCATAAGAAAGAGAAGTGAAAAAACAAAACTTATTAGCAGCTAAAGAGGAATGAAGCAGATGCAAATTGTGATTATTCTGCTATTTATTTCAAGTAAATGAATTTATAAAAGAAAACCACAAACAGAAATGTAAGAATTCAGGAAAGAGATGTTGCTACAAAAGGGAGAGATAAAACATAAACCGGAAGAACCTGGAAAGATCTAAGAACAAAATATCTGCCATACTGATAAATGTAAAGGAAAACTCACTACCAGCTAAAGTTCTCAAGGAAGCAGATGTCACCATGGAACCAGAGTTCAAGAGATTTACTAGGGAAAATGCTTGTGCCTAAAGGGAAAGGGCAGCAGAAATAAACAAGCACAGCTTCCAAGCCATAATGCAGATCTGACACCTACGAATGGAAGGAAGGGAAACATTGGGCAGGAAACACCTGAGACTGCATAACAGCTTTGAGAAAGTTTCAGGTGGGTTAATGGAGAATCTCACTGAAGACTGGGCATGGGAGTGGTCTCTCATTAAGTAGAATTTTCCTTGCTGTGTCTGGAGAGCAGCAGCGAAAAATCACGGTGTAGGTGTATATCCTGCAGTGGATCCCAAAGGTGTGACAGCCAGAGGCAGTTAACCAACCACACTCCTCCTACAGGTTATCTCTTGAAAACATGTCTGATTAGCACGCCTCCATGGCTGATACACTCATCCATTAGCAGATTTTTCACTTTGGCTCCCAAAGCAACTCTGATTGTACACAATGATATCGCTAAAACAAAGGGATTTAGAAAAGTTGAAAATAAACTGATGGACCCAGCTGGATCTGGGAAATTCAACAAAAGATGGAGGGAGCATAATCCTAATTTCTGAAGTCATTTAATTCAGCAAAAATAAATAAAAAATAAATGAGTGAAGGTGATACTTTACAACACTAAATAATCCTGGAAACAGTATATAGCTGAATTTACATAATATAGCTACAGTAGAGCACATAGGAAAATTTACTGCCTTAAAACTCACATCAACTTTTCGAAACTTTAAAAAAGATGTTAAAATCTAAAAGATTAGAAAAAATACAGAACTATTAAAAATAAAAGCAGAAATTCATTATTTAGAATAAGATCTTTCTTATTTTATAAAATATAAAGAGATAGAGCACTAAAAAACCTCATCAAAAAGGAGATAGTATAAAAATATAAAATAGGAAATGAAGAGTGAGAAATAACCACAGAAATAAAAAACTGCCTTGCTCAACTCTTAACTCTATAAAATAATTTAAAATCTGAATAAAGTAAGTAATTGTATGGATAAAATATATAATCTACTAAAAGTAACCTCCAATTACATACAAGACCTAAAGCGATACTTGGGCCAGGTGCGGTGACTCACGCCTGTAATCCCAACACTTTGGGAGGCTGAGGAGGGCGGATCACAAGGTCAGGAGTTTGAGACCAACCTGGCCAATATGGTGAAACCCCATCTCTACTAAAACTACAAAAATTAGCTGGGCATGGTGGCAGATGCCTGTAGACCCAGCTACTCGGGAGGCTGAGGCAGGTGAATAGCTTGAATCCGGGAGGCGGAGGTTGCAGTGAGCGGAGATCGCAACACTTCACTCCAGCCTGGGTGGCAGAGTGAGACTCCATCTGAAAAAAAAAAAATTATAAAAAATAAATAAAAAATAAAACAACTAAGAAGACTAGTAAAAGTTGCCAAAGGCTTTCCATAAAGAACTGCCTAAATAGATTCACAGGGAAATTTTACTAGACGTTTGAAAGGCAGGTTATTTGACATCTAATTGTTCCAAAGCACACAAAAAAAGGTGAACAACTTGTTTTCAATTGGTATTAAAGTCTGACAAAAAGATATCTATATACCAAATTCACTTACCATTACACATGCAAAAATAAAAAATCAAAACCAAAACAAACAAAATGAACCCTAAATAAAATAAAAGCAAAGAGATTTGGCAATCTAATAAAAATACGATGTCAATATTAAAATAAATTGTTGAAGGAATGTAAAAAGAGTATCATACAATCTATTTTATCAGTTTTAGGATTCATTTTTCATATTCTAACATCAAAGAATTATCTTGTTTTTTAATCGATGGCTTTATTATCACTTTCTGTCACCTGCTGTTTGTAGTTGTAATTAAGTTGTATGAAAGTTTTCCTTTGACATATTATGCTAACACGAAAAAAGTGTCAGTATGAAACTTCGTACACCTTGATGAAATATGATAACAGATAAGAAGCATAACATGAACATAAGCACAGATATAGCAAAATGCTGAAAATGAATTTTAAGAAATTCAATGACTATTCATCACAAAGCAATCAATCAAGCGAGAATATATAAATGTGATTATAACATGAGTAATGTGTCTATCTCAGTTGAACAACCGCATTGTGTGACTATGGAGAAAGAACAACCACTTTCACTAAGTTCAGAAAAAAAAGAAAAATGGCCATTATTCCTGCTATTATTTAAAACTGTGCTGCAGATACTAGCCAATACAATTAGGCAAGAGAAAAAAATAGGGGTATAAAAATTTGAAAGGAGGAAATAAAATTATCAGATTTTTCATATATTTTTATATTTATATCTTTACTTTGTATCATGCAATTGTATATCTATCTTATTCAAGCAACTAAATCAAAAATCACAATATAAAGTTATACAGCAAATATTATGGTGGTGGGGGGCACGTGGCAGTAACACAGGAGCCTTCCTGGAAGTGCTTTCAATGGCCAAAGCTGAAATAATTTAAGCAATAAGATAAATGCCAATAGAATTGGATTGTTGCTCAATTAATAGAATAAATATTCATGGACTCATGTTGATATAATTGAGTGATTCAATAAATAAATAGAGTAGAGGAAACAAGTCTTCATATCAGAAGGAAGAATATCAAATAATAAATATAGAAGAAATGAAGGAAGTAAACAAAAATCACCATGAGAACATCACAGTAATAACTGCTGCATGTAAGATCCATGGATAAATGCTGAAATTAGTGGTAAAAACTTCAAGGAAAAACTTTGCATAGCAACAAAGTATCTCCCCCAAATGTTTATTTACTGTGTGGTTTTAACATATTGTACATACCTGTAGATACTTCTCCTCCAAGGGTGAATTTTACTTCCTCTTCACTTGAGTGTGGCTGGACTTAGTGAATCAAGTGTAACTAATGGAGTATGGAAAGAGAAAAGCGATAGCTTTACAAAGAAAAAACCTAGCAGTTCACTGTATCCAAGTGATCAAAGCTAACATCACCAGTAATGAGTTATAGCAATAGCATGTATCCCCTGATACGATGCAATAAAATTGTATGGCATATCTCTGATATTCTTTCCAAAAATCCATAATCCTTGTCCATTCATGAGAAAACACCAAACTAATCCAAATTGAATAACATTCTACACAATATCTGGCCAGAGTCTTAAAAATTGACAATGTCATGAAGTACAAGAAAAGATTAAGAAAATGTTGCAAATTAGAGGAGACTAAAGAGCCAAGACAAGGTAAAGTGTCATAGTATCCTAGATTAGGTCTTGAAACAGAGAAAGTACATAAATGGAAAAACTAGTTAACTCCAGAAAAGCTGATGAAATCAAGTCTGTATTTTAGTTAGTAGTATTATGCCAACATTAATTTCTCAGTTTTCATAACTGTACCATGGCCGTGTGAAAATGTTAACATTGGAGGAAGCTGGGTGAAGGGCACATGGGAATTCTCTGTACTAGCGTTACAACTCCTCTGTATTTCTAAAATGATTTCAAAATATTAAATTTATTTAAGAGGATACACAAAGTAATAAAGCTTTAGGACCATTCTAAAGGGGACTGTTTACTTTGTGATAAGAATACATTACAGTGATTGGCTCTCATAAAGGTCAGGCAAGACTTTTTTGGAAAGGGACAGTTAAGCAGAGAACTGAGGAATAAGTCATCATTTTTAGGCAAACCAACCATGTGAGCAGCCCAGCCAAGATCAGCCAAGCTAACCTGTCCACTGGCAGGTAACTGCAGATTCATTAATGAATGAGGCCAAGTGGCCTCAGTCTAGTCTATCTTGGATGAAGTGAACTCTGCAGAACTGTGGTTTAACAGATCTACTGTATACAACTGAGGTTTTTGTTGCTGTTTTGTTACCCAGTATTATTGTGGTAATGGTAACTGATACAGATGCCATGTTAGTGCCCGTTCACTGAGATCTAGTACAAATTGTTTCCATCATGTTATCTGCTGCAGGACCCCTCTTTGATTGTTGAAATGGCAAATACTAATTTTTTAGTCTCCCTTATGTCTAGCCACTGTGCAATGTGACATTAAGGAATTTCTGCTCTGTCGTATGGGACAGAATTTAGAACAAAGGGAAACAGAAAAAAATATATCTTTCTTCTTTGATCTGGCAGGAGTTTTAACAGTCATTTTGAGAGACTGATATGGAAGTCTAACCTATGAGGTCTTAATTTTTACTAAATAACACTAAGGATGGTAAAGTACAAAGATTTGATGTTTCCTTTGATGATGTTTGTCCTCAGAAATATCTATCTCCACAAATCTGATTTTGAGAGAAATAAAGGTCCTTATTGTACATACTACATTTAGTTAGATGTTCTGTAATAGGCAACTGGATGCGTTGATTCAGGTCTCTTAACTCCACAAACTGAGGAAATACAAAAGAAGAGGAGGCACAACTAGAAGATATTGGAATCTTATCCCAATAGGTACTCACTGGATTATGGAGAAGGGTCCCCTACATTTCTGGTGCCTATGGCTAATGTTAGGCATAAGAATTGAGTTTTCAATTTTTTGATATGGAAAATTAATTACAATGTACAAAGTAGAGAGAATAGTGTAATGAATTCTTATAAACCCATCCCTAGCTTTAATAATTAACAATATATGCCCAATTTTGTTTCATCTAAAATACTTGTTTCCCTGCTCCCATATGATTTTGAAATAAATCCTGGATACCTGAATAAGAATCTTTTAACAGTTTTCGATTTTAAGGAGGCCTTTTAAAGTATACAACATCAGTGAAACAAATATTTGGTGTTCGTTATTTTAGTTAAGTTTAGAGGTACCTTATCTGATTGGTTCAGAGCTCTATGCAGAAATCCCTATTTATCAGATCACCCTATGACTTGTGGAATAGCCTATGTCAGGTTTGCCACCTTAGTCCTGTAGTTGACCTCCTCTCACAAAGAATAGTAAATACTGTTGGCCTGCGGGGGAATAGTGTGCGTAAGGCGGATTCAGCAAGAATGGCTGAGAGAGCAGACTGAGTGCGCAATGGGCAAATCCCATAACTTCACCTTATCTGAATCAAGCGTTTTGTAGATGCTGAGGCTACAAAGATAAATAAAATAAAGTCTCTGCTCTAGGAGAGTATTTATTTTTATACTGTCATATTGATTCTTGTGTTTAAAAATCAATTAATGCTTTTCTTGATAGTGACCTCTTTTAACAGAGACTCTATCTGCTGTTTCTATAATGTTTCTAGAATTTTTTTTTTTTTTTTTTTTTTTTTTTTTTTTTTTTTTTTTTTTTGAGAACAGGATCTTGCTCTGTAGCCCAGGCTGAGTGCAGTGGTGCGATCTCAGCTCACTGCAACCTCCATCTCCTGGGTTCAAGCAATTCTTCTGCCTCAGCCTCCCAAGAAGCTGGTACTACAGGCGTGTGCCACCACGCCTGGCTAATTTTTTTCTATTATCAGTAGAGATGGAGTTTCACCGTGTTAGCCGGGATGGTCTCAGAGAAGCTGGTACTACAGGCGTGTGCCACCACGCCTGGCTAATTTTTTTCTATTATCAGTAGAGATGGAGTTTCACCGTGTTAGCCGGGATGGTCTCAATCTCCTGACCTCGTGATCCGCCTGTCTCAGCCTACCAAAGTGCTGTGATTACAGATGTGAGCCACCATGTCCAGCCTCTAGAAAATTTTGTTTTACATATTTTTATCATACTTAACATCTCATATTTGATATATTCTACAAACACTCATTGGATAAGTGATTTTGCCAGTTTTTCTATATTGTATACTTTGTCTAACTTTTACATGACAAAAATCTACAAAATTAATTTTACTCATTCCTAATTAATATTTTAAGAAGGGCCATGTAATTTTTCTTGTTCAATGATTCTTTATGTCAGGTATGTATAGCCAACAAGAGGAAACCAGCTTCTCTAAGTATGGCCTAGATCTGCATGTTTACAATAATTTAAACATTATTACATCCATGTTTATGAAATTGACACAAATAAATTATAGTATATGAATTTGAGTGTGTGATGATTATATTGTATTATTTACGTTTCAGTGTCTGGGACCATTTTTTTTCCAACGTGGTATTTGCTTAAAGTAATTATACTGACTGAGAACAGTGGCAGATTGAAATTAAATGTTTGGATTAAATATTTTGTCAGCAAACATGCAGCAACTGCTTTACTGCTGCTGCTTCTCTTCTATGCATACTGATTACAAAATGATTAGCTTTTATTTTGGCACAGTTTTAAAATACTTAGATAAATACCACTTGATATCCAATCTTCTAATTGTTTAAATCATTGGAAAAATCCGGAAGAAAAAATGGCCAAAAGAAATTTAAGGCAATGTTCTAACTTTTAACTGATCCTCATTCAAACAAATAAAAACTTGCCGTCTAGAAGTGATTCTAGTTTTATGAAGTCTAAGTTTCGGCTAAACAAAAAGCCTTCCAGGTGTGCTCAATGCTGGCAGGTGGGTGCGGGGGTGGGGGGAAGTGTCACTTTGTGCTAAAAGAAGAAATATGTGAAACTATTTTTAAGAGGGTGCTTTTGCGGTTTCTTGGATATTGACTGTCTCTTGCAAACTAGTAGTTTAATGTGCTAAATGGAAGCAAATAAGAACATATGGTTTAAATATACCCTGAAATACAAATGTATTTTTAATAACTATCATAGAAGTACTTGACAAGATGTTTTAAGTTTTACTTTCCAGAATCAAACCATTAAAAATCATTTTTAAATAAAGCAAGCCTCTGATAGATATATCTTGTAAATCTCTAGTGTACACTCCCTTAGATTTTGGTCAGGAATTGGAAAGTACAGCGTCATTTTTTTTTAATTTACTTTTTTGAGACGGAGTCTTGCTCTGTCACCCAGGCTGGAGTGCAGTGGGGCGATCTCCACTCACTGCAAGCTCCGCCTCCCGGGTTCACGCCATTCTCCTGCCTCAGCCTCCCGTGTAGCTGGGACTACAGGCGCCCGCCACCACGCCCGGCTAATATGTTTTGTATTTTTAGTAGAGACAGAGTTTCACCGTGTTAGCCAGGATGGTCTCGATCCTGACCTCGTGATCCGCCCGTCTCGGCCTCCCAAAGTGCTGGGATTACAGGTGTGAGCCACCACGCTCGGCCGTGCGGGGCATTTTTAAAGCAACTCTAGGGGCTGACTATAGCCAAGACATCAACTTTAAAAAATATTTAGTTTTTATTTTTCAACGAATAAATATCCCAAGAATAACAAATCAGTTGATGAAAAACATTATGAACATTCTAAAATAAAA
The DNA here is from genome assembly GCF_047675955.1 of Chlorocebus sabaeus. Taxonomy (NCBI): domain Eukaryota; kingdom Metazoa; phylum Chordata; class Mammalia; order Primates; family Cercopithecidae; genus Chlorocebus; species Chlorocebus sabaeus. The sequence goes on along the minus strand of NC_132913.1, from coordinate 51,362,464 downwards.
TAATAACTTTTCAAAGTGATTAAGTGTTACATTTACACGTTTTTATGAGTTCATTCATATTTGCAGTACAATATTAATTCAAAACTCATTTGTCCAGCCAGGCGTGGTGGTTCACGCCTGTAATCATAGCACTTTGGGAGGCTGAGGCAGAAGGAGAGATTGAGCCCAGGAGTTCAAGACCAACTGCTGGGACCAACACAGGGAGATGCAGTCTCTGCAGAAATAAAAATTTAAAAAACAGCTGAGCGTGGTGGTGCCTGCCTGTCATCTCAGCTACTCAGGAGGCTGAGGTGGGAGGATTGCTTGAGCCTAAGACCTTGAGACTGTGGGGTGAACTATGATCACACCACTGCACTCTAGTTTGGATGACAGAATAAGACCCTGTCTCAAAAGAAAAAAAAAAAAAAAAAAAGGATTTGTCTTACAACTGAGAAGGGCAATCAACCAGTTCTTTACATACTATACCATTTAAGTATATCTTACTTATTCCAATTCTGTGGATCATGACAAATCTAGTCCTGGACACTTTAAGCTACCTATTTTCTTCCATTAAGACATGACACAGATCTAATATGCTAGAGGAACTGAGCTGACTCAAATGGAAAATTATGAAACTATTTGGCTTGCTATATGTTGGATCCATTCCAAGTCACATCCATGTACATGGTTCAATCAAAATAAGAAGAGTCTTGGTCACAGTGTCAGCTTTTCTGCATTTTATTCTCAGGATATTCCAAAGTTATGCCACCTGGCAACAAACAGGGCTTTCCTCAAGAGTCTATTTCTGGTATATGATGATGGAGGAGGCATAGAAGGAAGACAAAGGAGAAAAAGAAAGAAATGGGAGGAAAAGGAGAATGAACTGGAGAAAGCATTTCAGTTCTATTCAACTTTTGGCGACACTTATATTGCTTCTAACTATATTGACATTCCTCTGGCATACTGTTTTGAGATTATTTTTGGATACTTGGGTATCACCTGTTAATTTCTTGGCACAAAATTGAGACAGTAAAAAGAAAAAGCCTTCAAGTTTGAAAGCACTGCAAGTGAAAAATGGGATAGTGAGACATTTGCAGAATTGTTCAGGTGCTACTCATGGAATGTGTCCTGCTACCTTCATCATAAAGAATACATTATTTATCTTCTCTTTTGTTGTGGAGCCATACTGTATGCTTTACAAAGCAAAATACAAAGAATTGCCATGTATTTCACGAGTCAATGAGTTAAAAGTGCAGCAAGAAAATTAACTGAACCAATAGACAATACAACAAAATGAACACAACTACTTGTATAAGACACTATATATTTATACAATATGCATGTAAGAAATAATACGCTTGACAAGCTGGTTAAAGCAAACTGTCTACACTTCTGTGCACAGACTGGCTAGATGTTCAACCTGATTCCTTTCCTTCTAGGCAGACGGCTAGACTACACTTCCCAGCCTCCCCTGTGAAGTGGTGTAACCATGCGTCTGAATTCAGAATAATGAAATGTGAGCAAGAAGAGATTAGTAACTTCTTTTGTTGCCAATTGAATTTTAAGTGAATGAGAAAAAATATTGAATTAAACTGAGCTTTGGTTTATTGGTTACATCAGTTAGTACTACTTTCACTATTATAGACATGCGTGCCTGGAACTGGGATGCAACTGTAACCTGAAACTAAAATATTTAATATTACCTTAATGGTTGACCACGAATGCTAAGGAAACTAATAGTAGAGGCCTAAAGCAGAAATCAACGTTTTGAAGAGCTCCTGTCCCTGCTCCTGAATTCCGACCCATTAGCCAATACCCTCCCCAGCCCACCCTATCCTGCCACCTGTGTCAGTCCTCTGGTATTCACTACTTATATTGATTGCTCCGTTTCAGGTTATATGGACTTTACTTTTGGGGTGCAGCTAAGATCCCTTCCCACTGCCATCTAGGTGCTGGTACCATATCAGTTGAGATTTCTTATTTCTGGTCACCCAGTTTGTACCTAAGTTGGCTGCAATGCTGTAAGTGGAAAAGGAGATGTATTTCATTCCAATTGTATCATCCAAATGACTTATCAATTTTTCTTTTCCATGAAAAATGGTAGAGATTTAGGGTTTATGTCTAATGTTAGGTACATGAAAGGCTTCACAAACTCTTTTAGGCATAAACCCACTAAGATAATTAAATCTTCCTTTACTTCTCAGATTGCATCAACTGTTTTCTTACTAATCTACTGATGGATTCCTGACTTATTTATGTAAGAGTGGTGTATTAGTCCATTTTCACGCTGCTATAAAGAACTTCCCTAACACTGGGTAATTTATAAAGGAAAGAGACTTGTTTGCCTCACAGTTCTGCATGGCTGGGGAGGCCTCAGGAAACTTACAAACATGGCAGAAGGGAAAGCAGAAGCCTCCTTCAATGACAGAAGACAGAAGAATGAAAGAAGAACTTCTAATAATTTATAAAACCACCAGATCTCAGGAGAACTCACTCACTATCACAAGAACAGCATAGGGGAAATTGCCCCACGATCCAATCAGCTCCTGTCAGGTCCCTTCCTCAACATCTGGGGATAACAATTCAAGATGAGATTTACGTGGGGACACAAGTCAAACCATATCAAGTGGGAAGAGCATAATGCAGATAATATTGCAAAAGCCTTTTGGAAAAGGGAAAGTATTTCTAGTCTTCTGTTGTCCTATGAAAAGCAAGAACCTAGGTGAGATATGATGAATCATCTGGAATGAGAGTAACTACAGGTACCCTACTCCTGACACCAATTGCCTATGGCAGAGATCACTAATTGATCCCTGAGCTTTTATCCTCAGAGTTCTGAAATTGTTTGAGACGAATTGTACAACTCACTATGGCCACTACAATCTATTTAAGTTGGCACAAGTTTGCTCAACTTGCCATACATTGTATGTATATCCTTTCTGAGGCTGCCATTCCATTTGACCATAGAAAAGAGAAGTACAAATCTAAAGCTCCACACTTTTTCATAATTTTCTCAACAGACCACTTTTCTGAGGATTTGATAATCCCCAATGTCATGCCCTGTTAGTTACATCATTCAAAGCACAGAAACAATTCCATGTAATTGCTTTATCAACCACCTGTAAAATACCCTCACTGCAGCCATGTTTAAAAATGGAAACGGTCCCTTTCAACCCTAAAGAAGTAAAACAATTTAAAGGAATCTGACACTACTGGGATACCCTGCAAATCAAACCTTTTTGAATCTCTCTATTAAAGGAAATATCGAGCTACATCCTTATCGATGCTACCAGCAAACCCAAATGGAAGATAGAGCTGTTAACTGTACGGGATTGTGATTATAAAGGAAAAATCTCTTCTATGTGGTTCATGTGTAGAATGGGATGGTGCAGTCTCAAAAGCAAGTGTTCAGGTTATCCAGGCTAACTTCCTCTAAGCCCGAGAGGAGTAAAACATGTTATTTCATTAGAGAATTTTGTCACATCTCTTCCTTAATTACAGTCATCTTTCTTTTAAGTTGCTCTTAGGAACAAACTTGAAAACAAAGCATCAAAACTAGGTGAGGGCTGACTTGTCTTTTTAAAAGCAAACAAATGAATCTGACATATTTTTTCTGCACGCCACCTCTTGAATTTGAAAAGACGTTAGGAAAACTAAATTTTAAGGTTCTACCATCGACTGAGAAGACACTTTGGAAAACTATCTTGTTTTGATTTTATCTAGAAGCATTTATTCCCTAGCTGACTGAAACTAGCTGGGAAATTATTTGCCATTGTTTTTTTCTTTGCCACATGGTAGATTCTCCTTTTCTCCACCTCTAGCCTGACAGCTGATAGAATTTTGAATGGTCATTTCACATGCCACATTATTATCTAGGACTAAATCAACAAATTGTGGAAAGAAGATAAACTGTACTTTAGGTATTAAAGGACAGGTCCAGCAATGCCCAAGGATTCCTGTAGCCAGTGAAATCTGGCATAGGGTTTTGATAATTGGGCATGATTTAGCAGGGTCTCAACTCCTCAAAACTCCTGGTGAGGCTCCAGTGCAGAAGCAGCTGGACCAAGGCTCACTGGGACTTTGACACCTCTCCATATCCTTTTATGTCTAGTGTAGTTCCTAGTGAGATCATACAGATGACTTGCTGTGGTTGTTGAATGAAAAGATAACTTACCTCTGATCTTTGATAGTTACAAAATGAATGCAGTCCAGTTTCCAAGATGCTGTTGGTTTTTCTTACCCTTTTAAGGATTATTTTATTTGCAAATAAACAGAACATGAGATTGAGAGTCAACTTGCTGTGACTCAGACAGCTCTACCAATTTACTACCTCTGTTATTTTGGGCACACTGCTTAGTTAAGCTTCAAGATCTTCAGGTATCAGATGTGGGTGCAAATTAGTACCTCTTTTGTAAGGTTGTTGTGCAATTTTAAGAAGTTAATACATGTAAGCATTTAGCATATAATAAATAATTGCCTCTCAAACTTGAGCCTGCACACACTTCTTTTGGAAATCTTATTAAAATGCAGATTGTAATTTAATAGCTCTGGGATGGGACTTGTATTTCTGACAAGTTCCTAGGTGAGACCAGTGTTGCTACTCCATGAACCAGAATTTGGTAGGAAGGTTTTAGAGCACCTAAAGTTTATTTTTATCAACACTATTTTTATATCATGCCATTTTTATTATTATTAACATCTGCTTTTCCCATTAAACGCAAGCTCCATTGAAAAAGGTGGTGGGGGTAACAAAGTCCCGCATATCAACTCTTTTATCCCTTTGCCATATGGTTCTCAATACTATATGCTTAATAAATATTGTCTGGACTAATTCAATACAAAATGCTCTCCATTCTCCTGTAACACTCTTCCATTATTTTTAACAATAAGTAGGTTAAATTAATACATTACGTCTCCTACTACTTATATTTTTTAGCTTTAGCTGAGTTGTTATTTTCTAATTCCATTCTCCAATTCTGGTTGATGCGGTAGTTTTTGGAATTTTCATAGCCCCCTGACTTACCTTCATCACACATGTATTACACTGTGTGCCTGTCTGCTTCCTTGTAGGTTTTGTAGTGTTTACAAGTAGAAACTGTGCACTGTACACATTTGTAACCTCATCACTTAACACAGCCCCTGCACATAGTAGGCATTCCATGAAATTCTGTTGAAAGGGACAATAGATGAATGAACACTTATAGAAAGGTCTCCTAAAAAGGATCAGCTTCTTAACATTTGGGCATCTGAACTGTAAGAGACAATATTTTTTGTCTTTTATTACCTGACAAGTGTTTTTTAGAAAATAAAAACCGTTTGAGAATTAGAGTCTTGTCTGTCTCCATCCAAGGCATGGCCCAAACTCTGGATTAGGACTAGAAGGCCAAGTTTTCCACAAACTCTCACTCACACTTCCTGGAACATGACCTTGGGCAGGTCAAGCAGCCTCTGTGACCCAGGCCAACTCTTCTCTGAAGCCCTGGGGCTGCATTTCCAGATAGAGCATAGCTAAGGGAAGAGGCTATGGATTTGTTCCTGTCCTAGGCGTGCTTCTGGAAGCCTGTGAGGAGGCAGGTTCTGGGGTGGATTTGGCATCAGCTGAAGTCATCTCATCAGCTCTTCCCCTACCTTAAACCCAAGGTAGACTTAGGGATTGACTAATTGGGGGACTCTGATTTATTCGTTTGTTGAAACCTTGTCCGGAAAAATAGTAAATCAGGGAAAAATTTGAACTACACCCTCTGAAATTTTCTATAAACTCTAATCTCAACTGATGTAATTCAAATTGTTTAGCTGATTTATCAATGCCATAAATTTTCTCAGCGCTGTGATTCTCAATCCTAGCTGCACATTACAATCACCTGGGGGCACTTTAAAAAAACACGGATGCTGGGTGAGAACAACGGAATCATGTTCTATTGGAGCCAAGCATCTTTGTTTTTTTAAAGCTGCTTAAGTCATTCTTATATGCAGCTAAAGCTGAGATTCACTATTTTACTGTTTTTAGTAAATACCTGCATTCCGGAGTTTCCTATGCATCTAATTATGAAGCTGAACGAATAATAGGTAAAAGAGGCTTTATCTAAATGTTTAAAATATAACTATTGCTTTGCATATTATATGTCTTCAATAAGTATCAATTGAATAAATATTATAATTTTAAGCCACTACTATTTAGTCTTTGAATTGGTGAAAAGATAAATGGATGTGAACAGTTTCTTTTGGTTTCTTCTTTCAAAGGAAACATGTGATTCTTGTTGCTAAGGAAACAGTCATCCATTCATGTTCTTCACTCCATCTTTGGGGCACGCCCAGTGCCGATCATGTCAGGCCTTCCAGAGAAAAGTGTTTTAAAATCATCTTATAACCAAGTTTTACTGGCTCGAAAAACTGTTGCCATATTTTGTTCCATACCCAATGGCCAGAATTGTCCTTCCAAGTGCTGGGAATTAGCTTAAAGCTCTCTCATGGGGGAAAGAAAAAGCTCTATTGTAGGATGAAGGACAGTGATCTCTAGACTAACCCAAAGTATTTGAAAACTATGTTACAAGTTAAGGCTCATATTAAAACACAGCTACAAGGGCCTGGACTACAGGGAAGCAAGTGAGATGCATTGGACGTGGAATTTAAGGGCCCTCCTAAAATTTAAGTGGGTGCTTCTTTAAGGTTTACACCCAAAGCACTTTCTTCACCTTACCCTTGTGTCAGCCCTGAGAGTCACTTCTAGGGCAGAAAGACATTCTATGCCTACACATTTCATCAAGAAAAAGGAGTAATTTCTTTACATTAAACTATAAAAACTATAGAGACGCTGAAGATAATTATAGAGCTTGGAATGTAGCCAAACCACTAAGGTCAATATCTTTGCTCTAAGGGCAATGGGACTTAGGACAAGATCTGGTCAGGGCCTCAACTACATATCTCATCTGTAAAATGGGTGCCCATTTGTAACTCCCTTCCCAACAGTTCTATGCTGTTTTGCCTCCTCTTTTGCTGGCAGGACCATAACTGTTCAAGTGTCCACGTATCTCACATATGCCTCATGGGTGAATTCTAATTAGTTTAAGAAAACCATGATATGTCATGCCTTTGCCCAAGATTGGTGAGAGATCAGTATGTGACACATTTCTAGACAATATGACAAGAGAAGAGATCTTTGGCCCCAAGTTTTCTCGGTCTTAAATAAATTTGCACAGGGGGAACAGTCCCACTTCTTCTACTGAATATTTTTTGTCTGCATGGGGTGCTTAGAACCATGGCAATATTTTTCAAGCAAAAGGAGAGCTATGTGAGAGTAAAGCCAATATGGTGAACATGGGAGAGTAGAATAATAGAAAGATCTTAAATATTTTATTTCAATGTTAAACTGCTAAATTGACCAAAAGCAGAGCCACCTTACTTTTGATGCTGCTTAAATTAAGACAAATATATGTGTGTATATATAGATGTATCCTTTTATTGCTTAGGCCAGTTTGTCAGGGTTTTCTGTTACTCTTAGCCAGAGAACCCTGTATCCAAAATAGTATGTTATGTTTTATATTCTTGATGAGTAATAATTTCATCAGTGCCTAGATTGAAGAGTAAAGAAACTCAGAGTATGGCATTAAAAAAAAAAAAAACTATGTCACGATTTTTGGCTAAGAATAAAAAATTAAGAGAACATAATAAATGGAAAAAATAACATGGTTTGTTTAAGAAAATTAATTTGTGTGAACTCAATATCTTTATTTTATTTATTTATTTATTATTTTTTGACGGAGTTTCACTCTTGTTGCCCAGGCTGGAGTGCAATGGTGCAATCTCGGCTCACTGCAACCTCTGCCCCCCGGGTTCAAGTGATCCTCCTGCCTCAGCATCCAGAGTAGCTGGGACTTCAGGCATGCACCACCACGCCTGGCTAATTTTTGTATTTTTAGTGGAGATGGGGTTTCATCATGTTGGTCAGGCTGATATTGAACTCCTGACCTCAGAGACCTCATGTGATTTGCCCGCCTTGGCCTCCCAAAGTATTGGGATTGCAGGCCTTGAGGAACTATGCCCAGCCAACTCAATATCTTATACTAGTATCTTGATCCTGGCACTACTGACATTTCCGGCTGGATAATTTTTTATTGTAGTGGGATGTCTTGTGCTTGTAAGATATTAAGCAGCACCGCTGGCCTCTATGCACTAGATAACAGTAGCCTCCCTCCTCCTCGCCCCAAATTCCAGTTGTAACAAGAATGTCTCCAGACATGACCAAATGTCACCCCTACTGGGAGTGAGGATGGGGAAGGAGCCAAAAAAACAAACTAGTTGAGAACCACTGCCTTAGACTTTACTGGCCATGAGAAGAAATTATTTAAAATCCTCATTTTACAGAAACAGAAAATTTCTTTATCAGTTTCTTTTCAACTCATTAGCAAGTGTTAAATGCATATTTTCTATGTTCCAAATACAAGATTTGTTACAGTTAGGGAACCCAGAATATTACCATGGGAGCAGAAATCTTACTTACTTTAGGTACAGTTATCCTTTCAGTGCTTAGCAAAGTGCCTAACTTATGGTAGATTCAATAAATACTCTAAATAAAGGAAGAGATGATGGATGGATGGATGGATGCATGGATGGATGGATGGATGGATGGATGAATTAGAAAAATAACTCCTTAAACTACTTCTTGTCATGAAGACAAAATTAATCCATTCAAAATCTAATTTGAAAACAACAAAGTGGCAATATGTATAAAATAATGAAGTGCCATAGGAATCTGGAAAATCGTGTTACCAAGGAGAACTAACAGAGTAAGGATAGAGAATGTGATTAAAATAAAAGAAAACAAACAAACAAGCCCCTGTCGCCAGAGGCCAGAGGGGAAAAAATGAAACTTGGTGACAACGTAGAAAAAGAAAGTGAACAAAAACAGCAGCCAATTCTAAATTTTAAGGCAGCTGGCTCCAAACTTTTCTCCAATTCCAGGGATGTGGAACAAAGTGAGGAAGGAAAAATGTCAGTAGAAAAGGAGACTTCGATCATTGTTTCAACCAGAACTGTTATACTAGCATCTTTATTAGTTTATTTTATTAAATTTGAATAAGAGAGTAATACCTTTTACAGAAAACAGTCTAAAAACTGATTTCCTAGAACAAAGGGCATTTGAAAATCTGTACTACTGCTGATTGACTTAAATAGACTGAATGAGAGAGAAAGAAGTAGTATGTGGCTGGGGAGTGGAGAAGGGTGCATTTAGCTTCACACAGGTGAATCTGAGGTACGGATGTAACATCTATGTGATAAGACCCCAGAGCCAGATGGAAACAGGTTTATAACCTAGACAAGAAGGTAGGGCTAGAGTGTGGATCTGGATATCATTTATATGGAGATAAAATGATGCAAGGAATTACTAAAGAAGCTAGGGAACAGAGGTTAAAGGGAATCTGTGATCAGAGGAAATAAATAAAATAATTTGAAGCATCTAATGGTCTTACTGAAAGCAGAAGAACCAACCAGTGAAGAAAAAAGAAAATCAGGAACCTGTAATCTCATGAGATGTTACATCAATGATAGACAGCCATCATAGACATATGCTTAGAAAACTGGAAGAAGATGAAGCCAAAAACGGGCCCTGTATCTGTCAGCAGGGGGAGAGTTAACAGTACTTAAGGCAGCAAAAAACATATATATCTTTTCAGTTGTGTATATGACTGGACAAAAGCCTACACAAATGTTCTATATCACTGTGAGAGCTGGAAAATATGCTTAAGTGTAAGCTATTTTGCAAAATTCCCAGAGCACAACTTGACATTAGTGGGGGCTGATATGCCAAAAAAATGAATTACTAATGTAGACTAAAATAAGCCACTATAAAATCTCTAAAGCTATCTTATTGCATTTAACAATTCTTTTCCAAGAGTTGGACAGCTTTTCATAACTTCCTACGCAAGTGAAATCTGGATCGTGTCTTAAGGGAAACCCACCTACTCGGTTTAATTTTACCCAGCTCAAGTCTTTTACCAGAAAGGGAGTCAAGATGAATTGCTTGGGAAGTGGATAAAGGAGCTAGAGACGAAAGAGGAAGGATAGGAGAAAGAAATCATCCCGAGCCAGTGATATTCTAATTATTTTTTTGGTGTCAAAAACTAACACTTACCAAACAAAATCTTTTTTGGAAGTCAAGATAAATGATTCTGAGAGACGCAAGGCTGCTGTGCTTAAAGTGGGATTGGGGGAACCCTGCCTTTTGGCTTATGTCCTTGAACATTTATGAAAACTCTCTTGGGGCCCCCCTAAAGTGCAACTGAAAACAATATACTGAACCCCTTCACCAATCAAAATCAGAAGTGCAGACATACTCAAGATCTTCCTCAAGGTGATTCAGCTAGCTAATGACCCAAACAGAGTGAGAAACCAATTGTCTTTAGTTTAGTGCATTGTGTTCAAGTTGCAGACATATCAGGGGGCTGAAGCAGGATGGTATATTTTCCCCTGGTCTTTGAATGTCTCAGAAAAATTGTCCAAGTCAAATATTTCCTTTTCTAAATCTCGTGTCTCCCATTAATTGATTTATGTGAAAATAAATAAAAATTAGTTTTCCAGAAATGGAATAGGGGAGTAATTCACCATCCATTTTGTACTTTCTTTTAATTGCTACATAAATAAATACATACCATTTCAAGCACAGTGGCTCATGCCTATAATCCCAGCATTTTGGAAGGCCAAGGTGGGTGGATAACTTGAGCTCAGGAGTTCAAGATCAGCCTGGGCATCATGATGGAACCCCATCTCTACAAAAAATACAAAAATTAGCTGGGTGTGGTGGCATGTGACTGTCAACTACTCAGAAGGCTGAGGCAGGAGGATTACTTGTGCCTGGGAGGTTGAGGCTGCAGTGAGCCTAGATTGCACCACTGCACTCCAGCATGGGTGATTGAGACGCTCTATAAGAAATAAAATAAAATAAAATAAATTACAAACCAAAGTCAGTCAAGCATGGTCTCTCATTTAAAGATTCTCTGCCTTGAAGTGCATTAAACTACACAAATGGAAAGAGGGTGGTGGGAAATGACATCTTGTCCCCATTTGCACATTAACAAGAAAATCAGATATAGCTATAATTTAACTTTAATAAATCAAATTCTTTTGAAAATATTTGATGGTCTGATTCCAAAATCAGATTCGTTTGGTATTGGGTCCACAGTTGTTAGCAGCTTTTGTGGGGGTCTGTGTAGGAGAAAGCATTTAAAGGCTAGTTCTATGTCTACAGAGCCCAAATCTCCTTTTCTGACAGGCAGATTTTATAGTGGTTTATTTTGGTCTACATTAGTATTTCATTTTTTGGCATTAAAGCCTTATCCAATGTCAAGCCTGCCTCTCTCCCTATACAAGCTCTGTGATTTCTTTAAAAACAGGAAACTGATAGCTTTAAAAAAAAAAAAAGGTTGTTTGCTCTGTGTAATAATAGCTAAGCAGTGCCTGTCAACCAACTTTGTTAGAGCATCACACTGGAGAGGAACTGCAATGAGGCTGCGACTATTCAGCCATTTCCAACAAAACAGAAGAGAATTCCTAAATACTGCATGAATTCTTGCCTCTGTCATTTGTTGTTTTCTACTGGCTGCTTAAGAGCCAGTGATGATTTTTTTCCTCTCAGTCTTTCCACTGAAGTGACTGGCATATATAGTGACTGGCATATATTAGGCACATTAAAAAAACTCTTGAAAACTGAAAGTTGTCTTTCATATAGATCAGACAAAAGTGGACTCACTGTAGTCCAGGAGATGATATTCAGGTCAGGATCCAGTATTCTACATACTACGTGTGCTCAGGATGGTCATACATCATCTCGCAGGGATTATAGGCAAAGGGGACAAAGTTTCCTTATACAGTCTGTTACATCTACAAAACATGGAAATAATTTGCAGTCAGGTCAAATGCCTTTGGAGAATGTGATTCATTGCACTGCTCCTGACCTATACCAAATTTGAGTTTGGAGATCTTCATCTCAGTTTGAAACTAGGTAGATTTATGGGTCTGTCCGCACTGCAAAGTCCTTTGACGTCATCTCAATAGGAAGTGTACTTGGTAGGGAGAATATTAAGGAAATAGCTATATCTACATTAAAGAAAATTAATTGGTCAACTAAGGCAAACAATAGTTTATTTCTCCAAAATATAAATATTTAAATCATTTATTTGACTGGTCATTTAGGAAAAACAGATGGTTTAAATGATTTTACATAAAGAAGTAACAAATGCCTAACTGAGGAAGAACTGATGTTATGCCAAAGACCTTTTCTTTTTGCTTTCTCAATATCATATATTACTCAATATCATATATTGTTGACATAGCAATATCAATAATATATCTGTATATACACATGCACATGCACATATACACACAAATATGCACACACATGGAATCTCCCAATATAAATATAGGTAGATAGATAGATAAAGTATTGATAAATACAAATGTTTAAATAACTTTTGTTAAGTAAAAAAGAGAAATAATAAAATCCATATTTTCCCACATCATTAGTTACATCTCTATTAATAAATATGTAGACTAAACATTAACCTGAACATATTCTGAGCAATCTTAGATACTTCAAGCTTGACAAAAGAAAGAGAATAATACAACTTAAAAAAAAAGTGTTTTTAGGAAAATGGAGCCTTTAGCATTAATATTTGTAATGCATTTTTTTCTACTGTGATGTTATTTTTCACCCTTAACAGTTTTTGTATTTTGTGTGTGGTGGGGACACGTAATAGAAAGAAGACTATTTTATGAATGCTATTCCACATTCCTTTGGCATTGTCTGAAGGAAAGAGTTTGAAATAGGAGGGAGCTCTTCAAAGTAAGTTAGCCGGGATTTTTAAGTTTAATGAGGGGAGGAGAAAAGTGAGACTCTCTGAAAGGAGAGAGCAGACCAGAGCAACATGGCAGCATGTTGGGGATTTGAGGAATAAGGTCCAAAATAGACTCCCTGTAGTGATAAGAATTTTAGAAAGAGTGATGTCTTATAGTTGGATGAAGTTGTTTCTGTGCAGTATTTTCCTTGCATTATGCCTCAAGAAATAATAAAAATCTGGAAGTCACAGAAGCACTCTGTTAGTGGTGCCTTCGAAAATAAAGGAGAAAGAGCTATAACTATGCTTGGTGTGAATTGTTGAGGAAAAAATACACAACATAGAAGAAGGATAAAGGGACACAATATATAATTACTTGAATATTTGTTCATCGGAGTGTTTTGATCTATACCAATAAGCTGTGAGCTCCGACAACAGGAACCATTCCGGTCTCATGCACTGATATACCCCAGTACCGGGATCGTGAACAATACCTGTTTTTTGCCAAGTGGTCAATAAAATCTGTTGAATCAACAAATGAATAAAAATTAATCAGAGAACATGAGTTCAAGTTGATAAAAGACAAACAGCCATAAGTACCTCCAATTTTTCAGTTGGAGAAGGTCCTGAACTTCTGGCAGAGATAAAAATGAAGAAATTGAGAAATTTACATTAGGCTCAGGCTATTGAAAGAAAAGGCAACTGTTCTGTTTCACCCCCAATTTAGTGGACTGCAATACAATTCTGATGTTAACCACCTGGAGTTAGCCTGAAACTCCACAAGTGAAAAATACAATCCTCCACAAGACTGCCCTTACTTCAGATACCAGTCTCACTTTGGGGGATTCCCAGGACACTCATACTTCTGATAAATTGACTGTACATTTGGGGATTTCTATGACCCCTCAGGTTTGCTAATCCACTAGAACAACTCACAGAACTTACGAAAGTGCTACACTGATAATCAAAGTTTTATTATAAAGGATACAAATAAGGACCAGTCAAATGAAAAGACATACAAGGTGAGATCTGAGAAGGAGTGATATCCAGAGACGTTTTTTCAGATTTTGACTCATCAAAACCTCAGTGTATCCAATGAAAACGTTTAAAACTATTTTTAAGATTATCAATTAATTCATTATTGGTTTTCCTCCTGCCATATCTAAAATCTCACTCAATAAAAAGTTGGTGCCAGAAATATCTGGATAATACTGGAATTTTTATTTATTAAGGTCATTGATACCACTCCCTGTAAAGGTCTGGATTCCAAATCTGATAAGTAAACCTTTCGTGGTGCAGTACCATTGACGAATAATTGCAGATGTAAAATTAGTTCTATTATCAATTCTCCAAGTCCTCTGCACTTAAAGAGTCAAGAATATGGCCTTTTAAAAATCAACAGACATATACATCTATGTTGTAAAAGAACTCAAGCACATCAGAAAAACACTCATAAATTAGGCCAAGGATTCAGGTTTAACATATTAAAATAATTTGAGTAAAAACATAAAATTACCTTTCAGGAACTCTCTGCCTGTAGGATCTAATCAGTATTCAGGAAGTCTTACTCACGCCCTTCTGTCTTTTTGGAAGCTCAGTTATTTCATAAAGACATGACAAAGCTTTCTCATTCATTTTTTCATTTACTCATTGAACGTCTATATCGAGCACAATGCTAGGTTCTAGGGATCTAGAAGTAAAGAGAACAGGCAAGGTTCTTATTCTCATAGAGCTTTATTCTTGTAGCAGCCTGCAGGAAGCAGATGATATAAAGCAAACACATTACTAAACAAGAAAATTACAAACTGTGAAGAGTGCAACTGGAGGAAATAACTAGGGGAGGACATAGTAACTGAAGAAAGTGCTTTAGAGGTTTAATCAGGGAAGGTCTCTCTGAAGAGGTGATATTTGAAGTGAAACCCAAAGGATAAAGGAGAAGAAACGTCATTCCAGGCAGAAGGATAAATTAGGGCTCCAGCCTGGCGGCAGAAAAGGGCTTAGCAAGACAGAGGCTCAGTGTGAGGAATTGGCAAATGGTGTAGGGTGAAGCTTGAGGAACATGTGGCAGATCAACTGGGGCCTTGTTTGGTCATGGCGATAAACTTGGAATTTATTCTGAGTACAATCAGAACTCACTGGAAGAGTTTTTACATGTCCCAGCCACATGATCTTATTTCCATTTTTAAAAGATTATTCGGCTCCTACTGTGCAGAATAATGGGAGGAGGAGGCAAGAATGGAACTGGAAAGTCATATAGGAATCAGCTTTTTACTGGAAAAATTCTAAAGCTCTGCAAACCAAAATATATGTTATCCCTATATAGGACCTTGATAGCAGGAATAAATTGTCTAATTGTACAGAAGTGAAATGAAATATCATCAGGGAGAAAATAAAGCAAATCTAAGAACTTACTGCATTGAAATGCTTACAGAAAGAAAACTTTGCCTCTCCTGATAGTGGCCCCACTCTCCATTGACAACTACCTAAGAATGGGATCTAATTCTCTTGACCAGGCTGAAGTGCAGTGACACAATCACAGCTCACTGCAGTCTTGACCTCCTGGGCTCAAGCAATCCTCCCACCTCAGACTCTTGAGTAGTTGGGAACATAGGCATGAGCCACCACAGAGACCGGGTCTTGCTAAGTTGCCCAGGCTGGTCTTGAACTACTGGGCTTAAGCAATCCTCCTGTCTCGACCTTCCAAAGTGCTGGGATTACAGATGTGAACCACCACACACACCCATGATTTTCACTTCTATGCCCACATTTTGTGGTACCATTTAGGCAAGCATGAAAAAACAAAAACACAGTTTCAATAATTTGCAGTTAAAATATATATCATATTATGTCATTTGAATGCCGTTATTTATCAGAAAAATACCCCTTTGCTATTCTATGTTCATCTAATAAAGACTGCAGTAGCATTAAATGTGATTTTAAAGTCCTGTGAGTCCAAATTTTTCAGAAGTAGCATGTCAGATTTTATAAAGAAAAATGAAATTACAGGATTTGATATGCAGAAATTTGCATTACAAGCAACTCTAGTTCACACCTACTATCTTGAGGATATCTGTAGTTCCAAATACTATGTTTAACCTACAGTTTGCCTCCCTTTTTGAAATATTTCACCATGTACGTGGCAAACCCTCATGAATTCAGACTAATTGAAGTTAAGCCCTATGTGGATTAATAAAAAGTTAGAATTATACCACATATTCAGAACCATTATTATTATTATAAGCATATTCTCATATAATATCACCATTATTATTATAACATGGTAATGATAATCAGTACTTCAACTAGAATAGGCTGTATGAAAAATAGTAATATTTCTAAAGGACTTTCTCTAGATTTATAGCATTCATTGTATTTTCCTTTTTAGCATGTTTAATAATTAAGGTGGGCATTTTAAAAGAAGATTACTGCTCAATCATGACAAATATAATTTAACATGCATGTGGGACATTTTACTAATGTTGAAAATTTCTCCAAAAAACGGCATTATGTTTTCCTTTCTTCGTGCTTTTAAAATCTGGCTTTCCCTCACTCGCTTGCTCGGCTGTTTACTTCTTTACCTTTCTCCTCCCATAACCTCTTCTTCTTATCCTGTTGACTATTTACAGATATCCAGAGTAACAAAATTGTTTTTTTAATTAAAAGGGGAAAAACAATTTTTAAAAGCTGCCATTGCGGGAAAATGTTTTCAGAAATGAAGCACCAGGGGCTTTGGCAATGGCCTCTGTGCTATTTTCCCAACTGTTTTGGTATTTTAGTGATTGTAAAGAAATGACCCTTAAAGTTGCCGTGTCAGGTTGGTAATAAAATGACGTCTTGGGGAAACCAAATCCTTTCTTTCCCTGTGCTTTCTTTTTTTCCTCCTGTAATTAGACTTGCCATCATCAGGGACTGCCTTTGTTATTAACAGCATCCCTCTCACCTCTGCTCAGGGACAGTGATAGCTAAATGAAGGCATCCCCTTCCGCACCAGGTTGAATATTTGGACACAAACCACATTCACAACAGCTGCATTTTTCCTTTGTTAACCTCAATAATCTTCGGGGATTCTTGGTTTTATTTGCAAGGGCCCTGCTAGGCATCTTTCTCCCTTGTGCTTCTACACAGTGTTCTATTATTTGTTATGAAAAACACAAAAAAGATAGCTGCCACTCTGGCCTTTCAAGTTCCCAGCCTGCATAACATTTCTCTGGAATTGGTCACCAGCCAGGACCATCACTAAGGGGAAACATGTGGTTGCCACTTGTGTCTAGTGCACGTCTCACTGAATCTGGTAGTTTCAATTGAATGCGCTGATGTCACTCTTCCAAGTGAACGAACCCCACAGGGATTGTAGAGAAGAACTAGGATTGTTTTTTATCAAGCCAGGGACCTTGCATTTTCTCCTCAAACCGTCAGCAGACTCACCTTCTGCAGTGCCTGCCAGCACCGGGGCAGATGTAACCAATTAGCACACTCAGACATTTGTTTTCTTCAAGGGTCTGTCTATTCTCTGCGCCTTCTGCTGGGTTCTGTCCAGATACCATCACGCAAGGAACGTCATCTATGTTGTTTTTTCTCTGAGACAGATTGAGAGACCTATGATGTAAAGATCTACATTTCATAGCCTCGACCTACTGATAAGCCATCAACTACTAAGCACTCTCAAAAAATACATTCATCAGTCATTAATTTGTTCGTTTAAAAAAAAATTTATTGACGGTGGCTCATGCTTGTAATCCAGCACTTTGGGAGGCTGAGGTGGGCAGATCACCTGAGGTCAGGAGTTTGAGACCAGCTGGCCAACATGATGAAACCCCATCTCTAATAAAATTAAAAAATTAGCCGGGTGTGGTGGCACATGCCTGTAGTCCCAGTTACTTGGGAGGCTGAGGCAGGAGAATCATTTGGACCCAGGAGGCGGAGGCTGCAGTGAGCCGAGATCATACCACTGCACTCCAGCCCGGCCAACAGAGCGAGACTCCATTTTGAAAACAAAACAAAACAAAACAAAAAGGGCCGGGCATGGTGGCTCACACCTGTAATCCCAGAACTTTCGGGGGCTGAGGTGGGCTGATCACCTGAGGTCAGGAGTTTGGGACCAGCCTGGCCAATATGGTGAAACACCATCTCTACTAAAAATAAAAAATTAGTAGGTTGTGGTGGCTCATACCTGTAGTCCCAGTTACTTGGGAGGCTGAGGCAGGAGAATCATTTGGACCCAGGAGGCGGAGGCTGCAGTGAGCCGAGATCATACCACTGCACTCCAGCCCGGCCGACAGAGCGAGACTTCATCTGAAAACAAAAGAAAAAGAAAAGAAAAAAAGGCCGGGTGCGATGGCTCTCCTGTAATCCCAGAACTTTGGGAGGCTGAGGCAGGCTGATCACCTGAGGTCAGGAGTTTGAGACCAGTCTGGCCAACATGGTGAAACCCCATCCCTACTAAAAATAAAAAATTAGCCAGGTGTGGTGGTGCATGCCTGTAGTCCCAGCTACTTCAGAGGCTGAGGCAGGAGAATCGCTTGAACCGGGAGGCAGAGGTTACAGTGAGCCAAGATCATGCCACTGTACTCCAGCCTGGGCGACAGAGTGAGACTCCATCTCAAAAAAAAAAAAAAAAAAAAAAAAATATATATATATATATATATACACACACACACACACACACACACACATGTATAATAACAGGTGACTTCATACAGGAATAAGTGCAACGGAGAAAATAAAGTCATAGAGTGTGAAAAAGAAAGACTGATCATTCAGGACATGCCATTGGAGGTGGATGTGAATAAAGAAAAGAAGCTGGGTATTTGAGACATGGAGAAATGGCATATGGCAGAGGACCAGCATGCGTGGAAGCTCAGAGGCAGGGTTGAATTGAATTTAACTTCCTTTCGGGACAGAAGGCCACTATGGCAGGTCGAGAGAGAGATACTCGAGTGTGATGTACCCTTTTGAAGTCTATAATCAATATCTTCTTTATATGGGATATGGGAAAAATCAGTAGAGATGATCTTACCAATGAAATGAAGATAATGTATGTCCAGAATAGTTCCTGATACATAATACTTCATAGATATTTGTTGAGATAAAGCCTTGGAGCGAATTTTCAAATTGGACAATTCAGTTTCAATTGTTTCAGCAAACAGTGATGAGTGTTAGCAGTAATGATATCAGCTTCTACATGTTAACATACTGTTTAATATTTACAGCAATATTTAAATGGAGTATCTATCATGACTGCTTTAAAAGATGTTGAAACTGAAGATTTTTGAGTTTAAAAATTTGAAGAGGGCTACGGAGATCGGAAAAGGTAGACCTGAATTGAAACCCAGGTTTGAATCCTTACCACCACCATTCACTGGAACTAATCTACTGTGAGTTGGACTATGAGGTAGAAAGTGGACAAATAAAGGGACCTAATGCAGAGACACCGTCTTCAATGAATAGTCCTACTGGCACTGCAAGTTGAATATAAGGATCTCTATATAACAGGTAAATAAACTAAAGTTCAGACAGAATAAGTGACCTGACTAAGGGTGCGTGGTTGGGATTCCAACCCGATATTGTCTACTTCTGATATATCTTTCCCCATGTAAGTCTATTAGGCAGCCAAAGTTGAGAATAGAAGGATAGAGGCAAGGCTTTTCTCATTGCATCAGACAAGGTATTTTTCAGCAAGATGATTGCATCAATTAATGTTTAGGTGGAAGCAACATAAATGGATTCTCACTGCATTTAAATTAAAAGGGAGGAAGGAGATTATTGGAAGACAACTGAGATAGCTAACACAACTTAAGAAATTGCAAAGCTACATATTTCCAGGAAGACAGAAGAAGTGGCAATTCCATGACAGTGGACCTGTGTACCTTCTCTGTGGGTGCTCCGCTCCTTTACAGTGACTCTGCTGACTCCTCTACTTCTCTCTCTCTCTGTTTAAATTGAACCTTTCTAAAAAGACTCAGATTCAGTCAGTTTGGGTTAGGCTTTCATCCCTGTAGTCCACAGGATAGAGATGGCTACCTGAAGGATGTGTTGTTTTCATTTTGAGGGAAAAATAAAAGGCTTCTACAGAGATCATCTCTAAACCTCATATTTTACAGAGATTGAGGTTTAAGGAGCAGGAGTAATTTTTTGCCCAAGGCCACCTAACCTTTGATCAGAGGAAGATGCTTAAGAAACATGTGAAGTTTGTTCTCAGTAGGTTAGGTGTCTTCTTTCTGTCTTAATGACACCTCTGGTCTACTCTTCGGGGATATATATACTTCCTCATTAAAACTTGTACATTATAAATTATCAACCACTTATAACCTATTATAACCTAAGATATTGTTGGATGTATTTGCATTATAAATTTTAAGGTACATAACGCCTTTTTCCCTATCAAGGTCGCCATAGGAACTGATGCACAGAGGAGAGGCATTTTCTGGTCAAAGAGATTTCCCACAAAATTCTTAAACTTGGACATCAGTACACTACATATCCTTTCCTCTTGAGACCTTTGGGAGAACATTTCAGGCACATTTTACAAAGTCTAGGCCTGGCCCTCTATATGTATGGTAGCTTAAGAAGCTATGCTGGTTTTCTAAATATTTACCCCCAAATTGTCATTGACAAAGATATTATTATTTCTATGTTTCTTTAGCTTTTGAATAATGACAATGGATATTCTCAAACAAAATTTCTGAACCCTTATAATGTCATATATGTCAGTATAAAAGAGAACGGATCTAACCTACATGTCAGTTTATTAGCATTAAGACAGTGTCCAAAATACTATTTTTTCCAACGAAAACTAAAACATACTGTGACTATAGTAACTCCCTCAGGTAAACCCCAAATTGTCCTTTGCCCCCAAGTAAGCAGAGCAGATTTGTGCTAAGCTTGCCGCAGTTGGAAGTCACTGTGTTTGAGCTTATTTTACCATTTCCACTAGCTAATAGAAAAATTCAAAACTTAAGTTCAAAGTGCCTGGAATAGTCTGTAGAGAGTTCAAAACCTTACAAGACCTGAACCTGAACCCGTTTCTTTAACATCCACAGTGGATGTTGATAGTCCTTTGGGAATTAATCTCACAATCAGACCACGAGAAAGATTGAGGAAAAGAGTGATGAAGTTAGGGCAAAGACACGAAGAAGTTAGTTCCTTAGGGTTTAAAAAGAAAAATATATTCAGAACATCAATCTCAGTAGCTAGCCTCACAGACGATGTTTTAAGAAATAACCATCAACAGCAGGAAAATAGTTTCTTTAATTGTGCAATCACTTTTGGAGCTATTTGGAGTTGTCTCCATAAACTCCTTTCAAATACAAACACACATACACACCCACACACATTTATTGAGAGCAAATACCCATTGCTGTAGTTAATGGAGTGAAATACAGCTGAAGTGGGACTAGAAGAGCAGCAGGGGAGGAATTGTGGAAGCCAAGTTAACTGCTCTGATACAAACTGACTTTTCCTGTCTTTTCCAGCCACACTATATATTATTGTAGATGGTGTAGGCAGGGGATGCTTTCTGTAGCAAATGCACTGTATAGGATAAAGAGTCAGCAAAAATACTATATATGAGATTTTCTTTACCCCTTTTAATTCAAAAGCTTTCACTTTCTACTCCTGGGTGTATTAATACCTGCAAAATCATGGGCGTTTATGATGACTTTATGCTTGTCAAGACACATTCCTCACCTTGAAATCTACTTGGGCTCGAGAGACTCCAGTATGAGAATCATGTCGAAAAATTAGAGGATGTCACAAAACAGCCACCACCATGATATAGGAGCTAAAGAGATTGATTTATGAGACTGGATTAAAACAACTTAATAGAGTGGCCAAATCATGACCCAACTCCATAGGACTGTCGTACACTTTCAAGTTAGAAGATAATTTTGTGAGCACAAAATTTCAAGGACATAATGGTCATGGTAGGGGGTTGGGAGAAAGACATTTACCTAGCTGGGATGTTGTGTACAGGGCTATGGCCAGGGCAGGTTAGCAAGTCAAGATTTAAGATTGTTCTCCTGAAAGTGATACAGAGGTGTCTGCTCAGAAGTAAAAGACACAATTCTAGAATACTGTTAAACTTCAGTGGACAAATATGCTCTAAAGAACTGCATGAGCAGGGGGTAGATGAGATGACTTATAGGTCTTTTCATCTCTAGTGTCTATGACTCCGTTGTCTTTTTTATTTTTTCAAATTTGTTATGGAGACAAAAGATCATAAGTTTCATGCCAACATGTTCCTTCAATATCAAAAGCGTATCTCTATAACAGTCTATTTTCAGACTCATCAGAATGATCACTTCAGCCACTTAGGAAGTACGGTCATAGTAATTTTTGTATCCTAATAAAAGCGCTTCTTATTATTTAAAAAAGAACTGAAAAAAAAAAAAAAACCTGAAACATAGCTTCTTTTCTGACTAAAACGTGAAAACTGTCATTTAATGATGTTAGTTTCCAGCGGGTCATTTTCTCATTGCGAAAGAGTATTTTGATATATACAAATCTGCCCACCACTTTCTCACCCCATTTCTGTGATTACCATTAGTATGAGGAATGAAGATTTGGTACCTACTGATTATCAATAGTAAAGTTAATATTTCTTTCAAATCAAAGCCTACATCAGCATAACTCCAATATAACAGGGAAAGAGCAGAATGAGCAGGAGCTACAGATTAAGGATTGGCTTCTGAATCACTGGTCTTGGACAATCTTTCTCCATTGATTTACTGCAGCATTTTTAGCATGCAACTTAATCTCACTGTGCTTTTGTTTCTTCTGCAGAGCAAAGAAAAAAAAGAAGCAGCAGCAGTAGCAGCCACTGTTAGTGCAAGAAACAGGATTTGACATTCTTCTGGAATTTTCTGAGGATAAACAAGATCCCTGCATTAAGTGCTTTGAGTTACTTAAACTAGTCGGGGGCGGGGGTGGGGGGGTGAATCTTGCCTCCTTTAACATGTTCCTGATTTTCATGATGCTTCAGTGCATGCAGTAGGCACTCCGTAAATGTAAAAATGCTTAGACAATGCGTTTTTGAGAGTTTAACCTTACTGACACAGAATGATGTTCCTGAAGCAGAATAATAATTACAATTATTTTTCCTAAAGAAAGCATTAAGTCTGAATGCCAAAAAAAACCTGCTACTTAACACACAGAAATATAATAAATGCTCATTTATTTTTTTGTGCTCAATGCTTTGGAACAACAAGTGAGAGAACAATTATAGAGATGGCTGGTCTCTATGTTCTGGTCAACGCCAGAGCAGAAAAGAAGAAAATAGAGGCTAAAGACATTTCTGATTCCTAGGAGATCTGATGCAATTCTAGTCATCCTCTGCTGAAAGTGAGGGTTATGATTTAGCAGAAGATTAAATGCAGCCATTTACTGTCTTCTCCAGAAATGGGAACAGAGAGGCAGGGAATCAAATCTTCCTTGAAGGGATACTTTTTGCATGTGCATAATTTATATGAGCTTCCACAGCAGAGTCCTTTGAAAACCTGACTAAATAAACTGGAGATCCTTTATCAATGTTAATAGCCAACTAAGAATCCAGTTGGTGCCTTCTTTAAGTAACTTGTAAACCCCAATACCCAAGCAAGTGAATTGGGGTAACTAAGACAGATATCCAGCTAATCCAGTGAAAAAGTATTCCCTTTAGTTTGCAGATGACTGAGACATACTTTTAGGGGTAAGAAGGTGGGGCTGGGGGTTTATGTATGTGGATCATCTTAATTTTCCACTTTTAATTGAATTTTAAATATAAGTTGAGTGTCTGGAGTAAACATTCTAAAGTCCTTTTTAAATATTATTGTTCTCCTTTGTAATCTCTCTATGCCTAATATTAGAGAATTCAGAATCGCTATAATTTTGAACTTAGCTTCTAAGTAAACTGGATTTATGCCTTTTGTATTTACTTAGAATCTAATACTTTTCTTTCTTGCCCTGAAGATAATCTCACTTTTGCATATTTTCTCATGGTTTTTCAAAGTAGAGGTTATATTTTTATGATTTTTATTTGGAACCTGTTTTGAATGTTGTGCTCTTTACTTTAGCATTCTGTGGTGTCATGTGTTATTGGTGATCTATACTTATCTGAGTGACCCTTTCAGTTAAGGATCAACTAAAGGCACATGCATCGTCAGAGATCTGGCTTGCAGTGGAACAAAATGATTTTATTTCACTTATGTTAAAAATGGAAAAGAAAATAAATCAGTTTAAGCAAAAGTATCATAACTTATGCAAACTAACGGCCAGTCTTTGCAAAAAAATAAAATATTGCTTAATGCTCCTTTTTTGGTAGCCTCTGATGCACCTTTGGGAACTGGGATATAGGAAGTTAAAGATCCAAGCATGTCACTTGCTGATAGAAATAATTTAGACCTTTTTTAAGAGACTTGTCATAATATTGGACAATATGGGCAAAAAAAATTACATTATGAAAAACTCAACAAACAAACCCTGTAAATAATATATGCTGAAGAGCAGTGTGTAGCACTAGCAGAATATTGCTTAGAGAGATTTTGTTTAAAACGTTTATTGGAGGCATATATTACAGTATATCATTTACTGGCTAGAAGCCATGCAATATGTGTCTTTACAAAAAAAAAAAATTACCTTGTAATATGAGCCCCTCCAAGGCATAATTATATAATAAAGTTCTTATTGGGAAAACTGGAAGTAGGCCAAGCCTTGTCCAAATATAGTGAATGTCAGAGCCAAATTTATTATCCTTAGCTATTAACAGGAGAAGGCAGGTTTTGTTTACCAAGCCTAATTCTCTCCTAATTACAGCCACTATAAAATAATTACTATCCATGGGATAACAACACAAGACAGAGTGACTAACAGAAGAAACTGCAGGGGTTAGAAAACAGAGTGCAATTCTGTGTCATTTTGAACAGCTTGTGTACTGCCATGAACAAATTAACGGACTTCATTAAGGAATTATGTTTTAAGAGTGGCTTTGCAGTGAAGCAGTAAAGCAATTAATGCATCTTATTTGGTCCTAGATCTGAGTTGTAGTGCAGTTTGAGACAGCAACTAAATTTTTTTTTCATTTTTGATGTATCAGGTTTAATAGGATTACAACCACATTACCAGGCGAGATAGTTAATGAGTGTAGAGAAAAGACTATTTTGGACAAATGATATCCAGCCCCTGCGAACTTGTTCTGTCTTTATGAGCAGATTTCTTACCACGGCGATTTTAATAATCTACTAAAGACAAATGCCAACTTTTATCCAATTCCATTTCGCAACCTCCCCTTATGTCCTAAACTCTGCTGGATTATACTTTTGATGAAAGGTGTAGTTTTCAGAAAGGCAAGAATAATCTGTATGTCTATTTGTGCCACAAAACTGGGAACTTGAAATATTATTTCAATATTTCATATTTGCTTTCCACACAAATCAAAACAGAATATTATCCAGTTGAAACATGATGCTTCATTAAATTCTCAATGTTGCCCGTTCCCACGTTCCCTAACCTCTTCCATCTCATCACAGAGCCCCAGAGGTGTAAAGAAACCTTGCTGTAGATCTTTGTACCCTTAAAACGCATGCACCAGAATCAACCACTATTCTTACTACTTGTTCACAATGGCAAGAGTGAAAGGTCAAGTTGTGCTTCTCGCTGGTGCTGTGTCTCTTCTCTCTCTTTCCCCCCCAACCCCACCCCTCTCTGTAAAGGGTCACTTCTCCCTGCAGTCGGAAAAATGCTCCTGTTTTGGTGACTTGGTGAAAATGTACAAACTCAGCACACTTGGGGAGTCTGTTTTAGATACTCCTTTTAATAGGCCTCCAGATGGCCACATAAAAGCAAAAGGATTATTATAGCAACTCCCAACCGGGCCATTAGAGATAAAGGTGGACCAGAGTTTCCTTTAAAACCATTTTTTTGAGGAATATATGACCTGATCATAAAAAAAAAAAAAAAAAAAAAAAAATCTTAGTATAAAAGTAGAGGAAGAAGTTCTAAATCCAGAAATTCATTTTTTGTATTGTATTTATCTCCACAAATGTCACTTTATGCAAATCAAGTCACTTCATTTAAAGAGAAAACACCAAAATATAATTTTAGTTCTTTCCAACAATGCTATGACATGCTTTAGTATTTTTCTTTTAATTTAAAAAAAGCTTCTTTTTTTTTTCTCTCCTTTTTATTCTCCAGACACTGAATGTTTCTATAGGGAACTAAAGTTAAGAAAGGAATAGGCAATAAAGAGATTCAGGAAAACATTTCATGTGGAAAAAGAAAATGTCCTATCATATATATATATATATATATATATATTCCAAGTGGCTTTTGAGCTGTAAGGTTGAAGGGGGACATGAAATGAGGGTTCCCCAGTGGCTGAACACCTCCTCATTGTACAATCAAAGAAGTATCATTGAACATCTCCTTTCCCTACTGTCAAAAGCCACAGTAGCTCTGAGGTTGGAAATAGGACTGGCTGGCTTTGCACGTGAGAATCATGGGTTCTGCTCTCCTACTTTCTCCCTTTTTATATTTTCCAAAATATTCCAATGTGCATTGTTCACTTTACTCTTCAAAAGTTTTGTTTTGGGAATCTCCACCCACATCCCCCACTACCACACATACACACTTCTTGTTCCCCGGAAGCAAAGCAGGTATACGTTATTACCTGAAAACTGAACAGGTTTTTCTCCTTCCTGCTCTATTGGACTTTTACTATGAATCAATTCTTCCGAGATTCTAGAGTTAGCCTTGTTGGTTTGCCCAAGTTTAAATTGTGGCTTTTCACATTTTCTCATGTCTTCTTGGGAATTTTAGTGAAAATCTGGAAGAGAAAGCACTAAAAATTACTAGTCAGCTTCCTCATATAAACTTGAAGTTTATTTTACCAATTCATTATTATTATAATAAAATATTTCAAAAATGTAAACTACAGAGAATAATAGGCACTCATGTATTCACTATGATTTAATAACTGTAAGTGAATTATAAAATTTTACATGTTTACTTCATGTCTTTTTCCTAACAAAATATTACAAAGGGAATTGAAGACCTCTATGTACCCAAAAGTGATGCCATGAACCTCTTTAATTATCATCCCCACTTGCTGCCAAAGGTAAGAGCCACTGTGTTAAAATTGGTTTGTAGCTTTCACATCCATGTTTGTGTATGTTTACTACATATGTATGCATCGATAAATAATGTTACATTGTTCTATAATTTTAAAATGTTCATAAATGCCATATATCAGATACTTGCTTTTTCACTCACCATGATGTTTTTAAGACTTATCCAGGTTCATGCATTTAGAATTGGTTAATTTATTTTAATTAATGTATAGGCTTCCATCATGAATATGATACAATTCATGGATGCATTGCCCAACTGAGAACAACACTGCCATGTCATGCAATTTAACAGATAAAGCAGAATAATCATTTCCTTTATAGTCTGTGATGTTCTTTGCTACTAAAAAAAGTTTTTCTTGCTTAAAACCACATTTTAAAATGTTATAAAACATGAATGACAACACAAGCAATCTTTCTAGTAATTCACACCTCTCTGTGGAATAATTTGTCCTTTGGCAATTTTGATAAGTATAATGTGGGGCTGGGTGTGGCTCAGGCCTATAATCCTAACACTTTGGAAGGCCAAGGTGAGTGGATCGCTTGACTCCAGGAGTTTGAGAGTTGCTGGGCAACAGAGTGAAACGCCGTCTCTACTCACAATACCAAATATTAGCCCGGTGTGGTGGCACATGCCTGTAGTCCTAGCTACTGAGGTGGCTGAGGCGGTAGGGATCACTTGAGTCTAGGAGACGGAGGCTGCAGTGAGTCCTGATCCTGCCACTGCACTCCAGCCTGAGTGACAGAGTGAGACCTTATCTCAAACAAAACAAAACAAAACAAAACAAAAGGCATATATGTGGAGAGACCATAATGTTGCTGGCCATAGTTGGGAAGAAAAGTCATGGGAAGGTAGGAAGCTTCTAAAATGTTCCACACAGCACAAGTGGACAGAAACAATACCTTCTTCATAATGAAGAAGCTGGTCCAGAAACTTTTAAAGCCTGTAGTCCACATTCAGTTAACATTATAAAGACAATGAATTGAGGCGGTGGATGGTAAAGCACGTGGCAATGTATCTTGTCAACAATGACTCACAGATACTTAAAGACCTTGAATTATGCATTAATGTGATATACCCTCATTGTTCCGCCGTCACAGTGCATTTACTGCTGAGCCATAGATGGTGTGATATGTGATATCCATCCAACATTTACAAACTTTCTGTGTAGTCATTTCCATTTCTCTACCCATCCAGTTTAAAGACTTTTAAACTCCATTTTAAAAGTAAACACAATTATAAATTTAAAATGTTACAGTGCTATCCAATGTCTAAAGAAGGCAAAGATTGTTTACTCAAGGTCACTAATATCCATTTACCAGAGATCAAGTGTAGAATGTTGCATATTGAAGTATCATTTAATAGAAAGTAAGGACTGGCAGCATTAATGCCATTATCAGTGACCTTTCTTCTCAGGGATTATAATATTTCAATATACCTGTTCACTGGGGTCAGCCTTATACACAGGTAAAGTAAACATTTACCTTTGGCACATATTTCAAGGAACATGGGGCAAAGACAGCTTTGCAGAAATTGCTTTCTTACCAGCCTGTCACAGAATTTGAAATTCCCATCATTTGGGACTAATTATTTTGATTTGAGGCATTTTATCTAGAAAAGTCCATAATATGAAATAAATACAGCAAGGTAAAATAACACCTTAAACCTTTTACCATTCATTAAGACCTTAATTATAATTTGTTCATAGGCACTGCTAACCAGTAACCTAACAATATCTTGAAAAAAAAAAATGGGCTAGTCCACTGCAATGTTATGATGAGTGAAGAGAGGAAATGTCTGTACTGTAAGAAGCTGTGCAGTGGGATTTCGAAGCAAAGAATGAAATTAGGGAATCAGAGGGGATACCAAAAAGTGAATGCTTTGGAGGTTGAAGAGAGAGAATACTGAGCACTGAGAAAAGAGCACTGAAGACTAACTTTTGCATGTGTGTGTGTGTTAGAAATGTGTACATGAAAAATACCTATTTTAGAATTTTGCTTAAGACCAAGCCTGTGAACAACTAAATTTTGTCCTTCCTTACACACATACTATTTTTTCTTTACTCTACTTAAAAACTAAAGAAAATATTTTCTTAACACTTCAAGACATATTACATGCATTCATTCTCTTAGCCTTCTACCCAAAAAAGTACTTTTTTCCTTTATTGACTTTTTATTTCTCTTTTTTATTAGTTTATACTTTGTGGAAACTGAAGGAAGTACTTATAAAAGTTTTAAATGCTGACACTACAGAATCTCTTTGCTGGGTGGAATTTTGTTGGTACAAATTATGCTTCAAGCGACCACCAAGCACTTTTAAATTTGAGTAGGAACT
Source organism: Chlorocebus sabaeus (assembly GCF_047675955.1). Lineage (NCBI taxonomy): Eukaryota > Metazoa > Chordata > Mammalia > Primates > Cercopithecidae > Chlorocebus > Chlorocebus sabaeus. The sequence continues at coordinate 51,333,227 of NC_132913.1, read as the reverse complement.
AATTCAAAGTATGCTTCATAAACAATGCAGTCATCTATTTGTTTGCTTACAATCACACTTGCAGTTTGGCTTGAACTAGCCATTTTTATGTAAGAGAGTCGACATCTTAATAATTCTGATAAGCAAGACCTCTTTCTGTATGCCTTTGAGACTTAAGCCTAAAAGATTTAAGACCAGCTTCCCCCTAAGAAAAACGCCACCACCTCGATAGCTGATGTTGGCTGAATGCTTACCAAATTCCAGCCACTGGGAGGCAGTATTGTGTAGTAGTTAAAATAGAATTTTGCCATCAGCTAGAGGAGGGTTCAAGTCTGACTCTAAGATGACTGCTAGTTAACCTCTCTAAGCTTCATTTTCCTTATCTTGCAAAGTGGTATAAGACCCATTACTCTTTCATACTGTCCTGAAGATTAAATGAGATAATATATCAAGTGCTTAGCATATGCCTGGTGCTCATAAAACCCAATAAATCTAATTTCTTGGTGAAAGTATGTGTATATGCATCTAGTCCAACCTACTGATCCTTTTTTCTCCTCCTCATACACTCACCTAACTTTCAAATTCCTCTTAGAAACGAGTGCCATGGACCTAGAAGCAGAAAAAGTTAATTTTCACAAGAAGAATCTTTGGGATTAAGCCGAGGTACCAATCAGCAACGGTTCTCCTGAGCCTCTAGTTTCTCCTTTCATCAAATTACAGTCTCAGCAGCAGGGAAAGACATGTCTTTTCATCTAATACTAGAGACAGAGATTGAAACCGGATGAGTAAAAACTTTAAGGAAAGCAAATCAAAGCCTAGTCACTTGGGGTTCCTGTATCTGCCAACCATACACCAGGGCAAAATCAGAAACCTCTAAGATCCCTTAGTCTTTTCTCCTGTGCTCCCAAACCAACAACCATTACCTAGGGGCCCACTGACATTCTTATCCTAGGACTTTTCAATAGTTCCAGGATTTCTTTTTCATAATTTCCTCCGTTACCTCATACTATAATGTTGTCTTCAGTAACAATTGCATTTGCCAGAGAATACTATGTGCCTTGATGCTGCTGGTAAGAAGATGATGCTGTTAGGTTGAATGTATTACTTTTAAAACAACATTTTATACTGCCAGAGTAATCCCTGGTCTTTATATCCATTTCCTTAAATTTATCTTCTACTAAACTTAATTATTCAAAGTAACAGATATATTTCACTAAAGAGTCTTTGGTAAATACATCTATTAAGTCTACAGAGCTACAAAGAAAATTCTATTCTTGATATCGTATTAACATGCAGAGACCACATAGTAGTTTATAGTTCTGAAGACAGAGAATAGTTTCAATGAAAGCCTTGTCCGAGTCTGCAGAACTTCTGTTGTGGAATCAACAATTGACCCTGTATCCAGCTTATTTACTGATCTCAATTTCACCACTTACATCTAAGCTTTAAGTATTTTGAGGATTCTGGTCACAAATTGTTTTCCAATTCTTATCAATCATTGACTTCAAAAGTGAAGTAACCTACAGATTCTTGGGGATCTAGACCAGTTTCACTCTATCTTTACTTCCTAAGAGGAGGGATTAGTGGCAGTTCAAAATGTATGTTTATGTGTAAAGTTCTTTCTCATCCTTTACAGTTTTGATACTTTTTCAGTTTAACATATTATAAGCCTATATAGTCATTAAAATATCATTGATCATTAGTTTTTTTCCCATTGTCAATCCTATGATAGATTCTCTTGAAATGTAAGTAAATGTGTTGCATGTTCTACAATCATTTTACTTGCAGATGAAGGGTTTCTATATTTGCCCTTAAGTTTTCTGAGCAGACATTCAGAAGCAGAACTCTAGCCTGTTAAAAGGCACAGCTGTACCCTGCAGGCAGAATGAAAAGGTCCTAGATGAGGTCTTGAATGCGTGTCTTTACATGCTTCATCCTGCAACCTAATGTGCAGTTGCAGACCACCCCACCTGAGATAATAAATGAGAAATATTCAGGGCTGTTGAGCACTTTGCAAATGTTCACAGTGGATCAGCACAAACTTAGTTAGCACAGGTGTTCACATAATTGTGATTCATTGGAAAAATTCTCAGTGCTCAACAGCCCTCACACTCTTTTCCCTTCTAGGTGGTGGGTGAGTGTGAGTATATTGTGGGGAAATGTGCCATGATGTTGGGCTCCACTGGTGCTTGCCTTAAGGGTGTCAGGCTGATAAAAAAGAATGGCTAAATGTGCTCAATTCTCTTGGTCCATTTGCTTAAGTTTCAGAAACGGAAGGATGATATGTATTCAACTGTTCAATAGATAGAAACCAACTCCAACATTAAAAAAAAAATTCTCTTCAGATATTGGATAAGATTAAGACTTTTTCTGTGTTTAATTTTAAAATCATTAAATCTCAAAAACAGGGTAAAGATCTCACTCCTCATTTTTCTTGCATTGTAGCTGCCATCTTCTGGGCGAATTTGCCACCTAATTACCAGCTCTGTTCATTTCTTAAGGTTGGTCATCATTTGGAATAGGAACCAAAAGTAATCATTCTGAAATAGTAAGATAGCTCACTCTAAAATCAGCCATTAGTATCAGCCTTAGCTTTTCTATTTGCAAAGTAAAACACAATTCTATAATCTAAATCTCTTCATAATTATACAAATTTGCATAACTTCTAATGTAACAAATTAAATGATGAATTTTTAAAAACTGATTCTACAGTTAATGAATATTGATTAGGCTCCTATATTGTAGTGAAGCACCTTGAATTTGAGGGTAAAGCAAAAGAAAAACCAGTTGCCTATGATCTGTACATTACTGGTCTTATTCTATGATTTTTTTGAAGGCATCGAATTAAAAGGATTTCAAATGTTTGTGCCTCTCTCTATTAGAAATTTCTTCAAACTGCATTCACAATAATCGATTCAGGTATTTAATTCCGCCGATTTCCATGTCTCTGTGTTAATTAATGAAAAAGCATCTGTCTTCTTAATGTATTCAAAATTTTCCCTTACAGGAGTGATCAAACAGATCATATTTTGGTATTTTCTTTAAATTTTTGCTAATTTATTTCAATCACTTGACATATGTCTGTGATTATTTGAACAGATTTACAGAAATTTTTCTGATTCTTCCCCAAGAAAAGAGCAAAAAAAATTGCATGTCTATCAATTTCTAATATTTCTGTGCAATTCTTTCAAGTTCTCAACTAAGGATGCAGAGCTAAAAATAGTTGGAAAATGTCTCTACAGTATTGATGTTCTTTCAAACCAAGAACCTACCTGGTACCATTGCAGTGGAGCATCTGGGTCTCTTGTGTCCACAACACCTCAGGCTTTCTGAAAAATGGATATTTTCCCTCATTTTCGAATAGAGAAACAAAGCATTAGTACTGCCAGAAATCTGAAATTCTTCATCAGCCACCTACTGCCAGCTCATGATCCTAAGTGAGACACTCCAGGCAAAAAGACATGCTGTTAGTAGCAGACACATTTGCCCTATGTCCATATATTGTCCCTTACCTTTGTGACCTGCTGTGTACCAAGATGTCACTAAGATCTCATCTGCCAATAATGGAAACAAGCTTTTATGAGCTTAGTGTCTCCCTTTCCATGGACCCTTGTCTGGTCCTACTAAGTCCTACTAGGTCTGTCTAGATGAGGAAAGCCCTTCCAAATGAGAGAAAACACCAAATCTCAGATATAACAACAGTTTCATGGAATACCAAAAGAAAGAAGAAGCAATTCAAAGAGGAAAAGATCCCAGAAAACGTCACTTACCAAGAAAACCAAATGTTTAAATTGTGTTTCTAGAAAATTCTGCTGTTTGTTCTTGATCCTTATCCATATTTGGTTTTAGAGAATGAAGGCACAGAACAAGGGCAGGGGAATGACACTTAGCAGAAGCGTATCGGTAAATGTGCTGCTCTAGCTCCTGGAGGTGTGAATGTCTACCACATGAAAAGCCATTTTCTAATCTACTGATAAGACAGAGAGAAGATATTGGTCCAAAGTTAGTAAACAGTGTTTAAGGTCTTAGATGAAGATACTAATTTTTATTAATAGATGTTTAGTGAGAATCCTCAGTATAGAAATTACGGATACATTTGTTTGCAAAGAGTTGTATAAGCATTTCATTGCCCATAAATTCTATTAAATTATGTCCTCCAAAATCTACATTTGTCATAATGAAATTATATATACTGTGCCTAAAAAATAAATGTCTGAGGCCAAATCAATTAGCACATTAATAAAGTCAAGACATTTTGTTGTCAAAAATAACCAATTTTTTATTGTAAGAAATCCACTTTTGCCAAATATCTAAGCTCATAAAATATTGTTGAGCCACAGACCACCACTAAGAACTATGACACTAATTCTATTTTTTAAAAAAACTCTTTAATCATTGGATTATTTATTTATTTATTGACATGGAGTCTTGCACTGTCACCGAGGCTAGAGTGCAGTGGTGTGATCTCCGCTCACTGCAACCTCTGCCTCCCAGGTTCAAGTGATTCTCCTGCCTCAGCCTCCTGAGTAGCTGGGATTACAGGCTCCGCTACCACAGCTGGTTAATTTTTTTGTATTTTTAGTAGAGACAGGGTTTCACTATGTTGGCCAGGCTGGGTTTGAACTCCTGACCTTGTGATCTGCCCACCTCGGCCTCCCAAAGTGCTGGGACACCATGCCTCGCCAATCATTTGATTTTATTATTGGCATCCTAAAAACATAAATTTTTATATTTGCATTCAGTAATATAAGCAGACTTCTATTAATTCATTCAGTTTTGATTCCAAACTGCAGGCATTAGTTGATATGTTATCTTTAGTAGTGACAGATCTAGTATTCCATCCTTAAAGCTATGTTCAAAATGTTTTTCTGGCCTGAAAACAAACTAACTATAGATTTTTTTAAATTCAGTGATATTTCTTCTCTCTCCCTTTCTCTCTCTCTCTTTCATTCAACACTATCACGAATACTAACTTAATGCGGTGATTCTGGTATTCTAATGCTATTTTAAAATTCACTATTTGACACCTCATGTTCTTAAAATTTGTCTCCAAAACATTTTAGCCTTATTCTGACATTTTTCTCTGCTTCTGACTTTATGTAACTATATATTTTCATTTACAATACTTACAGTAGAATGCAGTGAGTTTTGCATTAGCCACTAAAATAATACTTAAGTCACCTTTATAAGAAATAAAAGAAAAAAATGAATATATCCTTTCTTTTCTCCGGGGGCGGGCGGGTGGGGGGGGGGGAAGCACTGCAGTGCTTGCTTGGACATTGTCAAGTCCAGTGAAGAATGTTAGAAATATCATGTCTTTTAAATCTGTGGGGAGGATGCCTGAAGAGTTTGTACCATTATTTCTTGTCCTGCCCTCCTTATGAGTGTATTAATAACAAAACAACCACTCTTGGGTCTGTGATGCTTTGAGTAAATCCTTCCTGAAGGAAGTGGAACAGATCAGATTGTCTCTTGAGTTCTCCTCCAAACTTCTGACTCCCTAATTCATGGTCAGACTATCAGAGTATCAACTTTATTCTCATTTGAGGAGGGAATTCTTATAAGTTGACCTCCTTTTTATTCAGATATTGTTTAAGCTGCATTAACTTTCTTGGAGTAGGGACAGCTGAATTTCTGTGCGTATGTTGGGGGGGGATGGGGAGAAATTCTCATCCATCAGATTCAAATGTTTTCCAGATCTACTGGTGGTAATTGACATAATTCATTTTAATGAGTTAGAAGTATTTGAAGAGCCTTCAGTAAAAACATGTGGAGCCACTCTATAAATTCCTAGACTTTTAGAACCCTCTCAGTCTCCAGTGTTTCTGCATTTGCTGCATCCAGTAAGCTGATAAACAAAAATGATTTATTGTAAAATAGTTATAAGTAAAGAAATGTCCTCTGAGGATACAATAATTGTTTTCATTTTCTTTTCCCCAGTGCCAGTGGTATAATAAAATGCTAATAGATGCAAATTATGCAAGATCTTTAATGCATACTAAAGAGAGACCATTTAAAAACCAGGTACCTTTTGTTGGTGAGTAAGCAGCGGAATATTGTTTCCTTTTTAAAATATTGTACCAACTGAGAAGTTTTCTTTCTGGACAGTCTGCACAGACAGGCTTACCTCCAAACTACTACAATTCGACATTCCTGAGGAGGTATGGAAGCATGATCAGGGAGGTTAGAAGGCAAACGAAAAACATTTTTATAGTCCAGCTGATTCCATAAGGAAACCTTATAAAGAAAAACAAACATCTCCCCAACAGGAAAGCCACTGTGACTTAAAGAAGAGAAAATTGAAATACATGAAAAATCAATGAGGTAATAATTAAATTGTGGGTACACCATACAGCAGCCAGGACACTTCATACATTTGGTCATGGAGGCAGGAAACTGAAGTCATCAGTAGTTAAAAGGGAGCAAAGAACAGCCGTCATCTTGAAGCTAATTTTGTGATGAGACACTAAAAAACACATACCTGCTACAGTATAGCAGGATATTTATAGGAGGTTAAAGATACAAATTAAAGTCCAGGAGCCTATACATTCCTGATTACCCAGCATTCTTAAATCAGTCCTCCTCAGTCTCACACCTGGGGTCTCAGCTGCAGCATAGCTGTCATTTATGCTATCCATGGCCCAGGATTGATGACAGTCATTCGCTGATGAAGCTGTATACATCATTTCTGTCCGAGCTGCACTGGCCAGATGGACCCTGACCATCCATCGCCTGTCAGGGACGCATCTGTTCACACTGCTGCTAGGGGTACTAACAAGTCATTGGCTTTCCAAAAGGACAGTGTCAGCTGGATAGGGCACAACATAAAAACTGGTGTTGTTGGGTTTTTCTTTTTTTTTCCTTATCAATGAACAGGGTTTTTTTTTGTTGTTTTTTGTTTTTTTTTTCCTTCTTAAAAGGGGATACATTTCATTAACATTTTTTAAAAAAGTAATGGTACAGACATCTAAAAGATCAAAGACACCTTATCAACTTCATATTGATAAAGCAAATTGGTTGTCCTTAAATTTGTTGTTATTGATGGTGTTTCACTAATATGATCCATTTAAGAGTATATAACATTACAATGTTTGTGCAGATCTGGGAGTTTTATTATGAGTATTTGTATCTATAATGAAAAATCAGGATGTCTGTGCATGGCTTTTTCTGAATCCAGGTTAATTTTGTTAGTTGTTTTACTTCCTTGTAACAAGTAAAATTACTTCCCTGTCTAAAATGAAAACCAATCCAAAGTATATCTTCCAATAAATTTGTTCATAGATCTAATCAATAGCAAGATAGTTCAAATTTGGTAAAGATCATATTTTCATTTAATTTGTTGCCATTTGAAAATATTTTATTTTACAAAGAAATGCACTGCTTTATCAGCAAGATGAAATAGTACCTACAGTTTAATTAATCCTGTGTGTCAGGCACTATCTAAGCACTTTCCCTACATTAATTCATTTGCTCTTTACATTTCTATGAGGTAGGATCTTATTATTTCTATTTTCCATATCAGGGAACTGAAGAATAAAGAGTTAAAGGATGCATATTTAGTGTTAGTGGCAGAGCTAGGATGTGAGCCAAAAATAAGTCTGACACCAAAGTCCAAAGGTTAATTTCTTTTTGATTTGAGTTTCCAAAAATGATCTTCAAATATGGATCTGGACAGCCATTACTGCCCAGTATCCTGAACCTTTTCTGAATTCTTAGTTTGTTATCAAAACGAAACTATTTGCCTTGGCAAAACCTTAGCAGGATAGATTTTATATTAAGCAAGAATAAAAATATGAGTCAACATCGGACAATTAACTGTTTTCTTAAATTAAGGGCGAAATTTAAATTTTAAAATGTGCCTTATTTAGACATACATTTTGAAAAATATAATGGACACTCACATAAATGTGCTGAAGTGGATAAAAGTGCATAATTTACTCCAAATGATATTCAAGAAAACAGAACACATGGCATGAACAATCTTCAACAGGTGAGCTAAGCAGAGACAAGTGTTAGAATGAATATGAATGGGAATGGTTGTTCACAGACATCCTTCCAGTGCAATCTGTATATAGTACATGTCTGAAAGACAGCCTCTACCTCGTTATTGCTTCAGTTTTCTGATTTAGAAGAGAAAAAAAAAATGTATAACGTTTTTCCACCAATAGAAATGTATTTTAGAGATTTGGGTGAAAACTTACTGTAAAAGAAAAGAATGTAATTTTACTATATGGGAAACTGATAAAGAGATAGGCCATTTTCAAGGTCACAGAAGAGGCATTTCTGTATTGGCAATGTGAGACACATTGTTGAAAAATATGAGTGACTATAAACCTCATCTTGGCTGTCGGCTTTGGCAGCAGCAAGAGATCTGCAGGGAAATTTCTCCATAATTCTCCATTTTGGCTTCACAAATTGGCAGATAACATGGTTTTTCTTACTATGAGGGCCTTAAATTCCAATTAATTTACTTTGTTCTTTTTTGTTCAAATTTTATTCCTGTAGAAATATGGTAAAATGTTGGAACTAAACTAAATTATTTTAATGTATCTTCTACAGTATCAAGAGTAAGAAAATACACTTATGCAAAGAAAGTTTCCACATCAATAGTATGTCAATACATGCTGATTGCTAAGCTTGCTTCTTCCTGTATTAAGATGTGAATGGTCCGTGATCTAAAGGAATTTATGATCCTTAAGAAAAGAAAGGAATATATACAAATAACCACAAACAAGCTAAAATGTCATTAAATTGTAAAAGCAAGGTATTATAAAAGTTGAGATGAGATTGCTTCCAGCTGGGATTGTAAAAAAAAAAAAAAACAGAGGAGTGAGGGTTTATGGAGGAGGCAGTATTTGAAATGAGTCTTGACAAATTTATTTGGGAACTTACGTGTGTTAGACAAAAGGTGATATCTCTGGCAGAGGGAACAATTCCAACACAAGCCTGGAGATAGAAAATCAAAGGTCAGAACAGGCAAGAGTCACTAATTTGTCTGCATCTGCAGTTGTATGTTATTTATAATAGATGCTTTGTTAATGTTTCCTAAATATGTGAATGAATGAATGAATGAATGAATAAAAATGAGTTGAAATAGCAGAGAGTCATATGTATGAGTTAGAACTTAAAATTTTAGCATAAAAAACAAAAAGCTTTATTGCAGTAGGCAGCCTAAGGGCCCCTCTCAAAGATGTCTGTGTCCTCCTCCCTGGAACCTGTGAATGTGTACATGGCAAAGGAGACTCTGCGGATGTGGTTATGCACAGGATCCTTGGAATCGAGAGAGTATCCTGGATTATCCAGGTGGGTCCACTCTAATTGAATGAGTTGTTAAAAGCGAGAACATTTCCATGCTGTGATCAGAGGGGGATGTGACGAGTTGAAGCATGAAAGAGCTGTGGCACTGCTGGCTTTGAAGATGGAGGGAAAGTGACACAAGCCAAGAATGCAAGCCCTCTAGAAATAGGAAAGGACGAAATACGAATGCTGCCCCAGAACCTCCAGAGAGGAATGCAGCCCTGACAACACCTACATTTTAGCCCTGTGTGACCCATGTCAGACTTCTGACCTACAAAAATGTGAGATAATAAAAGTGTGTTGTTCCAAGTCACTAAATTCCTGGTAATTTGTTAAGGAAGTGATAGAAAACAAATACATCTATTTTGTGTGGTTTTGGCATACTATAGTTTATGGGTCCATCAGGGTATTTTAAAGCCTCGTATTGTCATGTGAGAAGTCAATGTTGAAAATGTATACCTACAATGTTGAAAACGGTACCAAGTTCTAGGAAGAAAAGGGCTCATTATTAAAGTTTATCTAATAAATTAAATTTGGGGATTAAATTAAGCAGCATATTAAACGAGCTGCATTTTTGTTTTGTTTTGCATTTTTGTGCATTTACTTCTCAACAATGACACTAATACTGGAATATTCGTATTTTTCATCTTTGGACAAGATAGAGTCTGATCAATTTTGTAAATCTGTGATTAATTTTGCTTTAAATTAACTAGGCTTCTTAAACAACAAATGAAATTTGATTAATAAATCGGAAAAAAATATTGAGTCAGATATTGTGAAATTCTATCTCATATTTCCACAGTGCCTAGCACAATGCTTTGCCCACAGAACACTTATAATAATTATTATTTGATTTGTAAGGTCAATTCTATAAATACGGCTAAACAAATATAGTCTGCTCTCCCATTATCCAGGGATTCTAAATAAATGGCTATTCAATGTGCTAGACTTCTGTTTGTGTTTGGCTGACTTAAGGTGCAGTAAGTGTTGTTTTTGATGCAGCACAAATGAACTACGTAGAAGTTCAAGAATTTATCTGTGAACTTATGCAACATACATGATCACTCCAAAGAGTCAGAATTCAGAAAATATTTTTCTTTTACTGAAATTTTCTGTACAAATTAAAAATGACTTCCCCTGACAAAAACAAATTTAAAAATTTCTGCTGAAGTCGCTTTTCATGTTAATTTGCAGTGTACTGAGTAAGCAGGTAGGGAAAAGAATAGAGGGTATTTTTAAGTTAAATCGTTACTTGATAGCCTCCTTGCATCATGAGTAATGCCTCTGAGCTTTCTGGCTGGTGGTCTCGTCACGTCCACGCAGAACTCCACTGTTCTCAAGCCTCCCTTTGGCTTCATTTGCTGTACATACAGGGTTTTGTTTGTTGGGTCTTCTTTCCACACTGCTGTTCATACTGAAGGAATTTCTTTTTTAGCTCTGTATCACACAGGACTCAATTCCACTGTCCAATTATCTGCCTCTTCACCTCTGAATTGCCACACAGCTGCTCAGAGGAAGAAAGTGAGATCAAGTCAGCCGTGCAAGATACTGTGTCCTGAGATGCTGGATCCTGCAGCAAAGCTTCCCTGCTGCTCCAGAAGCACCGGATGAGCCCTGTGGGGAAGTGTGAGGGCCCAGGAGGACCAGGGTAGGCCTGTAGTTAATCCGACATGGAAAAGGAGGCTCCGCGCCAATCACCAAGAGCAAATTTAGACATGAAACTCACCACATTCCCTTTTGGATTTTTGACCATGAATTTGGATATCCTGGGTTGGACAGTGATCTTACTTTGCTTTGCTACAGGGTGGGGTAGGGTGGAGAGGCAGCCTTTTTATTATTTGTGTTTGCTTCCCTTAAATGAAGCTTTCAACAGTAAAAGTCAACAGAGTCTTGAATGCCCACCGTGACTGGACACACATATCAGTGATGCAATTACTGCGCATTCATCCAAACGCTCCATGGGGCTCACTTGTTTCCATTTCCATTTCTTACTTTTCGTGTCCCTGACATTAAAACAAAAACCAAAGCAAATCCCCCAAAAAGCCTGTTTTTATTTTTATTTTTTTCAGTTAGAATAAGGAACTTTCAAGACTTTACACAACCCACTTCTTTCAACCCTGACACAGACTTCTACTCTACCTCACCACATTGTTTGCATCTTGTTTGTTTAAGTTCACCTGAAGATCACAAGATGCAGATGCCAACAGGCCCATGATCGTTGTTCATTCCCTGGGGTACTCACCATGTCCCCTGAACAAAACCCAAAGCCTTGCTGTTCATTTTTCTACTTTTAACTCTTCCTCAGTGGTAAAGGTAGGTGTAATATCTAGTTAATTTATTCATTTTGCAAATTAATTTCACTCCACGAGGCACTAGAGCTACCAATGTGAATGGTGCCCACCCTCAAGGGGTTTCAATTCAGTAGACATAGATTATGAATTAGAAAGGACTCCCTTTAAGAAAGTGTGATGCGGGCTCTGAGGAGGACAGCTCCTGAACACCCAGCCTGCCGCTAAGAGTGCCTGACTCTCTAGTCGAGTGCAGGAAGGAGTGTGGGGAGGGCTAGGGGATAAATATGAAGCACTTGGACACTAACAGGCAATCAGGAAAGGCTCCTTCCTGGTCTGGAAAATATACTTAATTAGTTGACAGTGTATTTTTACCCCCTTTTATGAAGTTTCACAATTGGATTTCCAGTATTTTTATGTCCTGTATTTTAAGATCCTGGTGAGATAAGACCATAGGTTCCACTTTTTTAAAGTCCTTTATTTCAGTGGCTGAATAATTAAGTTTTGGCCTCAGACTTTCTAGCTTCAAATCCCACTTCTACCATCCACTGGCCATTTTACCTCAGACCATTTGTTGATGAGGTGACTTTACCTTGCCTGACTTACTTTTTCATTCATTGATTCAAAAACAACAAAAAATCATTGACCACTGCATTAGAGTTCTCCAGAGAAACAAAACAAATAGGATGAGAGAGTGTGTATGTCTGTGTGTGTGAAACAAAACAAATGGGATGAGTGTGTGTGTGTGTATTTAAAGAGGTTTATCATAAAGATTGCCTTACCCAATTATGGAGGCTGACAAATCCCAAGACCTACAGGGTGAGTTGACAAGCTGGAGACCCAGAAGAGCCAATGGTATAGTTACAGGCTGAAGGATGGCAGGTTCGAGACCCAGGAAGAGGCAATGTTTCAGTTCAAATCTGAAGGAAAGAAAAAGTTAGTGTCCCAGTTTGAAGGTAGTCAGGCAGGAAGAGCTGTCTCCTACCTGGAGGAGTCAGTCAACCTTTTGTTCTATTCAGGCTATCAACTGATTGGACAAGGCCCACTAACACTAGGGAGGACAGTCAGTTTTATGCAGGTAACTGATTCAAATGTTAATAACATCTAAAAACACCCACAAAGAAATACCCAGAATAATATCTGACCAAGTATCTAGGCACCCAATGGCCCATAAAATTAACCATCACACCCACCTAACTTAAGTGTCATTCACTGTTCTAGGCTCTAAGATTATAAAAATAATTGTGCAGAAAAGACTTATGGCTGACAAAACAAAAAAGTTAATGACAGAGTGCAATTATAAGCAGTAGATTCTATGACAGTCAACACATCATGCACCCTGTAGTCTAATGTTTAGACCAGGGTAGATGGTGCTTTCTCATAATTCCCTGGTGTTTTTCCTTAGTCACATTCTACTCTAGACCTCACCTTCACATCTAGCTTAGAGCACTTAGGAGGAAGCAGAAGTGTTCCCTGAAAAGGACAGCGATTTTTATTTTTAGCAAAGAAAAAAGGAAAGTACACAAAAACTTGGGTCACGCTCAAGTTAGTCCACACAAATACAGAAACTCTTCAGAATCTAATCTTGGTTCTTTCTCATCCTTCTTTCTGAACATCTAACTTGGTTTTGAGGATCTTTCTGTCTTCCAGGTCCTCAGGCACTAGAAGGATCACCTGTCTGCTCAGGTAACCACTAGAGGTTCTTTCCAGGCCTGCCCTCTTCAAACTCTTCACCAAATCCCATACCCAGATAATCTGATCATTACATAAACCTTAAAATGATAATGAATTGTGTTGGCCCTTTACTCAGGTAATGCACATGTGTCTTAATAGAACATGGTGGGATGTGGAATGCATAAGCATGAAGGGATGAGTCATAGAAGGGAATTCCTGGGGATTTGGAGGCTGATTCTCTTGAGGAGATGGCAAATCATGTCATGTGAGTTACAGTCTACTCCACAGATGCATGAGACTGGGCCTCACATGATAAGACTTTGACTTTCAGAACTGAAAGGAAAAGGCACATTTGTTGAGGCCCTAGTTTGTTCCAGGACTCTGGCAGCTGCTTCAAATACATTATTGCATTTTACCACAATTTTTAAAAACTACAAAATAGGTATTAAATTTCCCATTTTCCAGTTGAAAAAACTGAGACTCAGAGAAATTAAGTAACATACTCAAGGTTACAAAGTGTGGAGAATTAGAAGCCAGAGAACAAATGAGTAGAAAGAAATAATAGCTAGAATTCCTACAAGTCCTTCACCCACCTTTACATAATGATAACATCTTACCTAAATATACTATTTTCTAAATGAGAAAATTAACATAGGTACCACTATTCACTCATCTACAGACCTTAATCACACTTTATCAGTGTTACTATTTAAATCCCTTTTCTGGTCCAAAATACAATCCAAGATCCCACGTGCTCTTAGTTGTTGTGTCTGCAGATGTGAAGTCTCTTCCGGGTCCTCATGTTGATGAATAGTCCTGGTCAGTTATTTTGTACACTACCCCTTAACTTGGGGTCATCAGATGTTTTCTTACGATTAAATTAAAGTTCAAGCATTTTTGGTGAGAATAATGCAGAAGAGATGTTGCACCCTCTATAGTACACCATATAAGAGGTACATGATCAATGTTAGTCATCGTAGGAGATACTACTTTTGGTCACTTGGTGAAGGTGGTGTCTGTCAGTTTTCTCCGGTGAAAAAAAATCCTTATTTCTATTCAGAGTTAAGCCAAACTCAAGGTTAAAGACACAGATCTTCAAACTGCGAAGTCTGCCGAAGACTTATGATACCAAATGCAATGAGTTTCTCAAACTTCAAACTTTGAGAAACAATCTCCACAAGAGTGTTCTCACCTTAGATATCAAACACAATTTAGGTAATCTCTTAAACTACCCTCACTTCAGACTTGCAGGCTACAAACTCAGGGGTTCCCAAGACCACCTTTGTGTTCAATAATTTGCTAGAAAGATCATAGATCTCATTGAAATATATTATATTTACAGCTTATTATAAGGAAAGGATACAAATTAGAACCAGTCAAGAGTAGTGAATCACAGTGCGAAGCCTGGGAAGATTCCAAACAGAAACTTTCCATCGTCTGCAATGACACGTGATTCTTCCAGCATGGAAGTGTGACAATAGTTAAAGAATATTGCGGCCGGGTGCACTGACTCAGGCCTGTAATCCCAGCACTTTGGGAGGCCAAGGTGTACAGATCACGAGATCAGGAGATGAGACCATCCTGGCTAACACGGTGAAACCCCGTCTGTACTAAAAATAAATTAAAAAAAAAAAAATAGCTGGGTGTGGTGGCGGGTGCCTGTAGTCCCAGCTACTCGGGAGGCTGAGGCAGGAGAATGGCGTGAACCCAGGAGGCAGAACTTGTAGCAGTGAGCCTAGATGGGGCCACTGCACTTCAGCCTGGGCAACAGAGACAGACTCTGTCTCAAAAAATATATATATCTATATATGTATATATATAGCCAACCAGGGAAGCTCCCTGGAACTTCATGGTGCAGAATTTTTACTAGGATTTTATGATGTAAGGTCAACTGATAGAATCATTGCTCACATGGTTGAACCCAATCTCTGGCCTCTTCCCTTTCCCCCTCTAATCACATGGTTGGGGTTGGGCTTCTAGGTAGTAGCCCCCACCCTGAGTCATCTGCTTAGCAAAAACTAGGAGCTCACCATGAGTTACATGGATAGCATGAGCAATCAGAGATGGTATGGTGCCAATCAATAACAAGGAAATGCCTATTGCACAGAACATTCCAAGAGTTTAGAGGTTAACTTCCAGAATTCAGGGACAGAGACCAGGCTGCTCTTTGCATTGAGGCAAAATCTTTATTGGAGAGATAGATATTTTGAGACTTTATGGTCTTATATGCATATATCCTGTTTCTCATCATACTTTTGCCTACTAATTTACCATCCATTTGTGATTTTTGTCTGCAATAATTATTACTGTAAAGTCTGCCAATTGATGACTGACCTTGCTCTTAAGAAAAACAAGTAGGAGTATTTATGGGTAAAGGGATCCATCTGCAATTTACTTTGAAAATGTTAAAAGGAAATAACATGCATATATTTTAGAGAGACAGAAAGAGAATTGTGAAGAAAATGTGAAGCTAATATTTGGGAAATCTGGGTAAGGGGTCTATGAAAATTCTCTATGTTATTCTCAGAACTTTTCTATAAGTCTGAAATACTGTAAAAATAAAAAGTTAAAACAAAACTTAAATACCAATAGTACCTATTATTGGGACTATTTATGGGTCTGAAACCCCAAAATAATATGAATTGACATCAAAGATAAATCTTCAAATTATAGGTAGTGGTAACAGGTTGTTGGATTTCTTTTATACTTATCGTACTATTTTTATCACTAGTTTTCAAGTGAAAACATAGAGGGAGCTACAGAAGGTAGAGTTGTTGGGTGGTATCAATATTCTTGCCTCTGAAAATGGACATAAAGAGGTTTTAGTTATTTGACCTATTAAGTATTCTGTTTAATTAAATTGTCTCAGGATCTGTTCAGATAACTGACTAGGAAACTCCAGAGAATAGTGAATTGTTCCAGCCCAGGACTTTTAGAAAATGCCCAACTCATGTTTACTAAAGGCTTGTTGAAAATTATTTTAATAAAACTAAAATAAACTTGTGGAGATTCTATATTAGTAATTAATAACTCTGTAGAAATATAGAAAGAATACTGGTAAAAAGTGTTCACTTCAATTGTAACTCCATATTCACACACAAAAAAAAATAGTCTACGGTGATAAGATGTGTTTTGGTGATAGACTGGTGGACCAAAATTCAAGACAAATTCCCTAGAAAGAAAATGAATAGGAAAGAAAAAATGTAATGCAATATCTGTAATTCAGCTCTAATTTGTAAATTTCTTTGTGGTTTTATTAAGATTTGTAGTGAGCAATTGCTTTCCCCAGGCTAAACACTAATTTGTTATAACCATGACTACATTATTTTCCCTGCATCACCAAATTGCCTCATAAGAAGAAGGTGTCATCTTTTGAGTAGTGTGGGCCACATTTCCACTGGCAGCAGCCAACTGATTATACTCTGCCAGTTCACTGGGACCAGTCCAGCAGTCAGAGTTTGCCAATGTGCTGGGAGAGGTCCAGCAACTCTTTGGAAGTAGAATGGCCTTACCTGGAAGAGCTCTGGTTGTCTGGATGGAGCAATTCCCTGAGCTGAGCTCAACAGCCTAAGGACATGGCTCAAAAGAGTCCTCTGCTGGCTAAGGCTCAGGTGACTTCAGAGCAGGTTCATGGGGGAAGTTCAGCAAACCACTGAGATAAGACCACTAGAAACCACCTGACAATAAATTAAGGGCAAACTCAATGGCAATACTCCAAAAGTTACAAAAGCAATCCATTAGAAATTAGAAGAATTGCATAGATTCATAAGGAGAATTCTTGGCAGTCTGGTGAGTACACTAATGTTTTTAATTTTTAATTTTTTTTTTTTTTTTTACAGAAGAACACATCAGAATAGTATAGAAACACTAAATCAATTTTTAAATATATCTTTATAAAATATTTGTATGTTACATTAAAATATGAATACTCATAATATCTCTCCTAGGATTCTAACACTATGTATATATCAAAGTTGACTAGTATAAAAATAAGTGTGGTTTACATTTTGTATCTTCTAGTATTATTAGGATGATTGAAGGTCGGGGGCTGGTGGGTCCAAGTTGGAAGACAATTTATTATAAGAAAAGAAATTTCTCTTATGAATAAAAATAAAATCAGTTCTTCAGAACTGAAAAAAGATAAATACCAATTTAGTCTTGAAATTGATTTAATTTTGTTTCTCTCTGGGCAAAAAACACTATTGATTTTCTGTTTAGCATCGATAACGAAAAAAATTCATCCTCAACCCCTTATCACTGCTCTGAAAGTCCACTTACCCATTTACTTACCTATTTATATCAACTAGAGTTGAGTGAATAAAATTTCAGAGTTTATACTACTAACAGATGTTCATAATATGATATCTCTCAGAAGCCAAGGGAAAATCAAATAGAAAAATTATCAAAAAAGAGAAAGAATATTTCTGTTGCAAGTTTTCACTTTTATAATGGTCATTTTCATATAAGATATATTGGTAGTTTCTGATTAATGTTGATATATGTGTCAAATAATTACTGATTCACTACCTGTTGTCAGAGTAGTATTTTAGTATTATAAGAATGTTACAAAAGATGTGTAGGATACAAGTTTTACAATGGAAGATGTTATAATCATACGTATTTGAATTACTCTTTTGTTCTTAGTCAAAAAGTTTCAAATTAAATAAAGAAGAAAATTATACTATGTCCTAAACCTACAAGAACTATAATTTAAGGATATCTTCTTTTTTAAATAACAATTCACAAGTCCAAAGTTTTTTTTTAATTGTCATTTATAATAACCTTATAAGATATCAAGATAAGTTTATGATAAATCAAGAAAATGTTTAGACAAGAGGAAGAAAAGCTTTCATCTATAAGATGTTTTTTCAGAGTTTTTATTTTGTCATATTAATATGTGATTTGTTTTTGACAATGCTAAATAGAGAGAACTTAAGTTTTGTAAAGAGTAAAAGTAAGAAAAGACACATTCTTTCGCCTGATTGGAATGAAGTTATTTTAAAATCATATAGGTGACCTTTAAGATCTTTGGTGCATAGGACAAGGCAGGATAAGGGCTTGCTCTTTTCCATAGCATGTTTTGGTAGAACACTGTAGATTTTGAGACAAGGACACAGTATACTGTAATTGGGTTGCTTTCTGAAAAAATCTGTTTACCAGTTGAAAATTATGTTATGAGATAATAATAGAGTAAAATTTACAATGCTTTCAAAACGTGTATTGATATTTAATCAGGCTACTGTTTAAACAGCTGATCCTATAAAAATTTTACACAAATATTGGATTTTCTGGTATCATTCCAGAGCTACTGAAGGACCCTTTCATGTTACTTTTCAAGTAACAGTATCAAAATAGCATGAGGTTTATAATCATTGAGCACTTAACTTTTAAATGTCAGCATTTGTGCATTATTGGAATAACTGCACTAAATCTGGAGTTTCATTACATCACAAATAAAACACTTCCAGACATTCCTTTTGTTCCTTTGTCATTATGGAGGGTGAATATAAACAGGTCGTTGTAAAACTATGTGATTTTTCAAACAAAATAGTGTGAGATTTTCATATAGTGAAAGCTATCCTTTGCTTAAATAGAGTGTTATCTTAGAACGAGGTTTATTTATACAAAATAAGTGATACGGCTTGGCCGTGTGTCTCCACCCAACTCTCATCTTGTAGCTCCCATAATTGCCACAGGTTGTGGGAAGGAGCCGGTGGGAGATGATTGAATAATGGAGGTGGGTGTTTCCTGTGCTGTTCTCATGATAGTGAATGGGTCTCACAAGATTTGATAGTTTTAAAAATGGGAGTTGTGCTGCACAAGCTCTCTTTGCCTGCTGCAATCCACATAAGATGTGACTTGTTCCTCCTTGCCTTCCACCAGTATGAAAATGGACTAATATAAAAAATTGGTACCAGTAGAGTGGGTGTTGCTGAAAAGATAACCAAAAATGTGGAAGTGACTTTGGAGCTGGGTAACAGGCAGAGGCTGTAACAGTTTGGAGGGCTCAGAAGAAGACAGGAAAATATGGGAAAGTTTGGGACTTCCGAGAGACTCACTGAATGGCTTTAACAAAAATGCTGATAATGAATGAACAGTGAGGTCCAGGCTGAGATGGTCTCAGATGAAGATGAGGAACTCGTTAGGAACTGGAGCTAAGGTGACTCTTGTTGTGGTTTAGCAAAGAGATTGGCAGCATTTTGCCCCTGCCCTGGAGATTTGTGGAACTTTGAACTTGAGAAAGATGATTTAGGGTATCTGGTAGGAGAAATTTCTAAGCAGCAAAGCATGCAAGATGTGACTTGGGTGCTGTTAAAGGCATTCAGTTTTATAAGGGAAGCAGAGCAAAAAGGTTTGAAAAATTTGCAGCCTGATAATGCAGTAGAAAAGAAAATCCCATTTTCTGAGGAGAAATTCAAGGCAGCTGCAGAAATTTGCAAAAGTATCAAAAAGCCAAATGTTAATCACCAAGACAATGGGGAAAATGTCTCCAGGGCATGTCAGAGGTCTTCCTGGCAGCCCATCCCATCCCAGGCTAGGAGCCCTAAGAGGAAAAGATGGTTTCATGGGCCAGGCCAGGGACCCCTGCTCTGTGCAGCCTAGCAACTTGGTACCCTGTGTTCCGGCTGCTCCAGCCATGGCTAAAAGGGCCCAAAATACAGCTTGGGCTGTTGCTTCAGAGGGTTGAGGCCCCAAACCTTGGCAGCTTCCATATGCTGCTGAGCTTGTGGGTGCACAGAAGTCAAGAATTGAGGTTTAGTAACCTCCTCCTAGATTTCAGAGGATGTATGGAAACACCTGGATGCCCAGGCAGAAGTTTGCTGAAGGGGTGAGGTGCTCATGCAGTACCTCTGCTAGGGCAGCGCAGAAGGGAAATGTGTGATTGGAGACCCCACACAGAGTCCCCACTGGGGCACTGCCTAGTGGAGCTGTGAGAAGAGGGCCGCCATCCTCCATACAGCAGAATGGTAGCTCCACCAACAGCTTGCAACATGGGCTTGGAAAAGCTGCAGACACTCAATGCCAGCCTGTGAAAGCAGCCAGGAGAGAGGCAGTACTCTGCAAAGCCACAGGAGCAGAGTGGCCCAAGAACCCATGAGTTCCATGGGAACCCACATCTTACATCAGTGTAACCTGGATGTGAGATGTGGAGTCAAAGGAGATCATTTTGGAGCTTTAAGATTTGACTGCCCCCCTGGATTTCAGACTTGCATGGGGCCTGTAGCCGCTTTGTTTTGGCCAATTTATCCCATTTTGAATGGCTGTATTTACTCATTGCCTATACCCCCATTGTATCTGGGAAGTAACTAACTTGCCTATGATTTTACAGGCTCATAGGCAGAAGGGACTTGCCTTGTATTGAATGAGACTTTGTACTGTGGACTTTTGAGTTAATGCTGAAATGAGTTGAGACTTTGGGAGACTGTTGGGAAGGAATGATTGGTTTTGAAACATGGAGATATGAGATTTGGGAGGGGCTGGGGCAGAATGATATGGTTTGGCTCTGTGTCCTCACTGAAATCTCATTTTGTAGTTCCCATAATTTCCACATGTTATGGGACGGACCTGGTGGGAGATGGTTGAATTATGGGGGTGAATCTTTCCTGTGCTGTTCTTGTGATAGTGAATGGGTCTCACAAGATCTGATGGTTTTAAAAATGGAAGTTGCCCTGCACAAGCTCTCTTTGTCTGCTACCATCCATGTAAGATGTGATTTGCTCTTCCTTGCCTTCCACCATCATTGTGAGGACTCCCCAGCCATGTGGAACTGTAAGTCCAATAAACTTCTTTCTTTCGTAAATTGCCACTCTTGGGTAAGTTTTTATCAGCAGTGTGAAAATGGACTAATATAATAAATAATAATATTCTCTTAAAAGGTCTCTGTTGCTAACATCACAAGGACATGATATAGGTAAAAGTCTGCATAGGGCAGTTAAGAGTCAGTTAAAAACATACACACTATCTAATTTGTTTAGCACCCTGTAATTTATAAAATATATTCACATGCATTTTCCAACTTGATCTTTCCATCAACTCATTGAAGTACTTATGGAATGTTATTTACTCCCACATGTAATAAAAGGAAACAAATTCGTAGAGAATTATTGACTCACATAAGGTCATATACTTAGCAAACTGTAGAGAATAAAATTACCCAAGTCCTCTGATTCTAATGATTATATGCTCAGGACATCATCTTTGTACACTTATATTATAGACCCAAAGTAAAAAGAGGCAATGCCAGAAATATACCCTTTGTTTTATCAGAAAACAAAACATTTCTCCCAGCAGAATTCCATCATATCTCAATGAGCAAAACTGGGCAATGTCATCAGTCTTAACTGCAGAAAGACCAGAAGTGTGAATAGCTGACTTTTGTCTCTCTCCATAGTGGTAGGTAACCAAAAGGAAAGTGCTTGGAATGACGAGGGCTAGCCAGTTTACAGTGTCTGTCACATGGTAGAACGTCAGAGTACACCCAGAACCTATCTTTGCCCTCAAAAAGCTCATATTCTAGTACCAGAGATAAAAATAAGTACACATAAGGCCACAACTCATTATAGAGTGAGTTATGCATTTCTTGTAGAAATGAAGAGTACAGTGTTCTAGGTATTCAGAGAAGAGAACAATTCTTTGTTCATACTTTTTTTTTTTCTTAGCTTATGACCAATTACTCTCCTTAACTGTGTTAAGCTGCACCTTTTATGTAGCAAATGACAGCTGACTGATGAAAAGAAAAGGAATGCACTGGCTCATATAAGTGAAAAATTTAGCCATGGCTGGATCCAGGAATTTAAAAGAATTTAATTAGGGCTCTATCCCTCCTTATCTCTCAGTTTTGCTTTGTCGGAGCTGGCTTCATTTTCAAGAATGTTTCTCTGATATGATTACAAAAATAATTGGCAGTTCTGGGTTTATTTGTCCTTTCAGGCTAACAATCTCAGAGAAAATAGAAGTACACGTCTTTTCTGTAGCTATCTTTAGTGTAAGCTCTGGAAATACTTTGATTATCCTGGTGATATGGTTTGGATCTGTGTCCCTACTCAAATCTCATGTTGGATTATAATCCCCAGTGTTGGAGGTGGGGCCTGGTGGGATATAACTGGATCATGGGGGTGGATTTCTCATGAATGGTTTAACACCATACTCTTTGTACAGTCCTCAGAATAGTGAATGAGTTTTCTTGAGACCAGGTCATTTAAAAGTGTGTGGCACCTCCGCCCTCCCTCTCTTGTTTCTGCTTTGGCCATGTGAGGTGTCTGCTCCCTCTTCACCTGCTGTGATTGTAAGCTTCCTGAGGCCTTCCCAGAAGCAAATGCCACTATGCTTCCTCCATAGCCTGCCAAACCATTAGCCAATTAAATGTCTTTTCTTTACAAGTTACCCGGTCTCAGGTATTTCTTTATAGCAAGGTGAGAATGGCCTAATACACATGGCTTGGTCACATGCCTAACTATGTTGAACCAATCATCCATCACTATGATTAGGGGTGTGAAGAATCTGATTGGCAAGGCTGAATCAGAGGATAACTTTTGTGTTGGGTGGATAGGATCGAGAGAGGAATTAGGGGATGTTAAAGGCTATTCATTGACCACTTTCATGTCAGAAAGGAAGATTTCCTAAATTGTAAAGTCCTAAACAGAGAGAAAGTAAAAAACATCTACTACAAAACAGATACTCTACATTCCAGGAATAGGAATAGTTAGCTTTCATGCACCCCAGTCCCATAGAAGCTGGGGAGGGAGGTGCTAACATAGACTTAACTGGTCTACAGTGATAATTATACCAAGCTGTCCCAACACTGTTTAGTGTTGCAAATCTAAAGAGCACATTGTTGTTCTTGGAAATTACCCAGTGCCAGAAAATAAATCTAAATCTACTATCAAGATTACATCCTCAGAAGGTAAGACTGCTTACACATAAAAGGGATTCATGATACAATGAATACTAAGGTTATCTAATAGTTTTAATAATATAATTGTGCTCATTCACTATATTTGAGAAACATAGTATATTCCATATATTCATGTTGTATATTTGATTTTCATTTGATCACATTCTAGAGAATGCATTATCTATCCTGAACACACACACACAGGTACTTACTCTGCAACTTTCTTTGACCCTGATTTTCCTTTTCCTCAGATGAGTGGGCTATTCCTGCTGCCACCATTTGTCATAACTGTTTTTCTTCTTAGACTTCAATAATGTGGCTTCAATTCTTAATGTTCTCTTGAAACTTCGCTCTGAAATTCACCTGATTCAGTGGCCCCATTTCAGTCAAAATTTTCCATGACCATCATAAGGCATTTTTTTTCCTTTTAATCAAATTCTTTCCTGTTTGCTTCCACTACAGTCCCCCAAAATTTGATGCTAAATTACCTACCTAACACGTTGACCCACTTCTCCCTATCCCAGAAAGGAATATTTTTCTTTCTTTCCTTTCTTTCTTTTTTTCTTTATTCTTTTCTTTTCTTTCTTTCTTTATTTAATTTGAGACGTGTCTCACTGTGTTGCCCAGGATAGAGTGAAGTAGCATGAACATGGCTCACTGCAGCCTCAACCTCCCAGGCTCAAGTGATCCTCTTGCCTCAGCCTCCAAAGTAGCTGGAAACACAGTCATGTGCAACCAAAGCTGGCTAATTTTTTAATTTTTTTAGAGGTAAGGTCTCACTTTGTTGTATAGGGTGAAACTTTTTCCATAAAACTAATGCTGAATCTTCTGTTTTGGAGTATCATCTTCTCCAATCACAATTCTACCCTTCTTTCAAGTTATACATTTTGGGTAATTATCTATTTCACGTATATTATCCTGTTATTGATATTGTCAATTTTTGAGAGTACTTTATTTTCTGGGGTACTCCTAAGTCATTGTTGAGCACATCATAAGTACATAATAAGAAATGTTTTGAATTAAATTTATCTAAATAAGCATCTTTAATATTTCTGTGAAACCATAGAAATTTTATTAGGATGATAAGACATATTTTAAATTTAATGGTTTAAAAAAAAGGAAAAATAGTCAATTATGTAAATTAAACTCTCGTGTCCCTAAATGCAAAATTTCTGGGAAAGAAAGGTGTGTAATGGCATATCTCAAGGGATGAATACATTTCAGAAACATCAAAGAATAACACTTTAATCTTTAGAGCAATTAATATCTATTTCAAAACATTAAACCTTCCAAAATTAATATTAGCATCATATTTTACAGACACTTAATATTTTAACATTTCCACATTTTAATAAGATTTTAATAGTATGAAAATAAAGCCATTATAAAAGACAATTTACATTCTCACTAATTCTACATGATTTGGAGTTTCGTATGTAGCAAAAAACTAAAGGATAGAAAGGATTAAAGGATACAAAGCATTTTAATTAAGAGCAAATATCCAAGTAAGAAAGGATGCAGCTCAGATCTGAATCTTAATATCTCTAAATATATTAATAGAAGGGAAAATATTTCTGCCAGTTAAATAGGTTTGATTAAAATTGTCTTGAAATATAGCATTTCTTGAAACAACCTACTTTCACAGATTTAAAGATACCAAGTCTCTCCTTGTCTAGTGTTTCAACAACTGAAAAATTCCAGTTCAGACTCTATGCCTTCCTTGTGATGAAACACAACCTTCGTTGTGTCAGATCTCAGCTCTTAAATTTCCTTCTACTTCCTCTGCTGTTTGGTGCATTTTAAATGTGTGAGAGTAGCTTTCCCTATGCCTGAATTCCTACAACTTTTGAATATAAGTTATTCTCATTGAATGTTGAAACAATACAGAGTTGGGCTGTTTCTTGTTTTACTAAACTGCCCTTTTGAAATATTTATATTACACGTGAAGCTCACTGAAAACCTTCACTGGAAATAGCTGAAAAGTTCTACAGCAGTTCCAGATCTCACAGAATTACCTCAGTTTTAATGAACACTCACTCAGGGTCAAGCTCTTTTACAAAGCCATGTAGGGGTACTAAAGGGTCCCTCCAGATTTTAGAATGTTGCCTCTTACCTGGGATTCAAGAGGACTGGTTCCTCACCACGTCTATCTTCTTTTCTTAGTTGTCCATTTTTATGTAGTCTATTTTTCAGTTTTATTGTCTGATTCCTATTTATAGGGCAGTTATAAAAGTAGATTTGCTTGATAACATAAAAGAATAAAGTATTCGACTTTGATAATCAGATTAATTCGGTGTGCTTATGTCTTTCAATAGAAACTCATGTATTTTTGAAATTCACATTTCTTAAGCACTTTCTGTGATTTTCACTGATACAACTTTCATTTGGTGGTGTACAAATTATTTGTATGCAGAACATCATCGCATCCTGCAGTGTATCTTACTCTTCTACGTATCTCCTTAGCACAGTGCCCACAACATTCATATGGTATTTCTTTGATAAATAAATGAATTAACAAATGACCTTTTCCTTGAGCTGCCTAAAATCACCAAGTGCTTTCATTCCTTCTATAAATGACTTATCTGTTTTGTCTTGAACTTTGTTGTGTTAATAACACCAAAAATTTCCAAGAAAATTTCACAGATGCAAGAGTGGTGATGAGCAACATTTTTGACAAGGGAGTTCATTTTAAGAATTGAGCAAATGTTTTCAACTATATTTTATATATTAGAAAATATTTTGATAACCTTGCTCTTGCATTCATTTATTATTTACCTGACACAGGTGTTTCTTTCCTTATGTTCTCTTCTTAACTAAAACGTTAAGATCGAAGTGGCTGGCAGCTACTGGAAACTGATTTTAATACTATGATGTTTAATAGATATTACTGTTTAGGATAATAGCTTTTAGGTTAATATCTTTTGTCTTTTCTTAGTTTATAAGCACTTCCATTATTTTAAAAAGATTAACAGTATTTTCTTTAAGCAAGATGTTTTCCATTGAAATGAAACAAATAGTATATATTTACTATATGTTACATAGTAAATAAACACATTATATAGTAAATATATATACATATATATATATATCATTCTGCTTCCATAAAAAAGCTCAGTTTTCATTATGCATTTTCTTGGCTATATCCAAACAAGGATTTAAACAGAATGTTGAAGAATAAACATAGCTCTTAGTAATTTCGTAGCTGATTATTTATAAATTTCTTTTTGAAAATTACTTAGGACACAAAGGTCCAGAAATTGAAGAGGTATTTTATTAAAATAGATCAGAGGCTGGGTGCGGTGGCTCACGCCTGTAATCCCAACACTTTGGGAGGTCAAGGCAGGCAGATCACCTGAGGTTGGGAGTTCGAGACCAGCCTGACCAACATGGAGAAACCCCGTCTCTATCAAAAATACAAAATTAGCTGGGTGTGGTGGTGCATGCCTATAATCCCAGCTACTCGGGAGGCTGAGGCAGGAGAATCACTTGAACCCGGGAAGCAGAGGTTCGGTGAGCTGAGATTGTGCCATTGCACCCCAGCTGGGCAACAAGAGCAAAATGCCATCTCAAAAATTAAAAAAAAAAAAAATCAGAAAGTAGAAAGAAAATAACAATAAATAAAACTATGGGAAACTTGAAAATATCAAAATCTGAAGGAACAAAATCATTTGCATTTTATTTAATGCCAACTAATATTTATTTAGGGCTTAATATATGGCAGGTACTCATGTAAACGTTTCACATGGATTAACTCACTTTGTCTTCACAATACCCTTATGAGATAAGCATTTTTGTTATTATTATTATTAATATTCCTATTTTATAGATGAGGCAATTTATACAATAAATGGTTAAGTAAATCACCTAAGGTCACACAGTAAAGTCACGGGCTCAACCTGACCACCCCTTTCTTCTTCTTCATGTTGGAGCATAGTAGGCACAACAGCATTAATTAAAAGTCATAGTCCACCTTACAACAGCCCAGTAATGCTATAGGTCTTGTGACCTATGGGCTACTGAGAAGCCCATTTCTACCATCACCCAAATGCTGTGCCCATGTGTACTTGCTCCTGCTTGCTACACAAATTCAACTCTTCAGTCCCATTATGTCTTTCAGACCTAGGCAATATTATATAAAATATGCCATTACCACAAAGGCTACCATGGGCCTGGAAGATGCTAGGCTTACCTAAGGCATATCTGTAGGCTTCCTTAGTCAGGCTATGTTGCAAAGCTGGGCAGGCCACATGTGACTTCTTTGTGCCCAGGAAAATAATACAGACCCTGAAGCTCACAGAGCAGATCACAAAGCCCAGATATTTGCAATGGTTAACAATAGTCTGGATGTAGAATAAAATCATGGTACAAATTTGTACTTGGGCCAAGACAGTCTTTCTAAACTGTCCACAGTGATGTCTCTGTAAGGCTGATAGTGGATCACAATATATTTGTGTTTTATAAATAGAAAGTATCCTAGAACCAAATGTCTTTCAGGGCCAATTTTAACAACAAACTATTACTACTACTACTACTACTATGCTACTACTACTATCAGTAATATTATATTATCAACACTGTAATGCTGGTCACCAGTAGTAGTAATAATAAAAAATATAAGGGGGGATTCTGCATCTGCTTAGGTTGCAGAAAGTCATGGAGAATACTGATCACACGCTAATTTTAAAAATCTGGATAATCTACAAAATCATAACTTTTCATAAGTCCATCAGAGCACTGAAGTCACAAAGCAACCAAATAAATTGAATCCCAGAGCAACAAATCCCTTCGAAGAGATACCACACACTACACACACATACACACACACACACACACACACACACACACACAGAGAGAAATTCACCTTTAGCAGAGAGCAGGACAGGTAGAGGTCTTACAATAGGTAAATGAAATCAGCTAAAATTTTAATGAATTATTAATGGCCAAGTGTGCCCTAGAAAATAACTTGAATTAGCTAGGAGTCCTAGAAACAAGGAGAGTGTGATCAAGTGTGAACTTTATCACAAGCCCTTTACCATGGTCCTCCATCATGAGGAAGATTTGGGATGAGGACAAAGGACATTGAGAGGCATGCAGGAGAAAGGTATCTGCTAGAGTCCAGGTGCAAAGTCCCACTCAATTCCTGTTAGGCCCACATCTAACAGGAAGTGGAGCCCTCCTCCACTGGGGAGGAGCTGTGAGCACACTCACGCTCAGCTCCCCAGACCCAGGGAAAAAATGCCCTGCTTCTGATTCTGAGGAAGAGGTACAAGGAAGACCTGTGTGCCACGGAAAAGGAGGAGGAATGCTTCTCATTATCCTAGACACAGGCAAAGCTCATTGCCTTTGGGCAGCAGGGAAAAGCAAAAACTCTCTGCCTCTGTGGGAAGGGCAGGAAGCCATTTGAAGGCCAGGATGTTGCACTGACCAGAAGAGGCCCTTCAGGTAAAATCAGCCACAGACCCAAGGCTGAGTTTGTTTTTTGTGGATGGGAGATACAGGAAGTCTTCAAAACTTAGAGACAGGGAGCCTGCCTAAGATGAGCTAGAAGTGGATAACATACAGAAACACATTCATTTGTGGCTACCTTGGTCTAGAGCACTTTTTAGGAATGAGAGACTTGCTTAGTAATAATCAGGAAATTTCCAAGTTCCAGAACTAACTCAATGTTCCCACCTTTGCTTTTAATCTTTCATAATATAATGTAATTATTAAAAGTAAAATGTTATTTTCAAAGCTAAAGACTGAAGGAAATGCTTGTTGACCAGAAGCTACAAAATTAAATAATATTCTAATATGGTTAATTATAGTTCAAAGGAAACGTATTTACATACATTATGTTGTCTGATCCTCAAAAATAGCCTCATTAGACAAAATGAGGCTACTTTAGAAACAAAAACAAAAACAAAAGAAATCCAATAGCGACACAGAAGAAAGAGGTTTCAGCCTTAGTCTAATACTATGTAGCACTATCCAATGAGTTACTGTATGTTATTCTGGGATTTTATTTTTTTAACTGCAAAATGAAAACTTTGACCAGGATAGTGGATCTTACATTTTTATATGCATAAAAATGCCCTGAGAAAATTATAAAATACAGATATTACACAGCCCTTCTACATCAGAGATTCTTTGTCAATAGGTCCTGGTGTTGCTCAAATAATCAATTCATGTGGTCTTAGGTATCAGCTTGGAGAAGCATACTGTACCCTAATTTCTAATACCCCTTTTGGTTCCAACAGTCAATGAGTCTAAGCAAGTGGGAGAGATATTATTGTCCCTATTTTCCAGATCAATAACTGAGGCCTGAATTTCATGTAACTAGCTTAGTTACTTGATAACTATCATAGTGATAGTAGTAGAGAAATGCAATTAAAACTAATGTCTTCAAATTCCCTGTTTGGCACTTTGCTCTTAAACCAGTTGGCACACTGTGGCAAAGACAGTTATAACTGTGGCAGAACAGTTATAAACTGTTGGTTTCCCTTTTTCTTCTAAGCATATAAACAAACTAGATTTACTGATTTGCCATATGATGAGTTTTGACCAATAGAATGTGGGCAGAAGTGAACTCCAATTAACACTTATCCATAAAATCCTCTCATGCATAATCTTCCAGGCTTTTTCCTAGCTGAAAACTTAGTGGAGATATAGTTGAGAACCCAGAAGGGGTGGAACCACAAGATGGACTGGGCCTGGGTTCTTGACTCACTTACTGGGGTGGAGTCCCCACCAGCCACATCCTTCAGCGGACCCATGTTTCATTATGCTGTGAGCAAGAAATAACCTTGTATTGTGTTAAGCCACTGAGAAATTGGGTTGTTATTTAGTGGTTAGTCTACCAGATACATAGCCCTCCCACAATACACCTCTGCAAGATAACAAGATTGCAAAACAAAACAAAACAAAACAAACAAACAAAAAATGCACCTTTGAGTTAATAACCTGGGTTTCTTTTCATTTTTGTTTTGTTCTTCTTATCCATTTTCCTTTCCTTTCCTTTCCACAGGTAGGTAACCCCTGTGTACATTGCCTCAGGGATCAGAAGGTGGCACGGTCTAAGGACTAGGGAAAACAGCAGAGCAATAAAACAAAGTAGCCCATGAATTCTCCTTGTTTGACTTGCAAAAGGCTAAGGCCAGCAAAAGGAGAGAGTTTATTAGAGTTTATCAGGCAAAATGTTTTAGCCAAAAACATGAAGGAAATGGCTTTCCCAAAGATTAGAAAGGGCTTGGCCAGGGCTGTATGGAAGGTGATGGAAGCTGTGGCAGAGGTATTTTTCCTGCCCTTAATCTTCACCCTGTCAGTGAACTTTATTTGACTAGGGCTAGATATGGCAATACCTACATCTCTGTACCTAAGGGCTTGTTTCTCCAGAACTGAAGAAAGCCTGACCGCCCCATGACAAATGCAGGTGGAAAGTGTGGAGGAATCAACTCCATCTCAGAAACCCCTGAGGGTCATTGGTTTACTTGTGGGTTTCCCTTTGTCTTCTCAAGAATCGGTGCATAAATACCCCAGTTCCCTCTTCCCTCCGATGTGATAATCCTCTGTCAGTATTTCTGTGTAAGATGCAGCTCCAGTCTCCCACTGGGTTAATAGCATACTCTAGACAGTCTTCCTTTTTCTGCATGATTTTCCCCACATTCTTACTGGTATTTTCAGCACTTCCCAAATAGACTTCTTGAATTTGAATCCTTGTTTCAGGATCTGATCCTGGGAAATCTAAACTAATACACAAAAAAAAGAAGCCCATGGATCTTAAGGCAGACAAATTGCCTGCATCTACTCCTAGACTGGAGAAACCAGGAATGCTTCAAGATCTGAACGTATCATATGATCTAGGGGCAGAAGCAGTTTACACCCTATTTCTTAGAAAAAACCAACAGTGTTATGGCAAGATTTTCAGGAAGAAATGGTGCCATGGTGTGCCTAGGAAACCAAGACCATAGACAAATCGCAAAATATCCATGTCCAAAGTTTGGCATAAAAGGTATAGAAAGTTGAAAGGCATGAAGAAGTGATCTAAATCCAATGGTCTCAGCCACATCCCATATGAACAAAAAAATGAGATCCCTATTATACCAGACACCTTGACCTAGTGAAGATTATGGATGTGATCTAGATTTGGGTAGAAATGGGAAGAACCCTGATAAAAGAAAAAAAAAAAAACAACTGATAAAGTCCTATCTGTTCATAGCTGGGGACCCTGAGATACAAATTAAATGTTATTATAGAAGGTAAAAAATGTTATATTTGTACATTTGAGCTTGAAAAAATAAGATTCACGCCTTCTATACTATTGTGGTATGTTGGATTATAATTTGCTATTATTTGCTCCTTCTCTATTAAACCTTTAGTGTACCAGTGGGAAAAGTATTAATTCCTGCCTCTGTGATTTTGGGCTTGGTTTTATGAAATATTTTAAGCAATGGAAGATGAGGTATCCTGCCAAATGTTATGTTTAAGCAGAATACTTAAATGGAACTTAGTATTTCTTTTAGGAGTGTTAAAATAAAATAAAATGGAGACCATAAGCTCTTGAGAATCCCCTGGGCAGACAAAACCAGTTAGGCCATGCAAGCAAAACTTAGCTATTTCTTGTAAATTCCTCTGATAATCATGAATAAAACTTAAATCGCCTTCCAAAAATGATACAATATGATCACTTTTTATCAATGCTCTGCTATCTGAAAACCCCCATTGTAATAACCAGTTATTATAAAGGTTAAACAATGTCTTCATTTTCATTAGTTAGCCTGTAATGCTATGCCTCTGAGCTTCTTAACACTTTCAGTATGAGGTTTCCCTGTTCATGAACTGTTCTTTTGTATGCACAATAGACTTTGAAATTTTTTAACTTGATCTGATTTTATTTTTGATAGGAACTATCTTTTCAGTTTGGGTCTCAAAATGAAGAGTTATATAGAGCTCAAACTACCTGAACCACAACATACATGCAGTGTGAATGACAATAAATACTTGATGTTTAAGCCATTGAAATTAATGAGATACTTATTAGTAAGCAAACCTGACTAATACACATATTAAGGAAGGAAATCAGATCAAAACAACGAGGAAAATATCGTAATACCTGAATTATTATGGTGTCTCCCCAAAACAAGGGCAAAACTCCAGTTAATTTTTCAGTGGTGCCAATATTCTGCATCCCACCCTGTTTTTTGCTGTGTTTCCTCTCTGAAATTCAAGACGCAATTCCACTAATAATGTGATTGAATATATCAACATGTGCGGATGGGAGAAAAGGAATGCAAAACTAATGCTATTTTAAAGCTTTCTATGAAGAAGTTTTCATCTCATTATCATGAAAAGTTGGAAGACATTCTCTTTTTAAATGATTGTAAAGTTTAAATGCAAGTTGGGAATTCACATGAATGCCTAGAACTATGAGTCACTAAAAAATCCTGGAAATGCTGTTAAAAGGGTTCTACACTCCTCCTCCCAGCTAAGCCTTTCTGAAAGCATTCTAATGCTATGCAATATGAGGTGTAGATGGGATAGAGGAGATTGTCAAGTTTTTGTTTGGTATTTTTTTCAGCTTTATTGAGGTATAATTGACAAATAAAAATTGTATATATTTATAAGGTACAGCATGACACTTTGATATACGTATGCATTGTAAAATGATTACAATCAAGTTAATTATCACATCCATCACCTCACATAATTATCATTTTGTGTGTGTGTGGTGAGAACATTTAAGATATCTTAGCAATTTTCAAGGATACAATATAATCACTGTACAAAAACTGTAATAACCATGCTGTACAATAGATCTCCAGAATGTACTCATCCTGTCTAACTGAAACTTTGTACTCTTTGACCAGCATCCGCATTTCTCCCCTTCACATCCCTGCCCCCTCCAGCCCCTGGCAACCACCATTGTACTCTCTGCTTCTACGAATTAGACTTTTTTAGAGTTCATATGTAAGATCGTTCAGGATTTGTCTTTCTGTGCCTGGCTTTTACTTACGATAATGTGCCCCAATTTCATCTATGTTGTTGCACATGACAAGATTTTCTTTTTTTAAAAGGCTGAATATTCTATTGTACATACACTGTATATATGTAAATATAGAGAGTAGAATTTTATATATATATATATGTATTTTGCAATTTATTTATCCATTCATGTGTCAGTGGACACTTATGTTGTTTCCATATCTAGACTATTGTGAATAGTGCTGCAGTAAACATTGGAGTTCAGATGTCTCTTTGACATACCAACATCATTTCCTTTGGCTATATAACAAGTAGTGGGACTGCTGAATCATACAGTAATTCTGTTTTTAATTTTTTAGGAACTTCCACTCTGTTTTCCATAATAGCTGTATTAATTTATATTCCTGCCAATAATGTACAAGGGTATCCTTTTCTCCACATTCTTGCCAAAGCTTATTATCTTTCCTGCTTGTGATAATAGCCATTGTAGCAGGCATGAGGTGATTTCTCGTTGTGATTTTAATGCATTTTCCTGGTGATTCCTGATGTTGAGCATGTTTTCATATACCTGTTGGCAACCTGTATGTCTTTTTTTGAGAAATACCTGTTCAGATTCTTTGACCAGTTTTAGGTCAGATTGCTTGTTTTCTTGCTATTGATTTGTTCAGTACTTTTAAATCTCCATGAACAATCTTTAGCGTGTATATTGAAAGCTTATTTGTAAGGTGGTTCCTTTCACATTCACTTTAAAAATCAAAAATTCTTAGATAATAGATTAAAAAATAAACAGTTGAGTATGATAAGAAGGGTACATACTCTTTATGCCATGAGATCAGCATTGAATGTTGGATTTCAGCAATCCTTTGCTAAATGACACCATCAAGGGCTGAAAGAACATATACTCTTAAATTTTAAATTTTAATCATTTTACATTTTCTTCATATGGATTGTTTTTGTAGTCATTTAAGTGACAAATTTTGTTTGTGGTTTATTAAAAGCACATGAAGTATTTAACTTCATGTATTTTGTATATGTTCTCTTGACTTACTGACATATACAATTTTAAAACATAAAACCATAACCATCTTCCCCTTCATCTTGCCCCAGAAAATTTTGGATAAAAGACAGAAATAATTAATAACCCATTCGAATGTATTTTCAGGCAAAGAAATGAGCTCCTCTCATTAACTTTCCATACTCTCACCTCCAAATCTGCCAACCTTCTGCTCTGCAGTCCCTACTAATACAAAGAATGAATTATCCATGCTCCTGTGAAGCATGGGACCAATCCCTTCACTTCTGGCCTGCATCCCAGGCCTTCTTGATTTCCCAGACCTGCTACTCCAAAGTCATTAGTGTTTCCCTTTCTGCTAGAATTTTTTCCATCAGCAAATAGTAGAGGCATAGACTAAATGGTGGAGCCAAGTGCCTGTGGAAGTGACACAGACTCTTCTTACCTAGTCACCAAACATGTTTTGTCTTCTTACTGGGCACACAATTAGCCTACATGTCTCAGCCTCCCCTACATTTAGGAGTGGTTGTATTACTAATTTCTAGTCGATGAAATGTGAGCAGAAGTGATGTACAACACTTTTAAGTCTGTCCCACAAAAACCTCTTATGTGTTATCCTCCGTGATATTTAATTTCCCAGGTGGACGCAAACAATGACAGTGACACTGGAAATCCTATTTTGAAGGTGATAGTTCTGGAAGAGTCCTTAAATCCTACCAGGAGAAAAGTTGTTTGCCAATCAGGACTTACTAATTAAGACCCTGCATGAACAACAAATAAATTAACGTGGTTAATTTGGGCTAATCTGTTAGAGCCACTACCATTACCTTAACTAGCCAAAGTGGTAAGAGTAGAAACAAGGAAACCAGTTAGAGACTATTGCAATACTCTTAACTCTCTGCTTTTTGAAACCAAACTCCTCAAAAGAATTACCAGTTTCTCCACTTACTTTCTTCCAGTCTTTCCTTTTCATGTCACCAACAAAACCTCTCTTGACCTTCACATTGCAAAATCTAATTATTGATTCTCAATCTTAATTTTACTTATCTATCACCACTAGTTTCACAGTTAACGTTCCGTAGGTACAAATACCTTTTTCACATTATGCTCTGCCATTCTCTCTTGACTCTCTTCCTACCTCACAGTCACAGCTCAACCCTGCACAAACTTATCTTTGCAGGATCTCGCTTGTCTTCCTGATCTGTACATGTTTCAGTGACCTTGGGCTCTTTGCTCAGACCTTCTTTCTTCTGTCTCAGTCTCTAGGTAATGCTCTCCAGTCCATGACTATAAATAACATCTACTTGATGGTTCTCCCCCAAATTATAACTCCAGTTTACCCTGTCACATGGCATTCCATATGCAAATATTCAGTGACCCACTTATCAAATCTACTATATGTCCCATAGACATCTCAAACTTAACATGTCCCCAAACAAATTTGATTTTTTCCCACCCTCTCACTTGTTCCTCTCCTAATGGCCCCTATCTCAGTAGCTTCATTCTTTAGTTATTCTAATCAAAAGCCCCTTACTACCCTGTTCATCCCATGTCCCTTATACAATTCACTAGAAAAGTCTGTCAGCTTACTTTCAAAAATATCCTAAATCTACCTCTTCTTCCAACTCTCATCACTGCTCTCTTAATCCAAGTCATCATGATTTCTCTCCTGAGTTATTTAGTAGCTTCTTACTGAACCCCCTGATTCCACTCTTATCT
Organism: Chlorocebus sabaeus; assembly: GCF_047675955.1. Lineage (NCBI taxonomy): Eukaryota > Metazoa > Chordata > Mammalia > Primates > Cercopithecidae > Chlorocebus > Chlorocebus sabaeus. Next base: position 51,297,403 of record NC_132913.1, on the reverse strand, counting down.
TTCTAGTGTCTGTCCTGAATATATTAGCCAGAGTGACGCTTTTGAAACATAAGTTTAATTATGTAATTCCTTTGTTCAAACTCACCAATTGCTTTCCATTCCACACACAGTACAACTCCTAGTGCTTATCAGGGCCTACAGGGCCCTATATAAGGGGTCTTTTAAAAATTCATGGAAAATGTGTTTTATGAAAAGAAAAAAAACTTTGCATGGATTTGATTTTTTTTTTTTTTGTACCAAAAAAAAGTTGTACTAACTTGTTATAACATGTGTGAATAGGATTTAATTTGAGGCACTAAGAAGAGTAAGACATCAGTTGGAAAAGAGCCCCTATCAAAGCAACATGAATTCTACTAAAATTGAAGCAAGAACAAGCATCAAATGTATGGTGAAGCTTTAGCAGAAGACTGATGAAATCATTGATGCCTTATTAAAAGTTTATGATGATAATGCCCCCCACAAAAATTAGCAGTTTATAAATGGCTAACTCATTTAAGAAGGGAAGAGATGATTTTGAAAAAGCCCAAAGCAGCAGACCAATTTTCAAGGAAAAATTTAATTTTATTTGTGCTGACATTGAAGAAGACATACAATTAACAACAGAAACAATAACCAATACCACAGACATCTCAATTGGTTCAGCTTATGCCATTATCACTGAGAATTATTATTCTGTTTCTTTTAAAAATTTAAAGTTGAGCCAACTTTTCACTCAGTAGGTTCCAAAACCATGGCACCCAAATCACTGCCTCTAAGAGCAGAGCTTTCAATGAAAATTTTCAAGAAGTGGGACCAAGATCCTGAAACATTTCTTCAAAGAATTGTAACAGGAAATGGAACATGGATTTACCAGTATGATCCCGAAGATGAAGCACAATCAAAGCAATGGCTACGAAGAGGTGGAAGTGGTCCAGTCAAAGCAAAAGTACCAGTCAAAGCAATGGTTATTGTAAAAGATTTTGGAGATTCTCAAAGTATTTTGTTTATTGACTTTCTGGAGGGCCAAAGAATGATTACATCTGCCTATTGTGAAAGTGCTTTGAGAAAGTTAGTTAAAGCTTTAGTAGAAAAACACCTGGGAAAACTTCACCAGAGAGTCCTTCTCCACCACAACAGTGCTCCTGCTCATTCTTCTTGTCAAACAATGTCAATTTGGAAGTGTTTCTATATGAAATCGTTAGGCAGCTGCCTTACAGTCCTGATTTGGCTCTTCTGACTTCCTTTTCTTTCATAATCTTAAAAAATCTATACAAGGCCTCAACTTTTCTTAAGTTAATAATGTTAAAAAGACTGCATTGGCATGGTTAAAACCCCAGGACCCTCAGTTCTTTTTTTTTTTTTTTTTTTTGAGACGGAGTCTTGCTCTGTCGCCCAGGCTGGAGTGCAGTGGCCGGCTCTCGGCTCACTGCAAGCTCCGCCTCCCGGGTTCACGCCATTCTCCTGCCTCAGCCTCCCGAGTAGCTGGGACTACAGGCACCCGCCACCTCGCCCAGCTAGTTTTTTTGTAATATTTAGTAGAGACGGGGTTTCACCGTGTTAGCCAGGATGGTCTCGATCTCCTGACCTCGTGATCCACCCGTCTCCGCCTCCCAAAGTGCTGGGATTACAGGCTTGAGCCACCGCGCCCGGCTGGACCCTCAGTTCTTTAGGGATGGACTAAATGGCTGGTATCATCACTTACAAAATTGTCTGGAACTTGATTGGAGTTATTTTGAAAAATAAAGTTTACATTTTTTATTTTGCTCTTTTAATTCCATTTTTCCATGAACTTTTTGAAGTCCCCCCATATATTCTGGCTTTTGGCTACATCTGCAAGTGCAACTCTTATTACCCAGCTCCTGGGCTTCAGGCCCATTGGCCACCTGCAGGTGCTCAAACACACTTTGCGCATGTTTCTACTGCCTGAAATGTTCTTCTCCCTACTACCTATTAATACACTGTTCATTCCTGCACTCTATTTAGGCCTTTGCTGAAATGGTTTCCTTTTAGAGTTCTCCTGTGACTCACATGTTTTTCAAAATGTGCCCTTCCCTCAACCATCACTTTCTATCCTCTTGCCATGTACTGTTTTCTCTTCAGAACATTTAATACTGCCTAACATTTATGCATTTCTTTGTTTGTTTATCATCTATGTCTCCACCCTCTAGAATGTAAGCTTTATGTGTCTAAGACTTGATCTGTTTTTATTTTACTGCTATATCCACATTCAGTAAATATTTATTGAGTGAATAAAAAAATGGAGTGAAGTGGATAATAAGGGAAAAGTGAAAACATTATTATATAATGGGCTTGGTAGACATCAGTAAGCCTCTAGTTTTTTATAGAAAAAGGCTGTTCAGTATTTTATGTGCAACTAATCCTAAAGACTGACAAAGTGGTTGTAGTATACAAAGGTGGTTCATAAATGTTTGTGGGAATGAAAAGTACTACTAAGTTACTTCTATTTTTAAAAGATTATTTCTTAAATAAGTACCATAAAATGTCAAACCATGATATCTCTTAACTGATTATTAACAATGTTTATTAAGTGTCTACTATGTGTCAGACATTGTTCTAGGTCTTGAGGACTCAATCATTAATGAAATTGACAAAAATTCCTGAACTCATGCAATTTATACTATGGGATCATTGACTTATGGGTAATTTTTCTTTCTTTTTTTAGCTTATTTTCTAAATTTTCTAAAATGTACATACACTACTTTGCAAAATGAAAGAATTTATTAATTTTACAATGATAATAATGAAAATATTTTTAAATACAAATAAATAGCCAGATTTTCAGATAGCCATAATCAAATTCAAACTAAATATCTATGACTTCCAAATATTTTCCATCAGAAAATTATCACTTTCGCTGCCCTTCCTAAATGTGAATCTTGATTTCTTGTACGTGGTTTCTGTGTGATTTTATTTTATAGTCCTCTGTTTTATGTAACTTATTTAAAATCTTGTCTGGAATTAGTTGGGATATAAATGTGACATAAACTGAATTATACAAAACAACACATACAGCACTTTAACATGAGTACCAAGTCTTACTGTAATCTCTCACCAAATAATCTGGGGATAATTCCCATTCAGACACAACTGGGCCAAATATATTCTAATTCCATAGCATCTATTTTCCTGTGGCTTTCATAGCTAATCTTTGAACCAGGTAGGCAATGTGTGGAATTAAGAAAAGTCTTTCCCTTTAGTGTTTCTCCGCCACTGTGAAAAATTTTATGACTCTAGCTGAGACTTCCCGTCTTGAGCCCTAGACTCTCAAATTCATTTGGAGATCTTACAGATACCTCCAAGTAGATAATTCTCATTCTGACTTCATCTGCTCCAACCCTTCTAAGGTCCTTTTCTTCCTAAGTTACCTGTTCCAAAGAATGTATGCTACTATCTATCTACCCATTTGTCCATGCCTGGAATGCAGATGTTTCCTAAACTGCACTCTCTCTGACTTCCCACATTTTCGCTTTCTGTATGTCTACTTCCTAAATTTCTTTAACATTGGCCCATTTCTTTCCATCCTTTTTCTACTCTCTTAGTTCAGCCTCCCTTCATTACCCAACTGGCCTCATGCAGCTGACTTAGAAGTGGTCTCCTGTTTCAGCTTCTTCTTCATTCCAGACTATTCACATAGCCAAAAGGTTCCAGCATACAATTCTTACCTGCTTAAATATCTATGCTGGTTTTCATTACTATCGGTATGTTATCCAGATTTTTTAACATATTTCCAAAGCTCTCATTATCTTGTTACTCTCCAGTCTGTCTGGAGACTGACTGTCTCTCCAGCCTGATTTTCACAATATACACCTCTTACCTCTTCTCTTTCCATTTTATGCTACAATCATATCATGGAACTAGAGCCATATTGTGGTTTCCTAAACATGTGTGCCGTGCTTTTCTTACCGCTAGCTTTCTGTACATGCTGTTCTCCTTCCTCATCTACTTTCCACATATGCACATTTGCCCTTTTACTTTATGAACTTTAGCTAGCCCTTTATCTTAGAGATCGCCTATTCTTGGAAAAACTTCGTTTCCCTCTGAGAATATTTAGATGTCCATTCTACATAAGAAAAATTCGTACTTAACCCATCATGGCCATTGTCATTTCATAACAGAATTCCCTTCCCTATGAGATTGTAAACTGCCTGAGGGCATAGTGTTTGGAAGGCACTTGCAAGATGTTATCTTATAAAGCTTTATTAAAATAAATGAATAAATAAATAAATAAATAAACGAATAGGAAATTGCAAAATGGTATGGGACACCTGTGAAAGACATGAAATCCTGCGTATCTGAAAGAAAATACATTATTTTGGGTTGAGAGGAAAAATACACCTCTAGAAAAATTTTTAAATTGACGGAAAGATTGATGACAGTCACTTCTGGAATGGTTTCCAAAGGACAGTTTCTAACCATGGGAAGGATTTAAAGTTGAAAGTAAAGAGACAGAGAACAATTCGAAGCGTTTTCTGGTGGGGTTAGAAAAATATGAAGGAATCAAAGATAACATGTGGGCAGCTTTAGGGAAGCGTGAAATTGTTGGTAATAGGTGAAAAGAAAGGAAAGGTTAGAAGTTGAAGAATCTGTACTTTTCAATCTATACTCCTTTATACTATTCTGATTTGGAGACTATGCAAATGTATAATGTATCCAAAACTACACTTTAAAAAAGTTAAAAGAAATGAACTGTTAGGAAGATGAGTAAAATACTCATCTTTCCAAATTTAAAATGGCAGGAAAACAATAGAAAAATAATTAAATAATCAATGAAACATAATAAAAAATAGATAAAATTCATTTTTCTCTAAAGAAAATGATGAAGAAAGTTTGGAAAGAGAGAATAAAAGGTGGGAAAAAAGCAATTTATTTAAGATGCCAGTCTCCTTTACAAAAAAGGATTAATAAAGCTATCACATGTAATATTTTAAAGATAATTTTCTGGACAATTCAGAACTTTACATCAGTGAATGGGAATGAATAATCAAAGAAGATAAGCATAAAAGTAAATATATTCAGGCATTATCTCTCTGCTTCCACTTCTTAACCTTCATTAATTGACATTTGAATTTTAAATTTTTTAAAAATGTAGGTGTATTTTTCTCTTGAATTTTAATATAGTGGGTTTTCATTTAAATACAGATATTCTAATAACATTTTTAAAAATCAGAGTTTGCTCTTTGAGCTTCTTTATTTTACTGTAAAATATTATTTTTATTATTTCTCTAGTCACACAGTGAATGTATTTATGTTATAGACCCTTAGGATGATAATGAAAAAAAAAAGCAAAGGAAAAACATTTAAACCATCAGTAACACCAGGAGCCCACCAGCCAGAGCTAACAAAGCCAGCTAAACTGCCATGTTGGTACTATACAGTGGTCTGGTATTCAGGAAGAAAGCACTAGGAAGGCTACCATGATTATTTTTGGATGATGTTCATGCTAGTTGGTCTAACATTTATTTTGCTGCCTAATACTAAATTGGACTAGTTTAGACACTTTTATTATTGCCACTGATGATACCTGTTTTCAACGTGAGATAACTTTGTATTTCCATTTTATGGAGATTCTATCTCATAAATAAAGCAGACAGAATTTAGATCATATTGATCCTTAGTACTATTAAGTATAAATAGGGTTAGGAAATCCCAAAGGGTAGCGGCGCATTGGGTTAGTGGTCCATGATATTCCTAATCTTTCTTACCATTCCATATGAAAAAAAGTAGTTAAGGACATGAATAGACAATTCTCCAAAGAAGATATGCAAATAGCCAACAAACATATGAAAGAATACTCAACATCACTCATGATCAGGGAAATGCAAATCAAAACCATAATGTGATACCACCTGACTCCTGCAAGAATGGCCATAATGAAAGCATCAAAAAACAGTAGATTTTGGCTTGGATGCGGAGATCAGGGAACACTTCTACACTGCTGGTGGGAATCTAAACTAGTACAGCCACTGTGGAAAACAGTGTAGAGATTCCTTAAAGAACTAAAAGTAGAACTACCATTTGATCCAGCAATCCCACTACTGGGTATTTACCCAGAGGAAAAGAAGTCTTTATTCGAAAAAGATACTTGCACACGCATGTTAATAGCAGCACAATTCACAATTGCAAAATTGTGGAACCAACCCAAATGCCCATCAATCAACGAGTGGATAAAGAAACTGGGGTGTATTTATATATATATGATGGAATACTACTCAGCCATAAAAAGGAATGAATTAACAGCATTTGCAATGACCTGGATGAGATTCGAGACTATTATTCTAAGTGAAGTAATTCAGGAATGGAAAAGCAAACATCATATGTTCTCACTGATATGTGCGAGCTAAGCTATGAGGATACAGAGGCATAAGACTGATACAGTGGACTTTGGGGACTTGATGGAAGAGTGGGATGGGGGCCGAGAGATAAAAGACAACAAATACGGTGCAGTATATACTGCTTGGATGATGGGTGCACCAGGATCTCACGAATTACCACTACAGAACTTACTCATGTAACCAAATACCACCTGTACCCCAATAACTTATGGAAAAATAACATAAATAAAAAATAAAGTATACATGGGTGCTATGAATACAATAGAATAAAATAAAACTATTGAAATTTGTTTAACCTGTGTCTCAGGGGACACTGAAGTTGAATCTAAGTCTTGATATATTGGAACACCCACTCATTCATCCATTCATTCAGCCGATACTTAGTTATTGTCTATCCACTGTGTCTAAGTCAAGTAACTATCCAAGTAATGAAGAGATCCTTAACTCAGAGTTACACGGAAGGTATACTCTAGTGGTATCACTAGACAGTGAGGTTTTTTTTTTTTTTTGAGACGGAGTCTCACTCTGTCACCAGGCTTTAGTGCAGTGGTGCAATCTCAGCTCACTGCAACCTCCACCTCCTGGGTTCAAGCGATTCTCCTGCCTTAGCCTCCCGAGTAGCTGGGACTATAGGCACATGACACCACGCCCAGCTAATTTTTGTATTTTTAGTAGAGACAGGTTTTCACCATGTTGGCCAGGCTGATCTAGATCTCCTGACCTTGTGATCCATCTGCCTTGGCCTCCCAAAGTATTGGGATTACAGGCATTAGCCACCGCACCCGGCTGACAGTGAACTCCTGATGGCAGATCTGTGCTCAATCTCAACATCTCAGATATGCTCAGATATAGCTCTCATTTGATGAATGTTAAATGCATTTTTCACAGAGGTCAGTCTTAAGGCTGATATCATTTATTATTGATAATTGAAGCCATTTATAGAACAATTAAGGCTTTGTGCTAAGTGCCTTTAGATATTATTTTATTTAATCCTCCTGTAATTTTGCAGTAACCATCTACGAAATGAGTAGCATTTATCCTATTTTTAAAAAATTACTTTCCATTTTGTTTTTATTTTTTGAAGAGGTGGTGGTGTCACTATACTGCCCAGGCTGGTCTTGAACTCCTGTCCTAAAGAAACCCTTCCACCTCAGCCTCCCAAACTGCTGGGATTACAGGCATGAGCTACCGCACCTGGACAAACCCCATCTTAAAGATGGGAAAGTTTAAGTGACTCATTCAATGTCATATAGCTGGTGGCAGCAAAAGCAAACTTAGAGGGCATGTCTATCAAACCTGTAAGCCCATATTCTTGCTATGATCTAACACTGCCTCTTGTTTATCTCCAGTTTGTAGACTATCAGAGAGGTTAATACAATGGGCTCTGAAATTAACCTTATGGGGTTTGAATTTCAACTGCAACATTTGCTGTACATCCTTCAATCTACCACTTAACATTTCCAAGCTTCAGTTTTCCCATATGAAAAATAAAGACAGTAATACCTGTCTCATAGGGCTACTGTGAGAACTACATGAGATAATTCACATGAAAGCATTTGCCATGTAATAATTGTTCAATGGGAATGAAATAATATTTATGTGATGACACTGGCCTATTTTATTTTCTTTAAAATACTTGTTTAAATATACATTACTTATTAGAATTTACAATATATATACTTCTATTCCTCCCTAATTATATCAATAGGCCAGGCAACAAGAATTCTACTTTAGATAAACACACTATGGTATAGAGATGGAAAATTATTTACTTATAGTTTCACAAAAGTAGAGGAATCGGGATATAAAACTTTGGTCTTTTATTTTAATTGTTCTTTTTGGAGATGGAGTTTCACTCTTGTCACCCAGGCTGGCGTGCAATGGTGCGATCTTGGCTCACTGCAACCTGCAACTTCTGCCTCCTGGGCTCAAGTGGTTCTCCTGTCTCAGCCTCCTGAGTAGCTGGAACTACAGGCACCCACGACCATGCCTGGCTAATTTTTTTTTTGAATTTTTAGCAGAGATGGGGTTTCACCATGTTGGCCAGGCTGGTCTTGAACTCCTGACCTCACATGATCCACCAGCCTCAGCCTCCCAAAGTGAGAACTTTGGTCATTTTCCTGTAGTTCGAGTGCTACTTGTCCTCTACCACATTGCCTTATCTTTGCAGAAAATGAAATAAGAGGAAAATTTTTTTTTTGTATGTAAAAGCTTCCCAACTAAAGACTGGAAACTATCACTGAGCGGAGGTGGAGGGCTGGCGGCGGGTGTATAATCTCTTCCTCTTCCCCCAAGTCTTCTCCACAGTGTGACAGAATATAATCAGTTTGTGATGACCTAGGTGATTTGTGATTACAGGCAATTGGTTGGACCAGATCACTTATTTTATTCCGCTCTAATCATATAAGTTTATGAAACTATGAGAGTGGAAAAAAAAAAAAAAAAAACACTTGCATAAGTCCTTTTAAACTCTTCCTGTTGTGAGCCTTGAAGTCAATTCAGGGAAGTCCAACTTTAAAGCAAATGCACTATCAAGAAGAATGGATGAGGGAGCAGCCCATAGGCAGCCCATAGACAGGCCTGAACATTGCATTCCTGACAAGAGAATTGGCATAGTGGAGGCTGCCTGGTAGGTCAATGGATTTGGAAATGAAAGTTACGTCGTGATTACACAGAAAAAAAAAAAAATCTCTGATAAATAACAAAGACTGCCACAGAGGCACATAAATAGCAGTAGCTAGTAGTAATATGAAGGATATGTCTACTACTTCACGACTTCTAGATACTAAGCTCACAGGCACTGCTTGCAAACCTCAAGGTGCCAATAGGAAAACAA